>NC_039360.1:184769103-185118503 GCF_003573695.1 Papaver somniferum
TTATAATCAAAGTTGAAGTGGAGACCATAATAAGCTTTTTATCCGTACCACCTAAGCTTCGAAGTACTTCCATGCCTGCAGAGATATGAATATCAGTTCACTTAAGGAAATTTGGGGTTTAATCTACAAAGAAATAAAAAAGTTTGGAAGAGCATCGATGAATCGTTTATTATAAGCATACCTTTTGAAGTCTAAGCTAGCACAAAAAGTGTACATATATAAACTGGCCTCTCCCAACATAAAGGCTAAAAGTGCTATGCATGGGCCTGATGTGTATATGGGAAAGATGGTTGCAACAAAACGATTACTTTTTTTTGGTAACTACTGAATAAGGAAGCCAAAATTACACTCTCTCATCGTCCAATCAAAACCTCACTGGTTTTACCAATTATGTCCGCAACTGGAATTGGAGTCGTGAAACTATTAGCTAAACTAAACAAATTCTTGATAATTTGATCAGGTTGTCATGTTTGTGGAGAACTTTTTTTTGTTTTGTTTTTGTAATTCACGTGGATGGTAGAAATTAGGAAATATTTTATATAATCATAGTTTCCTTTTAAACTTGGTTTTCCATAATTTGAATAGATCATGAAACTCTGAAGAAGGCTAGTACAAAGAAATCGCTACATAAAAATCAACATATCAGAAATCTAAGATTAACTTGAACCAAAAGGAGTAGTTAAGAACTCAAGATTATACCTCTTTTTATTATCAGTTAGATTATTATTGACTGAATTAAGATCACCAGAGAAAAGTTGTTCGACTAAACCATCAAACATCAGTTGCGTACCCAACCTTTAAGACCTAATTCATTAGCATTCTCAGCTTTCGTATTAGTAATGCGGGACTATAATCTGAAAGAAGATAAATCAATCAAGAAATCAATACGCACCTCATATTAATACGGGACTATATCAATCAAAGAAATCTAACGCAGTGAAATCCAGGCGAAGTATTTAATACATCTTATTCGTATAGAATTAGGGCACAACTATATCTATGGAAACAGATTTATACGAAGAAACTTTATATACACAGTTAGTGTCGGCATTAGGAAACCACACTATTAACGGGACCCTAACAACATCAGGAAACCAAGGGGATCTGACGATTCAAAATATAGCTCGCCGAACTCTCGTTTCCCGCCGTCGGATGACGTAATTGATGGTCGGATATATCCGGATAGACAGACAGCACTTCTTTTTATAATATAGACTAGGTATCACGCCGGCCGGCGCTCAACCTCGTGTCAATTTTCCAAAAGGTGTTCTAAGCTTATGTATAAAGTTTATATTAATTAAAGATACTAAACAATAACAGAATTGAACTTAACAGAAAATACCAAGACAAATCCCTCAACCTTTTTAGAGTTTTGTTTATTGTTCATTTGTTTGGTCGGTCGATCGAGTATCTTTCCGTGCAATTTTAGTCTGTGGTCATAGAAGAACGGTATCAATATTTAGTTGGTCGTATCATATTATAGTGTGTTAGTTAGTCAGGTCACAGTAGCGTGTTTAATTAGTTGGATCATAGTAGCCGGAAGAGGCCGGGGCCTATGGCCCCGGCGGTGGAGAAATTTTAAAGGCAGACGTAGTGCCCATATTTATGTGTTAGTTAGTCCCGTCTATAATAGTCGGGAGCATATTTAGTTAGTTGGTCCCAATATTTAGTTAATCGTGTCATATCATAGTGTGTTAATTAGTCGGATCAGCGTGTTTAATTAGTTGGATCATAGTAGTCGGAAGGGGCCGGGGCCTATGGCCCCGGCGGTGAAGAAATTTTGAAGGCTGAAGTAGTTCCCACATTTAAATTAGTGTGTTAATTAGTCCTGTCTATAATAGTCTTGTCATATTATAGTGTGTTAGTCGGGTCATAGTACCGTGTTTAATTAGTTGGATCATAATAGCCGGAAGGGGCCGGGGCCTACGGCCCCGGCGGTGGAGAAATTTTAAAAGCCGAAATAGCGCCCACATTTAAATTAGTGTGTTAGTTAGTCCTGTCTATAATAGTCGGGAGCATATTTTGTTAGTCGGGTCATAGCAGAACAATCCTGATATTTAGTTGGTCATATTATAGTGTGTTAGTTATTCTAATTAGGATTTCACAGATGGTTTCCCGTTTCAATCAAGATTGCTAATGTCCCAAAGGCATACATGGTAATGTCTTGTTGATTGCTAAAGCCAAAACTGAAATATGTAATGGTTAAGATACATCTGCCTAAGGACAAACCTTTAGTTACCTGAGTTTCCGATGCAGTCTTCTTGCACACAAATTTCCTTTCTTCCAGGGTTCATAGGAGATCCACATGTCAGCACTATAACCAGATCTTTATTACCTGAAATTTGTTTAAGAAAAGAGTAACAAAAGGTAAATTAGTTAGTTTTACATATTCAAACCACTTGGGCCTTGACTTTTCCCTTGTATAGTATTCAAATTAGTTTTACATATGCGCAAACATGAGACAAACTTGTCTGTCCAAATCACTTATTCCTTTACTTTTCCCTCGTATTGTATCCAAATTTGTAAGCAAACAAAATATATCCAGAGCATGAGGGTACCTTAGTTAACTATGACCATTTTGCCTGAGTGAGCTTGACATGGGAATGAATCTCAGCGATTCCTGGTAGCCTATGAACATGATCAACTTTCCTACCCCTAGCTTCGTTATCACTGTCACAACTGCTAAATGCTAACGTGGATCAGCTGATTTCATTGGGTGTAGCCATTCACCTGTAATGGAACCAAAAATTAACTCAATAGGTTATCCAAGATATAAAAAACTACAGAAAAGAAATGTAACCTATGACAATAACTTTAATTCCTATTGTCCATAACATGTTCATAAGTGACTATCATCTTTATGCAATGCCAAAGCATTGCAAATGGAGTCTATTATTGTATTATCTTTTATTGCATATTTACTAATTGTGTGAAAAATAAAAACAGTAGAGAAGTATTACTTGTGGTAACCCAAGTCAGGGAAAATAAATCACTGTATGCAATCACCTGCCAAGAAAAATTACAAAAACACATCAAGTATCCGGTAAAAGGGAAGCGCAAACAAATATCTCGACTGCACTGGAGAAACGCTGAATAACCGACCCAATGGATTGAACTTCATATACCTAACTCTGCAACCTCTTCCCCACTCAAGCGCTTTTTTAATCGCTGTTTTTCCAGTTTTTCCTTTACATTAAGTGCGCTCACACTATAATCAACTATATAGGCCTGGACTTAGAAACAGGCCAAGATATCATTCCTCGTAAAAAATTAAACCCTGGTGACTTAGCAAAGTTCAAGATGGATCCCCCAAAATACATTAACTCTACAGAATTTATGTAAGGTTAGACAAATATAAACTCTACATGTAGTGGGACGAAGTCAGGATCAATCCCCCAGAATGTATTACCTTTGCATAATTTATAAAAGGAAGACAGATTATAAATTAAGTATGCATGTACGTAACTAAGTCTATATACTAATACTATATAGCAATGTGAAATCGCTCCAAATATATGTAAGATAGATCGGGTAACATCCAACTTCTATACGGGCATTGTGCCGTGGAATTTAGACATGCAAGACCAAGCCAACAAAGTTGAGTTATCTCCTATGCATTTCACCGGCAAAACAATAACATTGATGTGTAAATTTAAATTCCAATAAGAGCTGATCAATTGAGATAATATCATGTATACGCCACTTACCTTTTTTTTCTGAATGCCGGGAACCTCAATATGGGTTCTCAATTACTGCATGAAGTATGGTTTAAACACAGTAACAGATTGAATCTTTTAGGGTGCACTTGGAAGAGACGTGGCATTTAACAAAGCACCTCAATCTCACCACGAATGTCCCCAATCCTTAACTCTCCTACAACCTGGAAAAAATAAATGAAATTGATGATTAGTTTCGTACATAGGATATCGTTAACCAAAAAGCAAAACCATAAAGATGTTTGCTGTGAAAAGAATGAACGGATAAAAGTGAGGATTATGGTAATATGTACAATTAGTTCCTGCAAGTAACAGTAGTCATCAGAGGCATCAAAAATAACATAATCCATGGCTCCGTAGAATGATAACGGTAAATATGTCATTATAGCCATTTAGCCATTTAGAAATTATATCGGTAGATTTACCAAATGTTTTCTCATCAAATTCACCATTGAGATCCAATGGGAACTATGCTTAACCCAACAACTAAGAAAATAAAATCTTCATGAAGAGAGGAGACCACCTTTACTATCACTTCTACGGTACAATATAACTCGGACAATTAATAGCGTCACATAAAAATTAATACCTAGCTTGTCGGTCTTCAATTCCTTTGCCACTGTGGGGTGTCGAGAAACCCAGCAAAATCATGTAAGAAGATGTGAAATTTGTTATGAAGATCACTCTTGGATTATAGGGTTGATGGCTGCAAAATTGAAACAAACAGGTCTATACATAAATCGAAAAAATAAAATTAAAAGCGGAGAAAAAAAAAGGCATCAATGGCCTTAAATCGAAAATAAAATAATTCCCAAAAATCGATCCAGTATACATAAACTTAACCATGAATTTCTATACACGATACATGGGTTCATATAAAATTAGGAGACGATGAATTTAGGAGACAATGAATATACCTGTGATTTTATCTGCGTTGTTCATCATAACATCGAATCACAATATGCGAATAAGAATTTCAAATACATACTAAAACACCCATCGTTCAGATTACACTCTCTGCACCTACAAAAATCAAAACAAAAACCAAACAATCCACGAAAAGTAAGGCCTAGGGTTTGTCTGCACAGAGGAAAATGGACCGCAGCAAATATAGATAAGAGATGACAGAAATATTAAAGAGAGACGATTAACGAAAAGAGATAAGCAAATGATCTAAACAATGTAGCCCAGGCATCCCTAAAAGAGACAATCTGCATACACCAAATTAACTAACAATCCGCCTAAAATAAAAAAGAGCAGGTCACATAAGGTTCATCACAACATCTCTTTCATATGCGAATTAAAGATCATAGCTGTTTAGATCATGTCAGTTGAACTTAGCTGCCTATAACATGTTCTTAGAACAGGTCTTAAAGCTTCCTGGAACATATAAAAGAACCAATTTTAATTTCAATATACGTATCAAAAGCATCTGGAACAGAAACCAATAAAGAAAATTAACGAAAAGAGATAAGCAAATTAACAATCTGCATACACCAAATTCACAATCCGCCTAAAAATTAAACAGTGTTTCCATATGTTCACATTGATTTACTTACATGTTAGTTATCTGAATCTGTATACACCAAATTAAATAGGGTCTCCAGATGTTTGCCTTGTCTGTCTCTGAAATCAGACCTTGAATCCTAAATCAATGTTATAAGCTCTGCACCCTAAATCTACACATCAAACACAAAGCAAACACGAATTAGAATACACCAATCAAGAAGAGAAATTTTTTAAAAAACACAGATTTAAAATTCCCAGGGTTAGCTTCCTCTTCCTCCCCTCAACATCGTCTTTTTTGACAAAACCAAACATAAATTGCAGGAACAGATCAGTAAACCGATACTACGTCGATAAGAATTCCATGTACAATCAAAATAACTAAATACAGATTTACAAATTCTAGATCCACAAATTACAAATTTTGAATTTTAGGTCTTTGACATGTTTCCCTTGCGATATGTACCATCAAGTGTTGGTTCTACTTTGCAAATTCTTCAAAGTTAGGTAAGAGAATTAGCTCGTCTTTGTACTGGATGAATTGTGGATTCTGTCGAATTGCAGTGATGGATTATTGTTGATGGTGGCGAAAAAGATTAGGGCAAGGTTTCTCAATAAGGATTTATCTATCTATTCTTCAGAGAGACGAACACACACCTTCGGCAGGAATTGTTGTTGTTGAGATTCAGTGAAGGAGACGAAAAATTATTCAGAATCAAAAGACAGAGTGAACGCTTGTTGATTTAAAAAAAAAATCATTTCTGTATTTATGGCCTGTCCCGACATTAGGGAATATCCCAATATCTTAACGTTGTCTACATCTGTCCGATGAGGATCCTCACAAACAGGATGTGACTTGGGAA
Source organism: Papaver somniferum (assembly GCF_003573695.1). Lineage (NCBI taxonomy): Eukaryota > Viridiplantae > Streptophyta > Magnoliopsida > Ranunculales > Papaveraceae > Papaver > Papaver somniferum. The sequence goes on from NC_039360.1 coordinate 184,775,189, forward strand.
TGTCAAGACATATAAAAAGTACAGTATTCTTGATTGCAATAGACAGTCAGGCCCCCCTATCTTTGCCTGCTGGATAATATCACATAATAGGGCGACCTAAACTCACAAACTCACAACCTAATAGTTGTCCCATAACCGCTTCAGAAACCTTATTGAAATGGTTTCATCAGGGTTTGAAATACACAACGACCAAGAACCAATATAGGCGCATTCTAAAAGCATCCACAGTAGAAATCAGACTTACAAAATTGCATATCAGAAGACCCGTTATCCTCGCTGTTGCCTGAAGCCACTTTATGCCATTTTTGTCCTTCTATGATCTTGTTGTTCCCCTGTAAATCCAAACCGGAAAAAATCAATAAATATTCCTAAATAAATTTAACTGAACTATTACGAAAATATCATAAGTAGCCATTGTATGAACTCAGAGAGACATTATTAGTTTTCATCAACTCAGAGTGGAGAATTACTGTAATATTACCCAGTCGTAGTTGATGGTTCCTTCTCTTCATCAACTCCATTACAGGTCAAGGACGATGATGTCCAATTCCAAGTTTAGGATACCTTTAATTCTACTGCGGAGGGACTCGATATTAAGTAAAATTCTGTCTAGCATCCCTACGCATTAATTTAAATTCATGGACCACCATATTGCTCCTGCATGCAGTTCAGAGTGGAATAAGAATTAAATTCAGAACTCAAATAATATGCCCATGAGCCTACGATCAACTGCGAACGGAATATAAAACGATGCTCGAGTAATCTATAAAGTAATGGAATTATGGAGCATACTAATAAATTATCAGACTAAGCCACTCCTCAGTATAGTGCCATCAAAACTAAATCAAAAAATTGGTTAGTTGATCACCTTCTATTTAGCCCTGCAGGGCACAATTCTGTAGCATAAACAAAAGTGCGATAACACGGAATTAATCTAATTTTAAAGTTCACACATTCAAGCTTTAAACACACAGGAGAGTAAAGAAAACATATGAGATTTCGGTCATTAATCCACAGGAGAGACAAATATGCTACTTCGGAAGGGTCATGCAAATTAATGCAGCTAATGTCATGAACTTTGCTGGACTTATTTCAGATAATAACAAATTTTAGTATAGACTGATGTAACATAACTTTGACAGAAGAGGATTACCTTAAATCATTCATCCACCTTCATTCTTCCAAGTCTCAGATGCATCATATAAGCTGCATAATACTACAGGATATCACATATAACTAATAAAACGAAACAAACTGGGTTATTTAGATCAGGGTGATGCAGGGGCTAGCCTAACTTCATCACAGGGTCATGAACTGAATCAGATTAAATTCTTAGGGGTTTCCATATGTTTACCTTTTTTCTCTTACCCCTCTTCATCGTCTTTCCGATACGCAAAAGTTAATCAGATTTTTGGCATCAGTTGATGCCCTGTAAACAGAAATTCAGCACGATTAATTCGAAGAAACCTAACCATTATATATACAAAATGCATCCAGCTTAGCTAAATGATAAGCAACACCATTACTAACAGTTTACAATTCAGCCATGCTATGTGCAAGGTTTACACAATTCTGAAGCACCCATGTTTTATGTTAGAGCAGCAGCACCACACCTCAAAGCTTTTAAGGACCCACGAATGATATTTAGTTCACGAAAATTCAGGCATGCTCATAATCACAATAGCCGGGCAAGCAAAGCGTAATAGCTAGAGACTTTATGCAACAAAACAACATCTGTTTGTGGCTTTTAAAATCATTATTAACCAAAACATAAATTCCAAGACTTAATCATTGTACTATAACAATTATATATCTTCATCAATGTTGGTAGATTCAAAAATCTCATCTTAGTGTCACACTGAACTCTGCCACCTAATTCGGTCACTCAAATAAGGTATCCAAGTCACACACAATACTTTGACATATAATATTACATAAAACTAATAGACATAAAAAATCTAAATTGCAAGTCAACTGAACTGTACGTAGCAAATCAGAGATATACATCTAAAAATCTTAAACAATGATGACATGCAGTTCAAGCAGGGTACAAAGCTCTCAATTTATCTAAATACAGATTGCTCTGACAAAAATATTAAAAGGAGAAGAGATTACCAGGAATCAGGAATGAAATTTGGCCAAACATCCATTGTTCAAATTACCCCCTTTACTTGCTTACATGCTTCTGTAATATCACCACCAACATTACTTCACCTAATTCCTAAAGAAACTTAAATTAAGCCTAATACATATAATTATACTTAAATTAAGAGCAAACCCATCATAATTTGATCAAATGATAAATCAATTTCACACAAACAGAGATAATTAAAGAAACCCAAAATTACCTGGTTTTGTTGATTCTTCATCAGAATAACCTCCCATCGATAAATCAACAACAACCCCTTTTAATTCTATGTAATCATGGACCCAATAACATTATCCGACTCCAATCAAATTCTCAATCAGATGAAACCCTAACTTCAATTTATAACAGCAACTTTTCCTTCTTCTTTCTTCTCTTTCGTTTCTTTCTTCTCTGTTCTTCTCCCGTCGAAGATGTAGAGATGATTTTTGGGTACGGCCTGAGAGACTTGGATTCGAGATAATCAAATACTCTATCAGGTTCAGTCTCTGCTCGTGGTTGTGATAGTTAATAACGAAGAAGAACCTGTTTTTCTTTTTAATTTTCTGAAAAATATATGTGCAACAGTGTATACGGGCTCAGTCAGCCAAGAAAGAACCGACCGATCTCTGCCACACAATCGCATCTGTGCGGTCACGAATTACTCCCCCGGCCATTTTTTTTCCAGGCCACAGGATCTTCGATCCGACGGTCATCTTTATCCACGATACAAAGACAACATTTTGTTAATGAAGACACTAGGTATCACGCCCGCCATTGGGTCATAGCAGCACGGTCTCATTATTTATTTGGTCTCATTATTTATTTGGTCGTGTCATATTATAGTGTTTCAGTTATTCGGGTCACAATAGCGTGTTTAATTAGTTGAATCATACTATAGTGTGTCAGCTGGTCCTGTTTATAATGTCGGGAGCATATTTAGTTGGTCGTGTCATATTATAGTGTGTTGGTTAGTAAGGTCACTATAGCGTGTTTAATTAGTTGGATCATAGTAACCGGAGGGCCGGGTCCTACGGCCCCGGCGGTCGAGAAATTTTAAAGGTAGATATAGTGCCCAAATTTAAATTAGGTGTTAGTTGGTCCTGGTTATAATAGTCAGGAGCATATTTAGTTAGTCAGGTCATGATAGAGCTGTCTCAACATTTAGTTGTTCGTGTCATATTATAGTGTGTTAGTTAGTCGGGTCACTGCAGCGTGTTTAATTAGTTGGATCATAGTAACCGGAAGGGACGGGTCCTACGGCCCCGGCGGTCGAGAAATTTTTGAAGGCAGATGTTATGCCCACATTTAAATTAGTGTGTTGGTAGGTCATGTCTATAATAATCAGGAGCATATTTAGTTAGTCGAGTCATAGTAGAACAGTCCCGATATTTAGTTGGTCGTTTCATATTATCGTGTGTTAGTTAGTCAGGTCACTGTATCGTGTTTAATTGGTTGGATCATAGTAGCCGGAGGGGCCGGGTCCTACGGCCCCGGCGGTCGAGAAAATTTAAAGGTAGATGTAGTGCTACATTTAAATTAGTGTGTTAGTTGGTCATGTCTATAATAGTCGGCACCATATTTAGCAAGTCGGGTCATGGTAGAATGGTCCCAATATTTACTTGGTCGTGTCATATTACAGTATGTTAGTTAGTCGGGTCACTGTAGCGTGTTTAATTGGTTGGATCATAGTAGCATGGTGAGGGTCGGGTCCTACGGCCTCGGCGGTTGAGAAAATTTAAAGGCATATGTAGTGCTACATTTAAATTAATGTGTTAGTTGGTCTTGTTTATAATAGTCGGCAGCATATTTAGTTAGTCGGGTCATAACAGAACGGTCCCAATATTTATTTGGTCGTGTCATCTTATAATATTTTAGTTAGTCGGGTCACTATTGCATGTTTAATTGGTTGGATCATAATATCCGGAGGGGGACGGGTCCTACGGCCCCGGCGGCCGAGAAATGTAAAGGCAGATGTAGTGCTACATTCAAATTAGTGTGCTAGTTGGTCCAGTCTATAATAGTCGGCAACATATTTAGTTAGTCGGGTCATGGTAGAACGGTACAAATATGTAGTTGGTCGTGTCATATTATAGTGTGTTAGTTAGTCAGGTCACAGTATCGTGTTTAATTGGTTGGATCATAGTAGCCGGAGGAGGCCGGGTTCTACGGCCCCGGCGGTCGAAAAAATTTAAAGACAGATGTAATGCTACATTCAAATTAGTGTGTTAGTTGGTCTTATCTATAGTAGTCGGCAACATATTCAGTTAGTCAGGTCATCGTAGAACGGTCCCAATATTTAGTTGTTCATGTCATATTATAATGTGCCAGTCACTCGGGTCACTGTAGCGTGTTTAGTTGGTTGGATCATAGTAGCCGGAGGGGGTCGGGTCCTGCGGTCGAGAAAATTAAAAGGCAGATGTAGTGCCCACATTTTAATTAGTGTGTTAGTTGGTCATGTTTATAATAGTTTGAAGCATATTTAGTTAGTCGGATCGTAGCATAACGGTCTCAATATTTAGTTGGTCGTGTCATATTATAATGTGTTTGTCAGTCGGGTCACTGTAGCGTGTTTAATTGGTTGGATCATAGTAGCCGGAGGGGCCGGGTCCTGCGGCCCCTGCGGTCAAGAAAATTAAAAGGCAGATGTAGTGCCCACATTTTAATTAGTGTCTATAATAGTCCGTAACATATTTAGTTAGTCGGGTCTTGGTAGAACGCTCCCAATATTTAGTTGGTCGTGTCATATTATAGTGTGTTAGTCAGTCGGGTCCTTGAAACGTGTTTAATTGGTTGGATCATAGTAACCGGAGGGGATCGGGCCCTACGGCCCCGGCGGTCGAGAAAATTTTAAGGCAGATGTAGTGCTCACATTTGAATTAGTGTGTTAGTTGGTCCTGTCTATAATAGTCGGCCGCATATTTAGTTAGTCGGGTAATGGTAGAACGGTCCCAATATTTAGTTGGTCATGTCATATTACAATGTGTTAGTTAGTCGGGTCATTGTACCGTGTTTAATTGGTTGGATCATAGAAGCCGGAGGGGCCGGGTCCTACGGCCCCGGCGGTCAAGAAAATTTAAAGATAGAGGTATTGATACATTTAAATTAGTTTGTTATTTGGTCATGTCTATAATAGTCGCAACATATTTAGTTAGTCGGATCATGGTATAACGGTCCCAATATTTAGTTAGTCGTGTCATATTGTAATATGTTAGTTAGTTGGGTCACTGTACCGTGTCATTCATGACCCCGCCAAACAAAATCGGTGGTGAACGTGAGTTGATATGATTGTGACACTGATCCACGACATAAAATATAAAATTTGATTATTGTACCCATTGACTCATGCCCATTATCGTGGTTCGACCTTTTCAATTTCTCGAGCCATACACAACACTTTGCATTACTTACCGTGGATGCTAAAGTTGGAGTGTGAATTTACATCCCTTATATATGTCTCAGATCAATTTTAAATTCTTTATAATTAGTCAGAATAAGTTCTTTCTTATATGTTTTGCCCAGCTTTACCGTACCACTTTGCGTTCCACATGGATCTTGGTTGGCTGTGACCGATGTCTGACATTCCATATAAATTTAGGATGGTTATGACTTTTCAGATCTTTGGTTCATTTGGACCTAATGGCTTTGCAGTTCCACCAGTGAAAGGCCAAATTTTCGAGTTCCATATAAATGTGTGTGTTGAAATCCTAGCTCCGTACAAATTTGTTTGGGGCTTCGAAACTTGATGTGCCTATTCGAACCTTGTTCAGGGAATTAGCTCTAGCATTTCCGAACTTAATCTATATTGCGTTCCAAAGTTGAGTCATCACAGTGGAAAAACATAGGGCTGTGAAATATCAAAGCCGTAAGATTCAGAAATGGGAAAAGACATACTTGTTTTGACTAAGGATTGCAGTTTGTAGGTGGTTCTACCAAAGGATAATCATTGCTGCATTTGTTGACTAAGCCTTGGATCTTGATATATGCTTGGTCCCGATGAAACACAAAAAATGGTAATTACCTGCCACAAATGTGATTAAAATATGGATTCAAGATCATGACCCAAGGCCACAGCATCAAGCTTCAAAATCTGTGCAAGGAAGACCTGAAGAGCATCATCGGTGAGCTGTAATCCCACATTACCAGATGTAATCATTTCTATAACGGTCTGTCTCATGGGTTTTAGTCCCTTGTGTCTGCAATGTGAAAAACATCATATTGTTTTTAGAGATAAATTGATCAATGCAAAACTTGAAGAGAAAAATAAAGATTTCTAATGAAGGTTTACCTTCCCTAGCCTTCCACTTTGTATTGGCCATGTTGAGTCACCAAAACCTTGAGAAAGAGCTAGCTGCACTTTTCTGAAGTTGGACTCTACAAACAATGAATACAAAATAAATATTAAGTACAACTTAATTCCTACTCTAAAGATCAGAAATTTGGGTTTGAATGTAAGTTTAAGAAAACATACTTTCCGCTGTCATAATTTATACAATTCACACCATGCATTCATGCCACACCACCTGTGTTAACAAATACGGTAGTTCTTACTAAGGTTACCAACAAAGAAAACTCGGGATCTTAATTAAGAATTTTTTTGAAGAGCTAAGAAATAAACCAAATCTAGTATCCATAGAGGACTGAATCTGGTGTGAATCGAACACACAATCTTCTGACTTGATGCCAGACGCACTACCATTGTGCCACAGACTCATATTTATTCCCTAGAATAGCTTTAATGTAATCCTAAGATGAAATTCATTAGCCATCGATAATATGCAGGCTCTAGAACTCGGCGAGAGAATCAAGATGATGGGGATACAAAAGTGAGAATTCAGAAGATGCGCACAGGTGGACTGGAGGACACCAAAGAATTTTAAGATAGGGATGTTGTTGAATAAAAAACATTATTTAGAATTTAGAATTCATATGATAACGGAGTGATGTCCTACCAAAGTTTCTTATATTACGAATTCAGTGTATCTCAAGCAATACAATACGTTACATAAGCAAGCACCAGAATTATCTAAATTGAGCATGAAAATTCAAACATAAACTTGACTAAATGGTGATGATTATCTACATACAGATGTCAAAAGCTACATGTTAAATGGTTCAAATAGACTTCAGCAAACAATGAAACCATCGTATTGTAAGTTCCAAATACGCAAAAGAAAAGAAGGGGAAAAAAAGGATAGTCACAGTAGAAAACAATATCCCACGGTGCAAGAAACTCACCTATGTTTTCAAGGTATGACCATCTCTCACGCAGATCATCGCCTGCTATAGCAAGATATTAAGAAGCTTCTTTTACCTATTCAGGAAATCAATACGACTATGAGTTTTTGCATTCTTGAGAGTTCGCAACAACGATTCACCTGCTGCTGTACTCGAGACAGGACATACCTTTTTGCGCTACATAAACAAAAATAAAAACTGTTAGCAACAACTTTAATCATAACGACAATTCATCGCAACACCATGCTTCTATATAAAAAAGGGAATTATACAAAGCTCATGGTCACCATTGAATCACTCCATACCTGGAGATGAGTTACACCAATGCTTTGTGCAACCGAAACTGCATAATGTTGGATATGCTTCTAGAAATGAATATTCCCTTGAACCAATTTCATAGTAACAAACGATTGTACTCATATACATTACTAATCTAATATTGATAAACCACATCAAAAGTCAAAACTGATGCCAAACAATAAACACGAAGAAACAAAGCTAAAGTGATTGAAATAGAAGATTATACTACTCGACACTGCATAAGCAAGATTGTCTTCCAAAATTTCTGGGAAATTACTCAAAATTACCGACTAAATTTGATTATACCGGAATAGATCGAGTATCTGCTTTTGTAGATCCTATTCGACAACATGTCTTGCTGAGATACGCATCTTTGCAGCACCAACCATAGCATATAATTCAGTTGATCTTAGACAGTGGTGATAACATGTTTTCTCTGGACTGTTATCTACGCTGTTGTTGGAGCCAAGAAGCCTTTGCAGCTGCTTGATACTTGGGTTTCAATTTTTGGAAAGATGAGGAGCAGTAAGATGAGGTTTTGGAAACAAAGGCATAATTAAAATCATCAAAATCATAACAACGTGATATAAGATTATGATTAAGAGAACAAACCCTTGAATTCGTCTTTATTAATCAAGTCATCTTTCTTCCAATCCTTGTTCTTCATACACCAGTTTTAGCTTCTCCTTGTTAGGGTAACTCAGATGAAGAAAAAAACATGGACGTTCGGAAATCCCTAACGATTCAAGCAAACTCAAGAGATAAAGTTTTTAATAAATTAACAGACTATGCCACTCTTCAGTACAGTGGCATCAAACAAAAAAAAATTGGCTAGTTGATCACCTTCTATTTAGTGAAGGTGTGTCATTATTAATTTCGTATGCAACATATTGGCACATCAAGTTCAATGGCACGATGGTAATACAGTAATAGCTTAATAAAAAAAAGTAAAAGCGAATGAAACCAACCTATTCTAACAGATGACTCTCCCTTATCCTAAATGTTTGCAAGAAGGCAAACATACAAAAAAATAATAAAAGTGAATGAAATAAAGTTGTGTTGTTTAAACACCAACTAAGAAATCCACAATCAAAATCAAAACCAACAATCCAGATGGTAAACAACGTATAAACTATAAGCAAATGATCAGAAGAACATAAAAGAAAACCTAAGAATATCTTTATCAACGGTCTGCAAATTTCTTTATCAGGAAGATTACCTGCAAACAAATACTAACGTTTACAGGGGAGCAAAGAAAACATATGATATTTCGGCCATTAATTAATGAGCAGTGCAAACTAATTCAGAAAGCAGAGACAACAAATCAACCTAGACTACCAAACACGTGAACTTGTTGTTAGCCATCGACTTACTCAGTAAATATGATGCTTCACCAAACATATACGTCTCGTCCTCCCCTGCAAAACGAAAACCAAGGAGGCGTGTGAATCAGTAACTCCAATATGTTGAAATTTTGGTCCAAACAACATTTGTATAGAAAAATCAACTCAAATTTGTACAGAATTTGTATACCCACCTTTATCAAAAAAATAAAAAAAAATAGGGTTATTAACTTCGACTCAACTCAAGAATCAAAATTCAGAATCCACCCCTAGTGGTGGTAGATTAATTAGATTTTGGATTAATCTTACAATCAGATACATTAGATTTTGGATTCGAACAATCCCCAGTACCCTAATTTAAACACCAGCAGCAGCTCCATATGAATCCTCCTAGAGAACAACCTCATGATTCGAACAATACCCATTAGCCTAGTGCTCCAGACAAATCCTCCTCGACAACAACTACATCAACATGGAGATAAGACAATATGATTTGTTTGGTTTGATAGAGTATTTTCCAAATTGCCATGGATTTAGAGCTAATAACTATAATTAAGCCTAATTTACAATCTTGAACAACCAATTGACAAAAGAAATTAAACATCTGTGAAATAGAAAGAACAAAAGCATTACCATCATCAACCCTAACTTTCACAATCAAATCGTTCTTAATTTACAAAAATCAACCATAATTTATCTCAACTGATAATCAATCTTACCTGATTCATAGTATCAGTCACACAGAATCAAACCCATTCTTCGAATTAGTCTCCCTTAACCTTTAAAATCAAAACAAAAATAAATCATTAGCAAATAAATCAAAGAGACAAAAAAAATCAAGTATTGTTAACTACAGTGAACCGAAGGACATAAGTTGATACCCTGAAAAAAGAAATTACTTAATTCGAAGAAACCTAACCATTATATATACAAAAACTGAACTGGAATAATAACAATGTCTCGTCTCTCCCTGTCAAATTTCAAAATTTGGAATGCAATAAGAAAACCCCTCCTGAGAGTAAGAGAGTTTACCCAGATTAAAATAAGAGAGAATCAGGTCATGGGGTATGGCCAGATAAAGAAATGACTGGTGCCTAAAAGATGAAACATATGTTTACTCCACTTAAGGTGGTTGCCACAAACTATGCTTCAAAGGTGAATAACCGGTAAACATATGTTTACCCGAGTCTTTCTTTTACCCTACATTCCCTTGCAATTGGCTTTGTTGTGGTTTCGTTGCCAGTGATAGAAACCTACAATTATCTGAACATGATGAAAAAGATATGTTATTCAGCTGACTATGGTTTTCAAACTAAGTAGCCTGCTTGGTAGATTCATTCCGAACAGGTGAACAAATTGGTTTACCAATGGAGAACCCTAGAACAGATAGATCCAGAGAGAGACAATTCTCGCAGAACCTATTTCTAAGAACTACGTTGTTAATGGACAGCCCCAAAGAACCTAGAGTGTCACTCAACCCAGTGTGATATATGATTGTCGTTGCATTTGAGTCTCCAGTATTACATCATTCATTTCTCATGGTTTCTTAGTAATAGGACCTCATGTAGAGTTTATATTCTTTGTCCTTTTATTCATAAATTTTGTAAAGGTAATACATTTTAGAAAATACATCTAGAATTTTTCCAAATATATCTGAGGATTACTTTTTTTAACAGGGAATAATATCATGACCTATTGCAACATTTGGGCAAGTCGATATTGTTGGTTATAGCATTCCCAAGCCGAGAGGAAAAACAGGAAAAATATTGGCGAAGGAAACACTGGGGTGGATAAGAGGTTACAGAATTTATATATTTGAAGCTTAGCACATTAGTTATGGTATTCAACGTTTCTTCAATTCAGTTGTGACATATGTTTAAAATTTTCGTTGATTACCATTGAGTCTGCCTTCTGCGGGTTATTCGGTGTGATTGTTCAGTTTTACTTGGCAGGTGCTTATTTCACACTAATTGGTTTTCGTTCTCTTGCTTTGGTTTCCACAACTAAAATTTATAGCTACTCTACTATTTCTTTCACCAGTCGTGCGTTTTTCTGTTTTTTTGCATTTCAATTAGTGTTCTGCACTTACAAAAGTAAGAGAAAGCAAAAGTAATTTCATGTATTTGCCTGAGAATTTTACATGCACGTTATTCTCAGGTATTTTTTTCTTATAATTTTCCCAGTTTTGTACTAATTTATTGGTTTTATTTTGCAGGTGCTTTGTTGTACCAATGTTTTAATCATTATTATGTTCACCGTTGTAAGTTTTTCTTCATTTTTCAATTGTGACAGGCTGAAGGGTTGATGCTAGGTTTGTTGATGGATTAACCTAAAATGGGAAAATTAATCAACATCAGGAGCTAATGCTAGACTTATGCCGATCCATATGTCTTCCAGTCCATCACCTGTGGATCAATAGAGTATAGAATTACAATATGATCACATATTATGTGGTTGTGCATGAATCTTCCATTTATTCGTGATGAATATCTAGGCATCGCGGATAAATTCAGATCTTTCAAACAATCGGAAAAGAGAAAGGTTCCTCGGCGTGCTCATCGGAGTGAAATACTTCCCGGGATACTCACCTAGGTATGGTTGGTCTCCTAATAAACTTTGATTTATGTGACTCTTAGCTATCGTTAGTGGAACTATGTTATTGTGGGAACTATGGCGTGGTGTGATTGATGATGCTTCAGAGTCTCCAGAGCATTAAGTGATAGATTAAAACCATTAGGATTTAATCTTTTTATTTTTGTTTGAGTGTCTATGTTATAATTCTAGAATATCTCTTCTTGATCTTTCATGTAGTATTTAGTATTTTGGACATTAGATATTTTATCATTTTCTATTCTGATTTGATACTTCATATTTTACGGGTGTACATCTATTTTATAGATATTAGTTGTTTTCGTGGTGGCTTTAAATGTGGGTTCTGTATCCAGGAGAAGATTTTTCTCAGACACATTCATCGAGATAATACTTACTGTCATTATTAGAAAACGCCAACAAAGGCACAAAACAAAATAGCTGGGGAGGATCTAAGAATCTACGGGGCGATTTAACTAAATACACTACTAACTACCATCTACAACTAGAGGATATGCAAACCACAACAGTTTAAATAGTGGAATGAAATAGGACTTTCTGGCTCCTGACTATACTAAATATCGTTTACCACTATTATATGAGGACACATTGCATAAAATTTTAAAATATGATTTAAACCTTCTCAGCTTATGTTGATTTTCATCCTTTATTTTGGGCATAACATCAAGAAGCTTAAAGATATTCACCCTAATGCTTGCAAGAGCTGGGATATCATACTAATTTCACTTTGTAAAACAATTTTTTTTCTTTAGTAAACACTAAAGCATATCCGGTATTGATAATATTGGTAGGTTCTAAATTTTAAGAGCCTAACGAACAACCAACATGCAAAAAAGAAAATAAAAAGGGAGATAATTTTTTTTGAGACTAAAATAATCAAACATGAACGGAAGTTCTTCATGATTTCTTCACTTTTCACTAAAAATCGATCTGATTCGGTCCCTCTTTCTCGATTTATGTTTTGTTCTCTTCTCGCATCATCAAAGTTTATAAACATCCTTACTATAATTAAATCGGGTTTATTTCCTAAAGATGGATACTAGATTACTAATAATCAGTATGGAAAATAAATCAATAACCAACCTCCTTATAACATCAAAAAACTCATCTCGGAAAGTTGAATCAATTACTCAAGTTTTCAATCGTTGATGATGGTTTTTATAATGCTAAATTACAAATAATCGATATTTTCATTTGTTTGTTTTCCGATTATTTCAAAACAAAAGAAAGGTTTACCTATTTATGGATTTTTTTTCTGGCACTGGAAAATGGTTAAAATAGCAGATGACGGCTTGAAAAGCTCAATATTTCGTAAATTACTATCTCTAAACAAAAATACCAATCTTTGCAAGTGTTAACGATACTAATTTCTATGACTCGATAATGTAACGTCCGAGAGGTGTGAATTTATTCATCCTCTCATGCGTCCAACCGTGTCATAGCATGACTCATTGTGGTTTTCGATTAAAGGTTGATAGGTCATCCTTTTATAGAATGTTTTCATGCATGGTTTTCCTTACCAATTTTTTTGTTAGGATCGACCTATCTTTGCTCACTGAGATCCAAGAAGCTACATACTGGAGCAACACGAGTTTATCAGATTCTCTGAACTTCTAAATTCCTAATAATTCCAGTTCATCTGTTACTCAGACAAGCAGAGCCAATGGCTATGAGTCTGGCCTCCTCCACATCAAGATGGTAACTTTACTGAGTTAAATTTTTTGATATATAAGTTTTGGAGAACTCATAATTTGAGATGTAAAAATTCGTGATACGAGATAAATCCGAAGAATTATATCATGGATGAACAATAAATGAATACGATATATAAACATATAAATCAACATTAACTCAAGATTACGTTGGCTAACAAGATGCCAACTGTAATAAAGGAGTAGAAGAAAAACAAAGGAAAAACAAATTCCTCTATCACCACCTTCCCTTAAGATGAAGTAATAGAGGCATTTTGACATTGAACTTTATAGATTCAAATCTAATTAAAAGAGAACACAACCTCCTTCGTGAAGATATCAACAATTTTTGATCAAATAGAAAGGTAAGTGGCCTGATGAGAATCTCAATGAAACAGAAGTTAAGCGTTATTGCCAGATGCATGAAATGGTCCAACTTATTCTCAGTTATATATGTATAATATTTGTCATACTTTTTCAGTATGAGTTCATGATATATCCAACTAGATAACGATGTTCTTAAGACATATCAATCCTTCCGGGAGAAATTTAAAGTCACTCCATAATACAACGTCTTGAAAAATGAAAATCTCTACAATTTGCCCAAGACTGATGAAGTTATGTTTATACTACAAGGATATTTGTCTCGATATCAAGCTCCTACTAATATTTTTCCTTACAACTTAATGGTGGATGTAGGTTCACCTAGATTTCTGAGTGCTATATATCTTTCCTACCTTCTCTTATACGATGTTTTGTTGAGTTAGATTAGCAACTTGAAATGAAAAAATCAAATGATTTTTTTTTACAATTACTAGAATAACTCAGAAACTACTTTATAGTTTTTGTCTTCATCATTGGTTAAATGAGTATTCTAATAAATAACCAATTTATTTTTATGGCTTTTAAATTGGCAATAGAAAATCTTTTCCAAAAATATTATGACAAATAACTATATATGTTAGTATAATATATTTGCTGGCTAGAAACTCAATGGAGCGGGTCAAAGTTTTATTTTTCATATTTTACTCATTAGTTAGTAGTCCTAAACATATGTTTAAAATCAATCAAGATTCTATGACCATGACATGCTTTAATTGTCACCTAAATATCAGTATGACAACTACTACAATCCCGGATTGGCCGAAAATTACAGATGAACTTCTAGATGAGAGTTTGATTTTGATAATCTTGAAGTTAAAAATATATCGTTTGATGAAACAAATCAAGGAAAGAAATGTATTTAGCAAAGTCACTGCATGTGTGCAAGATTGAATTCCAAAAATGGTTCTTACCTCATATGTATTCTTTTTAATACTTGAGTAGTTGTGAGAAAATACAAACGGTGGAACAAGTTGACGAATTTGTTGGTGCTAAGTTTCTCGATAAAAAAGAATCAACACAACTCTCTTTCTAAGACTAGCAAAATGTACAGTATATGGTATACGTAGTTGAAGGAGCAAAATCTCTGTCTAGGTGAAATAATCCAATTTATTCTTTATCATATGTATATGTTTCTAATTATGCTTTCTTTGTTCGAAGTCCAAGAAATTTTTAGTCACATCAGTGTTCTTATGATTAGAAAATAATGACATGAACGTAAAAGATTTTAAGATATATCAATCATTTTAAGTAAAGTGTCAAAGCATCCTTTTATTATAATGTCTCTACAAATGTATAAGACTATAAAATTTTCGAATGACTAATTCATCCAAAAGGGAACCAAAATTAGAAAAATATACTAGCCACGTGAAGATAAATATTCCTTTGTCGGGTAACTTGATTATGCCTAGGTAGAGGAGAAAGACACTCATTGCTTGACAACGAGGTGATTAAACTTTTGATAACGAATCAAGAGATCATGGAAGCCAAGGCTAACAATGATACTTAGAAAACGAACCAACATATTCAGACAAATACGAATATCTAATATCTGGAGGGCCTTAAATAATCGAATAAAAAAGACGAATCAGAGTAATTCCTGCAGGATCTAAAGCAACAAAGCAACATATGAAGAACTGAAAACCAATACAGTAACACAGGCTAAGATAATTCAAACAACGTCTAGAACGAATATACAGATTCCACATAGACAAAATCAATTAATATAAAAACCACCAAGGAATTTTTTTTTAAGAAACAATCAAGTTAATGACATTTTTAAAATATATTCATAGAACATATCAAGTTAAAAACCCCCACATTATTTATCAAAGATTTTGTGACGCATAATACTAATCACAGGTTGAGTCGGGGCCTTAAGGCACATTTATTAAGAAGAGGATATCATATATTTCGCCCAACCAAAACAGCATAGAAGTAAGACTAGCTAGCACAAGTTCAACCATATGAAACCAGGAAAACCTCTTTGACCTCCTCTGATAGTTAAAAATTAGGAAATTAATTTGTAGACCTCGAAAATTTTTATCGACAACAATTTAGGTTAAACGGATAAAAATTTAGGTTAAACAATAGAGTAGGTTGCTAAATAAGAGTTGGTTGTATTGTTGTTGATACCTCACCCCATCCTTACCATCAGCTATTGCGGGCACTAAAGTACATCCAGACCCACCCTAGAAAATTCATGCGAGTCATTTATATCTCCAATTATTGATGTTGGTCCCCTCTCTGTTTTGTGATAATAAAGAATCCTCATGTGACAAATAATCCTTTTGTTTGTTAGAGCAAGGGCTATAGGTAGTGTCACTTTTTTGTTTGTAGGAGTGAACTACCAATTTTCTCTAGTTAGAGACTATTATGGGTCACTATCAACCACTACCACCCCCAACTCGTTCATACACTCCTTCAGTTGAAGGAATGGTCGGCAGTGTCACACTAGACGAGAGACTATTTCTCGTGTGTAAAAATCAACGTAAACGGGAGTTTGTTCCCTGTGTGTGCATAAAAATAGGAGTACATCGGAGACTATCCCGTGTACATGGAAATTTTGAGAGGAGGTAGTAAAAAGAGAGAATTATTATTTAAGGTTTTATATATGTTTATTTTTTGCAAGAAAATGAAAAATCCTCAACTCCTATTAATAGGGGGCAGGAGCTATTGTATTCAAGCTTTTGGCCTAATTTTCAATGTGAGGCCAGAAATTTCCCCTCAAATTATATATACAATGCAGAGCTCTCTTCAAAGGCTAAACACTTTTTTTTGATCAAGGGAACATATACAGGTGCTATCTTATATTCACTGGTTGATGGGTCATACATGCCAATCAAACTATTACACAACCCATTATCTGATTACCTATTATTAGAATATCGGGTATCCAACTTAAAACCAATTGGCAATGGGGTGGAGAGACCCATAGGATTATAAACCGCAGGATATTAGATTGCCAAGACAATGTTGGACTAATAATCTCAACACGCCCCCTCACGTGTAGCCTCGTTGGGTCTAACACGTGGACAACAATTAAATCGGGCGACGCGGAGTAAAGGCGCGGTCAAATGACTCATCGCAAATAGCCTGCTCTGATACCATGTTAGAATACGAGCATCCAACTCAAAACCAATTGAAAATGAGTGGAGAGGCCCTAAGGTATTAGAAGCCGCAGGATCTTAGATTGCCCAAACTATTATGGCCCATGTCTCGCCTGCACTAGCAGTTGATAGTTCTCTCTCCTAGCAAGTGCTCGCAGTTCAACAATCAGCGAGATTGAAACGCTGGATGGTTCAGCGCTCAAAAAGTGTTTTTAACGCTGGGAGATAAATTTTATGATCTAATGATTGAGATTTAAAACGCTGAACCAAACAACGTTCTATAGTGGTCCCATATGACGTGGATGACCAATCTAGCTGCTAGATATCTAGCCCATAGGACTTAGGAGGTTTCCCATGCTGACGTGGATTGCCAATCTAGAAGCTAGATATCTAGCCCATAGGACTAAGCCTTAGCACCGATGTTGTCAATAATCGATGGAGAAAATCAAAATAGTTTATTTGAACAAAATCAAGCAAAATAGTGAAGTCCGAGATTTTCTACTGGGCTTCCCTTACTTATTTTCGTGTGAGCAAATCATTCTCGTAAATTCGCACTAGGAATTTACAATCGCAAAATTCACAACGACATGCCAAAGAAGGCTTTGCCCTGAATCCCTGATTCTCCAATTCAAAGTTTACTAGTACTGCAGATCCAATAAATGAGCCCCAAAGGTCGAATTTTACAGTTCATATAACAATAATTTTTTTATTTTTTATACTAGGTATCACCGGGGCCTTACGGCCCCGGCTCAACCTCTCCTTATAGTCTTAAGCATATAAATACATTAAAAAGGATCACAACTGGACTGAGTACCCAAATACAACTTAGTCAATTATATTTCGTATTTATATTTGAGTTAGTTTTAAACCAATCATCGTTTACTGAATACCGAAATAAATAAATCAAAAGAACAAATGGATTCATGTTAGAAACTCTAAATTAGTTTAGTTTAGTTTAGTTTAGTATGTGATGGTGATAACGATGAGAGAACAACAAATAAAGTGACAATTTTCTCTATACAACATGAATGATTCAGAACAGAAGTTTATAAATTAGATCAACTCTAAAAATAAGGCATATTATGGAAATCTTGTATGTGAATCATACAACAAAATTTTAAAATTTACATTTTTTGAAGCTTGTTTTTTTTACATGTATCTAAGTCCATCTTTTTGTACAGATGACCTTGGCATATACATTTCACTATGTGAGGCATTGTTCGGATTTTCTTCATACATCTTGTACTTGAATTATTCCATTTTAACTGTTTGATGTGTGGGATTTCAACTATTTTTTTTGACCCAGATTCCATCCAAGTTGACACTGTATTTTCGCTGTAAATGTTCTTTTAATTTTAACATCTTATGTTTTTGTGGTGTTCTTAGTTTTCGTCCATTTTTTCTTTGCTCTTCATATCCATGGTTTGTGAAAACACTCCTTAATATATATTATTTGTATATTTGCTCATGTACTTGTTTTCATACCAATGAAACCACTTCTTTGTCTTTGTTTTTTTCTTTATGTTATTTTTTTTGAAAACAATATTTGGAAAACAAGAATTGTTTACCTTTTTAGTATAGGCAAGACGTTCTTTAGTTTTTTTTTTATGACACCATTCTCAATCTCTACATCTTCTATGAACTTATTTTCAATTAAATCAGCTTCAAGCATTTTACCTTCTTTAGATTCAATGATTTATATGGGATGATATCGACATTAGCATTACAAATATTATTACCATGTGGAAAACCTGACAGTCAAGATTGCTCAGAATTTATTTCTCCTGCATGAAATGGTATCCCCTTACAAATCGTAAAATCAAATTGCTCTTGTCATCTTCTACATATTTAATAATGATATTATGGCTAGCCTAACTTCCATCTTTTCCAGCTTGCAGATAGTCTGACAACATTACTTTAGTTAGAGATAAGGAATGCAAAAACAGGTTCGGAAAGCGAAAATGATTAATGTACCAAAGAAATCTCTCGAGATTTATCCCGGTAGACTGCCAACATTTATCCGGCTATCACAATGATAGAGCAGCTGGCCATCCCTCTTTGGAGATATCTCCGTCAAATTCTTTGATGAGTTTAGAATTGTTCTTGGAAATGTTTGTCTATGACAGGGTTTCATATTATCCAAAGCAGTGCAATGATATTTGAGGCA
This sequence comes from Papaver somniferum, assembly GCF_003573695.1. Taxonomy (NCBI): domain Eukaryota; kingdom Viridiplantae; phylum Streptophyta; class Magnoliopsida; order Ranunculales; family Papaveraceae; genus Papaver; species Papaver somniferum. The sequence continues at coordinate 184,794,154 of NC_039360.1, forward strand.
AGAATATGCCAAATGGAAAAAGTGATAGTAACCCTTTTCTAGAAACAATGGGTATAAATATTCAAATTGTTATGTCAAGCCTCTTATTATATATGTTACACCTAGGGACGTGTAGTTTCCATAGCAAGTAGAGACTCTCCTTCAAGAACACAAATGACTGAACTACTGAAATGAATAGTAGACTACCAAAAAATATCAATATATATATGATCTCTAATATCATGATGAAGTACAAAGACAATTCGCAATATTCATTGCTCGGGTTATTATAAAAGTAACACAAACTGTTTAGGAACAATAGAAATTCTAAGGACAATGTAGTCATGCTAAAAAGCTGGTGTTAATGCTTGTACCATATAGTCCATGCATTATTTTTTTTTATTACTTCTTACTGCGGAAGAAACAGTTTTCAAAATTACCTGCACCAGGGACAAAATGACACATAAAATAAGCCAGAAACATCTGTGGTCAAGAAAAGTCCATTCAAAGCCCAGATCTGTAAACTCACAATTCGGGCTGTTATTGCAAGTGAGGAGATACCACTCACTGTTGTATCTCCATCTATGCAATTATAGAGACTACCAAGGGATGGATACCACTATAACGCCAGTTTTCAGCTCAAACCATTTTACAATGGCTCTTTCCCAAGAGGTATGCCAACCTGCAATACAAACATTCCACCTCCTCTATCACCAACAAAAGAACTCTCATCAAACATGTAGAAGCTTTCCTACCAAGAAAATCAAAATAGACCCTGATAAATTAAGAGAACAAAACAAATGACACATGAAAGCCGATTGTAAATTACCTTCCTTCCAAGATCTCTTTATGATCTGAAGATATTAAAAACATATCTACATCAGACTAATTCACTTCTGAAAATATAAGCAAATCTTAAATCAATTTCTTTATGATCAGTTTAAAAGATATATTAAGAGCAACGCAATGTGAAAGTTAGTACGTATTGAAAAAGTTGATTTCATGGGATCTGAACACCAATATACAGAAGTACATGGACAAATGTACTATATACGCCATTCGCTAAAATCTTCATATTAGTTACATTAAGACCTTCCAACAATACCCTAAATAAAGAAACTCGGTAATGAATGGAGATATAGTGATCTGCATATTTAAAAAATAACATTTGATTTTCAGACATTATATAATCAGAATTCTTCCGCTGAAGGAACTTGCTATGTGTGAGACTAATTATAAGGAAAACCGAAAGTTAAACTTAATTGCAGGATTAATCGAATGAAAACCTGAACCGATGTGTTAATTGATTCAGTTCCGTAACTATGTAGATCGTATTCCTCATGCTTGGCCAATTCTTTAAGCCTATGCATATCTAAAACGTAAAGACAACCCTTATCGTTGACATATCATAGATCTCCCCGTCTTTATCCATCCTTCTGAATCCAGAGTTGATGGGATCCTTTTGCTTATTCGGCAACATAACCCATATACAGATAGACAATCGATGCCGCAATTAACACATAAATGTCCTGATAACATATTTCAACACTAATTTTCACATGAATCTAGCCTCAGGCGTCTTTAACAATGAGGATACCTATGGAAACCCCCTGTCTTCCCTCTGCCACAACTTTTGCTCCAAATGAGTAAGAATAAAATTTGTGAGAGAAAGTTCTCCAGCCACGGCATTATCGAATATTATCCTAGAGATTTTGACTGAGTCATTAATGGATCGTACTAAATTAACATCAACTACACATAAATTAAAGATGACACTATGAGAAGAAAAATGGAAAAAAAAATGCAGGTATGCACTGTGCTTACAATGAATGACACCTTTATCCCATGGCATTGTCTCACCTCTCCATTGAAACCCCAATTATATCCACTGATAATGTGATCAGAACTCCTGATACAATAAAAAATCTCCAATGGGAGAATGAAAATTACTAATCCAACGTATGTTAGGTTGCGTAATACTTGCCTCTTCCCAGCTTCTTTTTCCAGTTTTTGAATTATTATTTCCATGGTAGATTTCCCAATTCGGTACGCATCTATTGATATTGGCAATTCCATACTTAGCACAACATAACACATGAAATGACAAATATTACTAAAACGCAAGGTTTGAGATTGCTGAAAGTCACCTGGTTTTTTCTTATAGTATCCACCTTTTTAAAATCTAGGTATCTGGAACCAAGTGCTACGTACACATAGTATAGACCAAGTGCAAGGGGTAACTCCTGCCAAAAATGTCCAAAATATATTTCAACCACAGTCATTAAAAGTCAACCACATGCATGGAAAAAAATCAAGGAAAAGGGAACTCCTACCTCATCAGCAAAGCAAAAAATGGATTGCTGATCAAGGAATCCCTCTCGTATGTGTTATGTCCATGACAACCTCCTCAATGTTTGTATGAGTAACCTCCTAATTGTTGTACAAATAAGAGCCTAATGCCTCATGAAAACAGTCGAGCATCACGTTGAGATTCAGTAGCATATAGAACCTGCATTTGAAGGAAACCTAAAAATAAGAAGACAAAATTAGTAGTATTTTCAGATCTGTATTTTACTTTTCTGACTTACTACAACATGCATTTTGGGTTCCAGAGGTGTTCACTTAAGAATAGAAAATAGGGAACTGTGATCCAGAAGATCCATCCAAGGAGTTGACTCTTGCAGATAAATCTTTAGTTGGGATCTACCTGTCCCTTTTCTTGATGGGAGAATGAATGACGGGGATAGAACCTGCGGATTATGGATTCACAATCCACTCATAGATGGGAAAATTCATTACGGTGTTCACTTAATTTTCTTTAGCAGTAACCAATATAAAAACTGCATATAAAGGAGCCTAATGCCCCTAGAAAACAGTAGAGCAACAAATTCACATAAAAAATTATGTTAGCCAGATTATTCATAGTCCTGTGAGCGTATCCCGCAATGTGGCAACATGCACAAAGTGTCTAACTTACTATATATGACCATCTCAGTTCCTGCAATAATCTATATATAACCATCTCAGTTCCTGCAATAGTCAAAATAGTGAAGACTGTTAAACATGCATCTCGCGGTTTCCCAGCACCTAATCGTTTGTAACTCTAGTGCCAAAAATACGCACATGTACACACACAGAGACAATAGCTAGGTACTAGTGAATCAAATTCAACATCATATAATGATATAAAAAGCAAACCTTACACCAGCAACAATTACAAATGGTATCATGTAAAGCAGTGAGATAGCTGTACGACCATTCATAAAAATAATAGAGCATCTTAATTGCATTGATAATATCATGAATAAGTAAAACTATGTGACTAACTGATTTGCAATTGTCTTAAATCCGAATGAAGATACGTCAAAAAACTACGTTATCATACCATCAACCACTATTCTTTTTACCGGACAGACATAAATACCACTTCGATACATTTTTCATTATACTGTAAACTCAACCTATTTAACAAAGTAGAAATAACATATATTTATCGTGGATTTTGAAATTAGCTACTGCCAAGTCACGATGTGTTCAGTCACAAACAAATTAACTACGAAAATAGATGCTAGACAGTAGGCAGTACAACTTACCAACATGATCCGCAAACCCGTACTAATTATATGGGACGAAGTTCCCATGCAACATAGATTTTGCATTGAAGCAGTTGATCGGACGCTACGTAATATTGAGATTAAGGAAAGACAATTTGGTGGAATTAATGTTGTTCTATAAGGATACTTTAGACAGACATTGCCTGTTATACCCAGTGGATGTCATAAAGAAGTCGTTGGAGCATGTTCGAGGATATTATTGCTTTGGAATGATGTCAACGTTTTGGTGCTCCATCAAAATAAGCCGTTGGATGCGTTTTAACCGGAAAATGTAATTTTTTCAAAGTTCTTAGTATAGGTATGGATACCCCTAATGTCATTTACATCTCTTTGTTGAGTTTTTCCTTTAACATGGCTCTGATCTATATTTATTGGATATGAATGATATGTTGGTGATAGTCTTAAGGAAGTTGTTGAACTTTCACAGTTAGTAAATAGATGTACAGACACCCTAGGACTGATAACCGGTCGGTATCCTTGGCTGGGAACAAATGAAATAATATCTCTAGAACACTTTACTGAGTGGATTATACTGTCATCCTACAATGACGCGATGTGCAAAATATTAACGTAAAAGCAATGAAGAACTTATACGGGGATATGTATACATAACTTGCTGCAGATAAGCTAAAAGCAGATGATGCTGGAAATATTCCACCTGGAATGCCTCAATTCAAGTTAGATATCAAAGTTGGATTCCCAATCATGGTGTTGAGAAATCTTGCACCAACAGAAGGTCTCTGCAACTGTACACGACTATTTGTAATTAGATGTGGAAATCATGTAATTGAAGCCAAGTTTTAAATGTCGAAAAAATCAGAGAAATTGTATTCATCCCAAGGATAAATTTCAAACCATTAGAGTCGTAGATGAATAAGAACAGTCAATGAAATACGCGAAATCGATCTATGCACTCCCGTGTTTAGCTATGTGCAACTTTACGTATCATTTCTGAGATGCACTGCCGCATGTAGTATAACTATACTACTGCTGGATGAAACCAAGGACCTTTCAACCACAAACATTGTCTACCCCGAGGTTTTATTGTAGAACTACTGAATTCACATATGAACTTTGATGTAATTTCAAGTTGATTTTTTTCTTTATGTGGAAAACTCAGAGAAGACTCAACGTCTAATGAGGGGTTGGATGCAAAAACTACAGAGACATCCTCTTTTTTGTTGCATATATTGTTTTGAAGAATCAAATTTCTAATTGAATTATTTGTTAAATCCTGATGCTTATTTTTTTTTACCGTCTCAACAGAATTGGATGCTATAGAATCTGTATATGCGATAGTTTGTTGATCAAAAGGGAGTGATGCATCGTATGCATGCATAACTTCGTAGTTGGTTCATTTTACCTTTGGTGAAAGGCGATAATTGAAGAAAAAAATTGATAAGGAAAATTTTGAAAATAACGAAAGGTGATGGAGACAGGAAACAAAAAACTTCAAAGAAAAAGATGAATGATGAATTGGATATAGAAATCATCAAAAAATTAACAATTATGATAGATGAATATAATGTGGTTGCAAAATGTTTTAGGATGGTTCGAGCTAAGATACATCAAATTCCCATGATGTATCTTGGCTAAAAATGACTACCATATTCTAATTTCGAAGTAAAGCACCATCGATTTGAACTTTCATGAAGTTGACCCAATCTGAGCACTTCTGTTCAATCTCATTCTTTAAATATTATCACCATTACGTTCTAAACTAAACTAATTTATAGTTGCCAACATGAGTCCATATGTTATTTTGATTTTTCTCTATTTCGGTATTCAGTAACAATGATTGGTTAAAAACTAATCAGGAATAAATATTTATGAAATTAAATCAAGTGATTGATTTTTTTTTCAAGATATTTTTTGCTAGAATTGTGTGTCTAAATATAAAAAGTTGGATTCTATTAATACTAGCTAGATTCTATTAGTACTAATGTTACTAGGCGTTTAGTGATGTTATAGCAGTATGGGTACCCTGGAATAATATAAGTTATCTATTGTATAATTGACTAAGTTTTTGTCTTTTAAGTATTTGGACACATTAACTAAGTTATAGTTTTTTTTAATGTATTTTACAAAGAAATAAATTACGTATACTTCTAAAATTATAAGGAGAGGTTGAGATGGGCCCTCCGGCGATACCTAAGATACGTTGAAATCAAAACACATGCTAATTTAAAATCAAAACAGAAACACATGCTATGACGATTCACAACAATGTCTAGAAAGGATATGCAGTTCCCAGTGTAGAAAAATTTGGACTCGAAAAAGAAGACAATTGTACAAGAATAATGAAATCCCAAAGAGAGAAGCTTGGAGTTCATGGACGTGTCAAAATTATATTCATGCACTTTTTGGAGCAGCTTTTAATGGATCTAAATTCTTTTGTTATTTTAGTCAATTTACATTCTTGACTAGGTGTATTATAACTCCATTTTATATTCTTCACTTTATCATACGCACGGTTCATCAAGTTTTTGGACGTGTCAAAGACATTCACAACTTCAATAGCTTTTGCATTATTCACCTAATTATTTACCTTATCATTGTTGTGGTAATTTAAATTCTTATCCATATCAGACTGTTTTCTCTTCGGAATATACATATCTCCTAGATTGCTTTATTAAAAGTATATATTTGCTTTAAAATTTTTTTAAAAAATAAAAATTCTTCTGAATAATTTATTAAAGCAAATACTGGAATTGTTCATTTGTTCGTTTCAAGTAAATAATTCAGTTTTTGTTCAAACCACGGTTCAACTTAATTTCTTAGATAAAAGCGCTCAACATCATCCACTTAAAGTTGACTGCCATCTTTGACATGTGACGTTCATGTTTAATCGGTGACCACCATATAGTTATCCTGGAATCAATGAACCGACAAATCGAAAGAAAAAATTTAAGAAATCGTCAACGGTGATACCTAGATAACATAAACCAGACAATATCAATAGAGTATAACAATCCTATTATTGATATTTTATAATATTTTTAGGGGACATATCAACCTAAAAATTATGGCTCCAATACGGAAAACTACATGACGCTTGACATTAATCCCAGGAAATAAGAGTAATCCGTGGCCGTCCAGATTAGATCCTGCGGCTGGTATCGCAGGATCCGCGAGAGTAAACCGGGGTCGTACGATCAGCGGGAGTAATTTATGGCCGTCCGAATTTATGGCCGTTCGAGATTTTGTTTGTAAACAGTACGAAACAATAAAAATAACGAAACTGTGTTCTTCGTTCATCAATCTCTTTCTCCCCTAAACCTCTCTCCCTCTCTCCGTGTTTTCCATTGAAGCAAAGCTATTGGTTAGGGATGATACTGCTACTGTAAAATTTCTAAGATCGTTAACCTTATTTTAATCTCTATCTCACAGTTGTTTAATTTATATTGAATTTGGGTTTTTTTATAAATCGAATGGAAACCCAAGTCGTTGAATTTGGGTTTTTTTTATAAATTGAATGGAAACCCAAGTCGTTGAAGAAACCCTGATGATTTCACGGATTTTCCTTGATTTTCCTTTTTGAGGTTAGTTTCAAAAAAAACCCTAATTTATTTTGTAGAAATTTTAATCCATGATTTCATTGGTGATATAAGATGTAACTCGTTTTGATTATTTGCAATTCAGGTTGTAAAATTCAAGCTTTAGACTCAATTCCAACCAAAATTTCATGTCCTGCAGTGCTTTGTGTCTCAAATTTGTATTCGGTTTTTGATTATTTATTTTCTAGGGTTTTGGCTGTAAATTGAATTTTAGGGGTTTTGATTGAAAGAGTTTTAATTCTATGGTTCTGACTGTAAATTGAATTCAATTTTCCCTTTCCCTGTTCTCTTTCGATCTCAATAGGTACACAAACGAGAACTCTTAACCAGGTATGAATTTGATTTTTTTTATATCCTCTTTGCTTTCGATAAATTGTATCTCAAGATTTTGATGATTTGATTTGGGTTTAATCTCAGGATTTCTATTGTTGTGTAGAGAGACAACGAGACATAGTGAGAAAAAGCTGGCATCTATCTCATCTCAGGTAAATTTTCTAAATAAACACTGGTACCTATTTTTGATTGTTCTGTTGTCGGATGTAAATGGCATGTGCTTGGTTTATAGTTAATTTCCCATCGAAGATGAAGTTGATTAAAAGAGAGGGTTATAGAATGGGTATGTTGATATGTACCCGATTTTTAGTTTTGTTTGATATTTTACTCCTCCTTTTCATAGAGATTTCTTTTCTATTTGATTATTTCGTTGTTTTATGTGCAGTTGCTGATACACTTAAGGATGGAAAAGCAAAACATAATCATCTTGGCTTATCGACCCTGTTCTTATTTAAGGTCGTATCTGTTCATAAATTTGATGCTTGGATTAGCAATTTGGATGGTTTTGTTGGTTATGTAATTAGAAATTCATCTTAGTTTTGCAGCGTTCAAAAGTATAGAAAACCTTTGAAACTGTGCGAGGGTCAGCATTGGAGCTATCAAAACTTTGGGGGTTAAAGTTCTGATCTTCTTAGCCTCTAGCCTTCTCAAGAGAAAGGTCTGTCCTGCTCTATTGAAGATTTTTCTGCTCTTTTGTGAACGGGTTCACACTCTTATGATGGTAAGATGATTACAAATCTATTTAAGGTCATATCTGTTCATAAATTTGATGCTCCGATTAGCAATTTGGAGTTAGTAATTCATCTTAGTATTGCAGGGTGCAAGAATATAGAAAACATTTGAAGGTTTGCGATTGTATTATCTACGAAGTGCTGCAACTTTGTGGAGAATCCTATTTAGTTGCGAAACATGTCTATCGGAGGTAAATCCTATTACTTTATGCAAGGACCTAAAGTCTGTGGCTGCCAAACTGAAACTGACAGGCATATCAGCAAACTGTGGGTGTACAAGTTGCCAGCAAGCTTCCTCAGAATGTATAAATTGCCATATGTTTTACTCCTCCGTGGACTGTTCCTCATGCTATTAAGCTGTTCTATTGGGAGCATTGAATCTGTCACCATGTACATTGTGTAGGATTGTGATTGTATTCTTTCAGTTAAGACTTATATTGAATCTATCCTGTGTCGTGTTAAGGGCTTCGAGGTATTAATGTTTTCTACGGATTCTCAACAGGTATACTATATTCCGTGGTAATTATCGCATGTCTTTATCATCTCCACTCCTCAATGTGAAGTTTGCTTGGAATTTTTCTATTTTTTTGTTGTTGCAGTAAGGGCTTATATCTGTTCTTCATAGAGTTTGCAGAGAAGGTTTGTATGCAGGGTATGACCAACTAAAATTAAGCATTGCTCTCTTTTGTAGTCTGGGTCATACTTATCACGGATTGGGTTGTCTAATACTTTATACCGTACCTATTATGTATGTACTTTATATGCAATACGCTTATTGTTGATGAAGCTATTACCAACGGCGAAACATGAAAGTCTGCTCCCATGAAGCGGTTTGATGCAAATCTTTTCCCCTGCATCATGGATGTTACCTGAACCTATAAAAGAAGAGATACTTTGGGAGGATGCCAAAGCTAGAGATAAAACAAGAAAGAGAAGGAGAGAAGAAAAAAGAAAAAGGATGCAGAAGATAAAGATAGGAGAATGGCGTAGTAGCCATCAATTTTATTTTACTTAGGATTTTATTGGATAGTTTTTACAGCTTCGGTTGATAATCTACTTTGCTTTCTTTTGTAAACAGTATCAAATTTTTTTCAAAATGACTTGCATTCCTGCACCAATATAACAACTGTAATTATGCACTAAGTTGCATTCATACTGCTTAAATGTTAGAAATCAATTAACAAACATAATAATACACAGACCCAAGTCCATTGCCAAAAATGGATACAATTCCAGCTTCGTACAAAACAGTACAAAACAGGAGACGCTAATTACATAGACTTCCAATGTTTTGAAGAGTAAACTCTATTGTTGGTGATGAACGAAGAGTGCCACTGGTGGAGAAATTGGTGGGTGCCGGAATTTAAACGGACAGGAAATAGTTGGCTTTGATGGCTGTAACAGACATGAAGAAGATTTAGTAAGGATGAAATGGGTATTGGCTTGATTTTCTATGTGGCTGTTTAATCGAGTCAGATGGGATTGCTGAGTTGAATCTGCAATGGGTTCATGCTGAGAATTGGAGGAAAGATGGCAGCGACAGTTGGTGTAAGTGGTGTTCAGATGGTCCGGTAGTGGCCTTGATGTCGAGAACCGCAATGGGTCCGTTGCAGGTATTGATTCGATGAAGAAAGAGGATATGAGCTATCACGTAAGGAAGTCTTTTGGTTGTCATTCTTGCCATTGATCCAGTACTATGCTGATGATTTTTGTTCGTGTCCTTTTCAATATTATGCATTGCAGTTCTTAATTTGTTTGTTAGTTTTTAAAAGATTTTGTTTCATATGTCGTTGGTAAGTGCAATCGGGATATTGAGATACATGATTGAAAGACTGTCATAGTTGTTGATAGGTAGTTCAGTTTGTTTATTTTTAAGTTGTTGATATTGATTCTTTTACTTCATAGCAATAAGATGTTTGCAGCTGCAGATGAAAGCTTCGAGAGCTAGCAAGTATATTTACCACTGATGCTACCGACAAGCTCTGTACCGGACTGGCCTGGAACACCAAAATTGTTCACCGGCTTGGGCCTCCACTCAGTTCTTCCCTTAACAACAACCTCATTGCCACTCTGGAGTCGAAGCATGTCGGCACACTCAACATCACCGACATCCAAAAAGGAGCTGCCAGCACTGGCATCACCATATACGGGTGTCAAGGACTTCAACACAACAGCTGGTGACTCTCCAATATTGTTGGAGGAACGCTCTGCAACAACAACAAAAAAATCAAATTAATAATCAAAAAATGAATTCATGGCATTTGGGAAACATGAAGGACAGACTGAAGTCTACATTATTGATAGGAGACTATTATTGGGTACACTATACACAACTCAAGCGAAACCGTAGGCATTTAATTCACTATTTCGATGGTCCAATGCAGACTATTATTAGTAGGAGATGTATTGGTTGGTAACAGTCCACCTTCCCTGTGTACAACCAATTTCCCAAGGTGCAGGAGACAAACAATGCCGTCATCAGTTTCCTATTATAAATTTGTTTCTTAACACGGACCAACATATATCAAAACTAACCGAATTCCCGATTTAGAACATATACCTATCTTATCTGGATTTCCTAATCCGAAATTTTAGGTGTCTCTGTGCATGTCTATATAAAAAGCCTTTGCTGCAGCTTTGGTTTTTAACATACGCTTTGGTTTCTTCTCATAGACAAGAACTACTGTTTTGCCACACTAATAGATAAGTTGACTTGCGTCTATATAAAAGTGCTTAACAGAAATTCGTACAACATCACAACAGAGTATTTGGATTAGTAAACGTTATCGAACTGATTTGAAACACCATGAGGTTAGTCTTTCATTACGTAGCATTGATTTTTAACGTTTTTGTTGATCACTATGCTTAATGAATATGTTTATGAATCAGTTCTTCAAAGAGGCAGAAGAAAGCATCATCGCAGGCTGGCGAGGATGGAAAACAATCAACCCAAGCACAACAGATAGTTTCAGATTCTCGAACTCAGCAACAACAAGTTGTATTTGGAACAACTTCAAAATCATACTCTGATCTAATTATGCGACAACAAGTTGAATTTGGACGCTCTTCAAATTTATCCTCTGCAGACGTTCAACCTAAAAATTCAAAAATACAAACAAGCAAAAGAGAACCACGAAAGAAGATTGTATCGGAGGTAATAATTACAAACAAAACAATCATCTATTGTATATGTTTTTCAGCTTAACATTGCGCTCTAACCTCAGTTGTATTATACAGTCTAGCCATACTCTTTAACTCCGGAGCTTCTCGAGAGTTTGATTAAGAATTAAAAAGTTTAAAGAATTAGCATGACATAAGAGAAAAAAAAAACACAAAACATTAATGTATGGTCCAAAATATGTATTACAGGCGAAGTCTGTGGCTGCAAGGTTAAGGTGGGAGAAGAAAAGACAGGATGACAGGGAAAAAAAGGAACATGTGGAGCGTGCAGCAAGGTTGCAGTTTGAACAACAGCTTGAAATTGAGCGACGGGTACTTTTTTAGAACAGAATGGTGGACATTAATATTCAAGGGAGATTTGCTATGTAATAAGATTACTGTTAATTTTTTTATACAACTAATCTGTGGTTGTCTCTTATTGCAGGCTAGAATAGAGGAAGATATGAAGCGAGAGCAAGTGAGAAGCAAGATTATTTTAGTTGTTTAAAAAAAAAACAGCTATATATTAACGTGTTTTTTGTTGTGAAAATGAACTTGATTAATTTGCATCTTATGTGTACTGTAGAGGAAGTCTGAGGATGCCAGGTTAAGGCAGGAGAAGAAGAGACAACGTAACAAGGAAAAACAGGAGCAGGTGGAGCGCGAAGCAAAGTTGAAGTTTGAACAACAACTTGAAATTGAACGACAAGTACTTTATAAATATAGAATGGTTCTCGTTAATATTCAAAGGAGATTTGATTTGTATTTACATTACTGTTAATTGTTTATAAACTTACTCATTGCAGGCTATAGCGGAGGAGGATACTAGGCGAGAAAGAGAACAACAGGAATACAACGAGCGTCTTTTAAAAGCACAGTTAGCGCGGGAAAGGTGAGGAACAATATTATTATTGTAGAAATATTTTTATATATACATTAACATGTTTGATTATTTATAATAGATTATTTTATTTTTACAGTTCAAAGCACGGCCTGAAAGTCAGTTCATAATAGAAAGGACAAAGGTAAGGTTTCATTCTTTTAATTAACGTGTGTATAGATGAATGAATGGTTTGTGTTTAAAAGTATGGTTATATTTTGTCTGCGATTCTCAGGCTCGGAAAGTGGAGGGTCAACGCCGGCGTCGTTTGAACGAAAAGGAACAAGAGCGTGAAAAAGAACGTAAAGGATTATTAAATATTCGCAGTAAATGGTCTGGGAATGTAATAGAACAACGGGAAATTGACCGTATCAATAGTCCATTGGATGCTCAGGTTCGTATATTATTTATTTACTGTACTAATTGAGATCTAAGCCTGTCGAAAGCAAAAATCAATAGTTAAATTGTGATCAATGGTCGTGTTATATAATATTTTTCTATACTTCAGGCATCGGCTGTCTGTGTTGGAGAAGTTAATTTGAGAGGAGAACCTCAGACTACAGAACAGTTAATTCGTCAGCAAACGCAAAGCGATAATAATATATTGGACGATAAAGAATATAAGCAGCGTGTAATGGTGGAGAAGCAAAGACAAACTCAGGTGAAAATTGAATTTGTCAATGTAGTTCCAGTTTATGTGGTCAGAATTTTATGTGTATGCGTATATGCCTAAGTAAATATATTTTTTCGTTTTTCAGCTTTTTAGTCAACAACCTTGCACACAATACATACTCGTGGGATGTAAGGTATGGATTGATATTTTTGTTTGTGTGGATTTGGTTTTTAAAATTTCGCTTTTTAATTTATTTATGTTTCTGATATTCAGGCTAGGAAAAATAAGGCGTATAATGAGCGGAAAAAGGCCGAGAGAGCATCCAAAAAGGAACCAGTGCAGAAAGTTAAAAGCACTAAACAAGTATCCTCGGTAAGAATTGTATATGTGTTCAGTCAAATGTAAAACATGTTATGCACATACGTTATCTGATTCATTGTGTATTTGTTCCTTTTGAACTTTTAGACACGTTCTGCAGCCAATAAAGCACGACGGGCAACTGAGAAAGAAAATAAGGCAGAAATGGAAAGAATGGATACTAGCGGTGAAGCTGTCACAGTTCAAAAATTGGATTTGGTTCCCAAGGCACGAGTGCTTGTGCAGCCAGAAACATTGGTGAGTTTTTAATAGTTATATTTTTTTAAATTGGTAGTTCTGTTTAAACAGTTTTTTTTAAAAAAAATCAAAATTGCAGTATGCATCTCTGACTAAGGAAGAAAAGTATAAAATACTTTTGAGACGTGGAAAAATCAAGGAACAAGTTATGATGGGACAACAAGATGGAGTTTCTAATGGTGGAAATACACCGAAACAGAATAAAATGGTAAGATTTCTTTACGAATCATTGGTAGACGTATTTTTGTGTCTATTTTGTTCTCAATGTTCTGTACTGTTAGTGCTCGATTATGTATTAATTATGATATTTTATGTCCTTGTAGGTATTTTTGGTAAATAAACACTTATGTGGAAAAAGTTGCTCGAAAAGTGATTTTTGCACCCCGGAGGACATGTGTTATTCGAACTCTCAGTGTTGGTTAAGGGGCACCTCAGTTACTAAGGGGCACCCTATGTACTATGCACACCCCATGGATATTCGCACCCCATTTCTGTTAGGGGGAGAACCATCTTCTTCTCCACGGAATGAACAGAATTTGGCGGGGAAAGTTTTGGCTTCAACAACGTATTTTTGGTTATAATTTTATGAGACTTTTTTTTGGAGATTTGTGGCACAGATTGGTTGGTGATGAGCTGTAACAATAAAACAGGGGCAATAATTTCCTTTGATTCGTAAAAGGAAGGATATATTCTTGGTTTGAAGAAAACAGTTGTGAAGATATTTTCAAGGTTTTGTTCATGAAGATACGTGCTGATTTGGAGAGTTTTGCATGGGAATGAGTTGGCATTACCCTGTTTGACTAAAACAGGAAGGGTAACATATTCAGATTCGGATAAAAAGGAAAATCTCCATTTATTGTCGACAAAACAAGCATGGGAAGTACATATATGTTGTGTTTATTATGGGAGATACTTGACTAAAACAAGAAGATTTTATTCTCTGGATTATATTATATTGATTAAAAGAGATTTCTTTGCCAACTCAGAATCGCGTGAGAATAAAGAAAATATTCTCGAGTTTAATGTCATTACTGAGGAGATTATGAGCATCTATTCAAAATATTTCTTGACTGTTGGGTATATAAATGATTCCTGGGAGCCAGAGAGGGGACATCGAGAGTCTGAGGAAGAAAATAGAGAGACAGCGTTGCAAATTCATTGTATCATTAGTTTTCTTTAATAAAAACACCATTTGAGCTATAAATTATATTTTTGAGTGTGTATTTATCATGAGAAGCTAAACCCCAACACTAGGACAACGGAGGAAGCAACTTTTCATGATTGTGGTAAATGAATTAATTCTTTTATTGACTTTTTGCATAGATTTAATTGCTTTATGATTTCTATTAATTATTTGTTATTTTGTTAGATGTCGCATGCTTAGTTCTAAATACTTTAGATGTGTCATGCTTTTAACTTACAAATAATATTTTACGAAATCTATTTTTGGCAAAGAACTAGAGTCACAACTTCTTTTGTTTGAGCTATATTGCTAGAGTTAATGACTGAACCATAACAATATGAAAAGTAGTGAAATCCCGCGTCTCAGCGTCTCTTCATCTTGTGACAAATTGTGTATATATATTTCTCCTTATTTTCTTTACTAAGTCTTAAAACAAATTCTCAATAAATCTGAGTGAACGAATCATCTTACTACAACATCATTGAAGAATACCATCAACTTTTTATTTTTGTAATTTTTATTTTATTTTTGGACTTTTTTATTTTTGGACATTGGACATTTTTATTTTTTTAAAACCCTACGGAATGGTAATTTTAAATAAACTTTTTGCAGGGAAGGACGGTGATTACGATATCACCTCGCCCCTCGGGTTCATACACAACATTGGAGTTGTGGCCCGAGTCGACTTCAACGGTTCATCCCCCGTCTGGAACTGGAGGTAAGAATTCTAAACACCCGCGAATCTCCTGTCAGCGGGTTCACTGGATGATTTTGTATGCATATATGTTGAGGAATCGAATACGGCTGTTTTAATTTCCTAGTAAAGGGAAAGGCCTGGCCATACAAGATAAGGGTTCGGATTTCATCACCGTTCTCTTCTTGCCCGCCTTAGGAAAACGAAACCAAACGCGAACCTAAGCCTAAAATTTTGACTAGAACGAGACCGATAGGGTAACGAGCTTAATAGGAAAGTCATTCGAGAAATATTGGTTACTCTTTTAAGCATACTTTGAAGTTCATGATGGTTTCTGTGAGTTGAATGCGTGACTGCGCCGCCTTGTAATAGCGGTGAGGCCTTGGGTATCAAAGCTCCACTGAGCTTCCCTCGCCCCTATTCAACTTGCTTTGTCTCGGATTGATTTCAGAGGGGTTTGCTTAAATTGTAACGAATTCCCTCTCGAAGGATTAGAAGTTGGTCTAGAAACAATCTAAGTGGAGCCATCATGCTTTTTGTTTGCTAGATAAAATAGGCTTGTTGTGGTCGAGTCAGCCTTCTTTGTGCTTGTTTAGAATTCCCCTGCAGTTAGGATGTCGAATTGGTATTATAATAGCCAATACAATGAGTATCCGACTGAGAAGCTTGGACATTATCCTTTTTATGACCATAGTGTGAATAGTGATTGGGAACGCGAAACTTTTGAAGGTTACGGGTCATACCATGGTGAGCCCAATTATTATCCACATGCGCACCGGTCATATGAGAAAGAAGACTATAACACTAGTTCCTCGTCTTTGGAGGATGCAATGAAACTATTGAAAAGTAGTTCTTTTTATGATCCTTCTGATAATTCCTCTTTACTAGAGTCAACACGTAAATTAGCTGAGTCAACACGTAAGTTAGCAGAAATGAATAACTTAGTTTTTGACGAAAGAGAACTTTCTATAGAGGAATCCCTCAAGTTGATGGCTGAGACGAACGAAAGACTTGCTCGAAATAATCTTACTTTCCAATATAGTGTTTCCAATAATACCCTTAAAAATGAGGATAGTTATTTGTATAATCAAGATGACGAGGTTAGAATTGGTAACACTACTCGTTTTGATGAGGTTCGATCATTTTCATGTTATTATAATGATGATTATGATGAGGATAGTATCGATGAAGAACATGAAATATGTAGGCGTAGTGATCAGGAATTTGTTACACCGATTGAGCTTTATAATAATAGTACTGTTTCCAGTACAAATCCAAATAATTTTACTAATTATTCACCTATTCAAAAGGACGAGGATTTGACTAGAGATACCCCCGTTTTAGATGATGTAGTATTTCCTGTCTACGAAGCCGATGATAGTTTTGAGGAACGAGTTTATTCGGAGAATATTGTTTTAGAGTCTAGAAATTTAGAAACATTAGACTTAGAAAAAGAAAATGAACTCGTAGAAATGAGTGAGGATGAACCCGACTTAGAAGAATCAATTGACCATTTTCAGGAATCCGATGACCTAGAAATTAGGGAAGTTGTGACTAGTCTTTCTAGAGACACAGAAAACTCTAAGTTTGGGGGTGATTATCAGTCTCCGTGTGCTTTAACTCTTAGAAAGTTCCCCCGTGTAGGACTTGACATTTGTGCCTCAACCATCTTACAAGATTATCTTCGTACATTTTTTCCTGAACCTAATGATGTCCAGAGAGAAGCTCAGTTATTAGAAACCCATCCTCTGGTTGATGTGGTTAACCCAGGCTTGATACCAAGATTGACTTTGTTTTCCCACCAAATACTTTTCTTCCAATTGTGGGAACATTTGATTTTAAGATGTGTCGGTTATTAAGTTTTGAGACTAAACCTAATTACTTTAGGAGAATAGGGTCGACACATTTGCTTAAGGAAGACCAACTCTTTCATTGTGGTCAGTTTTGTGAGTCAAGTCTAATTGACTTTAAGGATCTGTAGTTGTTCAGGTTATTGTTATGTGCTTCTAAGTTCCTACTTGATTATTTCCAGACTCTACAACCTGATCTTAAGAATCCTTCTTTTGAGGAAGTCCTGCCTATGAAAACATTTTATTTAGACCCTTTTATAGAGCCTGAACCTGAGCCACAACTAGAGATAGTTGTCTTAAACAAAAAGTTAAATAAGGGTATGTTCGGTATCTTCTTGGTCTGTTGCAGTTTCCTCTTCTTGTGGTTAGCACTTTTTGATCCAGATGACACACAATTATTCCGGCTACTTCTATATGATTATATGAGGTGACTAATTCCTTCTGATGTCTGGCTGAAGACTTTAAACTTAGCACTTCTTGGGAGGTAACCCAATCTCATGCAACACAGTAATATCTTTCCTTAACTCTTTTGCTTCAAATGGTAACAGTTTCTCCTTGTTCATATGCTTTTAATTTTATCTTTAGAACATTGAGGACAATGTCAGATTTAAGTTTGGGGGTATGGGAGAAACTTTTTAGTTGAACTTTTGAAACTTCTAGCGTCACATGGTATCCTGTTAGCTAAGTTTACATACTGTTTCTCACCGAAAATATAGAAATTGGAATGCTAGGGATAACAACTTATTGAGACATTAGAGAAAAAGACATTGAGATCTTTGAAATTCAGGAGAGAACTTGTTCCTTTTAGAGGGTAACCGTGATGGATCTAACCATCCATGATGGAAAGGCAAGTAGGTTAGGAAATGCCAGAAAGACAAAGCAACCTCTGAATGTAATCATAGTTACTGGATTACGACTCTCTCTCAGTAGAAACTTATCATCATCAACAGACAGAGCGACATCAAAATCTATGAAGAAAGTTGAAGACGTTTAAGGTTTAGAAGCAACATAGAAAAGAATAATTCAAAAATCAAAGTTGAAGACTTAGTTACAAGAAGTTATAAGAGGAAATGATATAAGTTGTTGGAATTCATGATACCAAGACATCACAAGTTGCGCAGATCCAAGTTCTAAAGTCCTTCTCTCATGACCATGTAAATTTTTGTCTTGTAATTTTTTGTTTTAAAAAAAAAAAAATGAAAAAAAAAATGAAAAATGAAAAAAGAAAAAAAATTAAAAAAAAATTAAAATAAAATCCAAGTTTTAAAGTCATTACGTTCTTTTTGTTCAATAAGGCCATAAGGAAGTAGAAATTTATAAGTCAAGCAAGAAATCGAAGAGAAGAGTTAATTGTCAAGGTTCTATGAGGTTCGAGAGTTTATCATCAACAAATGAAGACCGAAGAAGACGTTGTTTCTACTGAGCACTATGAGAGAGTCGAAGAAACATGCATTTTGGTTGCTTTGTTAGTCCGCTTTCAATCTGGCACAAGATCTTTCTAGCACTGGTTTAACTCATCACACGTAATTAGTCCAGCTGTGTAGCAGATGTCCCTCTCATCTTTATCTCTCTCCTAATCTTATCCAGCTGTAAAGCAGCGGACGTATCTTACAATGTTTATCTAGCTGTGTAGCGGATACCTCTTTATCTAGTAGTGTTGAAGATATGTGTCCCGTTTTCTTCAATCAGCTTTAGATCTGACACCTTTAATTTCCCTGGCATTCTAAGTACTTGGAGATAGGTTGAGAATATGTATGTCCTCTTAGCTCTTTGGATACTTGTGACCAATTAGAAGTCATGGTTTTTGTGGGTACACCTCTGATAAACCCACCCGAGATTAACTCGGTTTTATTTTTTAGTTTTGCTCGAGGACTAGCAAATAATAAGTTTAGGGGTATTTGATAGACGCATCTTTGTGTCTATTTTGTTCTCAATGTTCTGTACTGTTAGTGCTCGATTATGTATTAATTATGGTATTTTATGTCCTTGTAGGTATTTTTGGCCAATAAACACTTATGTGGAAAAAGTTGCTCGAAAAGTGGTTTTTGCACCCCGGAGGACACGTGTTATTCGAACTCTCAGTGTTGGTTAAGGGGCACCTCAATTACTAAGGGGCACCCTATGTACTATGCACACTCCATGGATATTCGCACCCCATTTCTGTTAGGGGGAAAACCATCTTCTTCTCCACGGAATGAACAGAATTTGGCGGGAAAGTTTTGGCTTCAACAGCGTATTTTTGGTTATAATTTTATGAGACTTTTTTTTGGAGATTTGTGGCACGGATTGGTCGGTGATGAGCTGTAACAGTAAAACAGGGGCAATAATTGCCTTTGATTCGTAAAAGGAAGGATATATTCTTGGTTTGAAGAAAACAGTTGTGAAGATATTTTCAAGGTTTTGTTCATGAAGATACGTGCTGATTTGGAGAGTTTTGCATGGGAATGAGTTGGCATTACCCTGTTTGACTAAAACAGGAAGGGTAACATATTCAGATTCGGATAAAAAGGAAAATCTCCATTTATTGTCGACAAAACAAGAATGAGAAGTACGTATATGTTGTGTTTATTATGGGAGATACTTGACTAAAACAAGAAGATTTTATTCTCTGGATTATATTATATTGATTAAAAGAGATTTCTTTGCCAACTCAGAATCGCGTGAGAATAAATAAAATATTCTCGAGTTTAATGTCATTACTGAGGAGATTATGAGCATTTATTCAAAATATTTCTTGACTGTTGGGTATATAAATGATTCCCGGGAGCTAGAGAGGGGACATCGAGAGTCTGGGGAAGAAAATAGAGAGACATCGTTGCAGATTCATTGTATTATTAGTTTTCTTTAATAAAAACACCATTTGAGCTATAAATTATATTTTTGAGTGTGTATTTATCATGAGAAGCTAAACCCCAACACTGGGACAACGGAGGAAGCAACTTTTCATGATTGTGGTAAATGAATTAATTCTTTTATTGACTTTTTTGATAGATTTAATTGCTTTATGATTTCTATTAATTATTTGTTATTTTGTTAGATGCCGCATGCTTAGTTCTAAATACTTTAGATGCGTCATGCTTTTAACTTACAAATAATATTTTACGAAATCTATTTTTGGTAAAGAAATAGAGTCACAACTTCTTTTATTTGAGCTATATTTTCTAGAGTTAATGACTGAACCATAACAATATGAAAAGCAGTGGAATCCCGCGTCTCAGCGTCTCTTCATCTTGTGAAAAATTGTGTATATATATTTCTCTTTATTTTCTTTATTAAGTCTTAAAACAAATTCTCAGCAAATCTGAGTGAACGAATCATCTTATTACAACATCATTGAAAAATACCATCAATCATTAGTGCCTGCATCCATTCTGTTACATGTTTATCATTCCATATATCAACTAAAAATAAGAGTACAATAACATATTTACATAAACAATAGATCAGCCGAATTCAGCGTATGATAAAGATTATGTTTAAGAGAACTAAAGAGTAAATGTCAGAGTAAAATAGCATCCTAAACATTATGTTTAAAACAGAAGAAAAAAGGAAGGAAAGAAAATAACCAACAATCGCTTTTTAATGATTGTTTGCTTTATTTCAGAATCGTAAGTCATTCAAGATACGTCGTTTTATTACTATATATAGAGCTTTCATTAATGTGGATTATTTTTGTAATAGCTTCGTAAGCATACTAGGATGAGAAAAGCTGCGGAGGGTCCATTCGGTGGTCAATATGAGGGTGATGAAGCAACATGTCGTGCACAATATATGGGTAGTGATGCTGCGTGTGCTGACCAGGTAATAAACGATGAAATTGAAGATTTTTTTTATCTAAGACAATACTTTGTTGTTCTGATTTAGCTTTGTTTATTTTTTTTTGTGCAATTTTAATCGTAGTTATTGGTTCCGATGATTAATTTATTATGCAGTTGGGTATGGAAGATGAAGTTGTGAATAAGCACGTGGGTTCAAAAAAGAATGACTCCCAAGAAAACGACCATGATATGTAATTATACTAATTCTAACATAAATTTTATGGCTAAAATTTACTTTTAAAACTTTACATAGAGATTTAGCTCTTTTTGATGTGGCTATTTTTGAACAGGTCTATTCCGCCTCAGGATACATCGTCTGGCGATTACAGTGACTACTACCCATCATATGATGAAAAACTCCTGAATGAAACTTCGGTGCTTTTATCCTCTACCAAAAAAACATCAATAGGACGCAAAGACTTGGATGAGTTCGGCCGACATTATCTGGGGAAGATGGAACATAAGTGTAATTGGTATGGCGCTTTGCACTGGATCGACGAACGAAGGAGCGATTCCTCTTTGATGAATTCTGTTTTTACTAGATGTTGTAGAAACGGAAAAGTTAGATTGCCGGATCTTCGTGAGCCTCCTCCGGAAATAAGGGAACTTTTCGAAGGGGATGACAATAGTTCAAAGATGTTCAGGAAAAATTTAAGGAGATATGATTCCGCAAACGCCTTTACGAGTCTTGGGTGCCAGTATGACAATAGAGCTAAGAAGGGAGGTGGTCCTGAAAATTTTTCGATACATGGAGAGCTGCGGCATTATAGCAGTTGTTTGGTACCTGCGGAGGAGAATAAGGCAAGCTATTCACAGCTATTCTTTTATGATCCGGAGAAAGCGCTGGATATACAACAACAAGATATTCCCAAATTAGAACGTGAAGTGCTACGTATTATACAAGATACCTTGAGATCTAGCAATAGACTCTATCCCAAGTACGTTCAGGCGAAAGAGATACTGGAGAGCATACCAGATGTACCCGGTAAAAAGGTAAAGGTATCTTTGCATTTTAATTCAGAATCCGACCAGCGAAGGTACAACGCACCAATTGTGGAGGAAGTGTCGGTTATCGTACCTGAAAAAGAGAATGACATACAAAGGACTCGCGATATTATATTACACCTGAAAGAGGGTCACAGTTGGACAAGGATAACCGAATGCCATCCTCTTTATCTGCCGCTGCATTATGTGTTGTTCTTTCCTTATGGTGAGCTGGGTTGGATCTGCGAATTAAGACTCTGGGAGGAAAGTATTAAAAATTTTGGCAATAAAAGTCTATCCCTGATGGATTTTTATAGTTATTATCTATTTCCTCGCGTGCTGGAATACTTAAGTATTCTTAGGGGGTGTAAACTTTTCCAGGAATTCGTGGTGGATGCTTGGGCTTCGACCGAACAGAACCGTTTAGGCTGGATAAGGTTCAATCAGGATAAGTTGCGTGCGGATAATTACAGTTCGATAATCAAGATGAAGGAGGATGGGATATCGCCGGATCAAGGGGGTACACCGTGTGTTTTTCCGTCTACGCATGTCGGAGGACCAAGGCAGATGCATGAGATCTATCAGGACTCCATGGCAATAACGCGCCATAATCATCATCCGGATATCTTTCTTACCATGACGGCGAATCTGAACTGGACAGAGATACAAGAAGCACTTTTTCCTCACCAGACTGCATCTGACCGTCCAGATTTAGTTGCGCGAGTATTTGAGATGAAAAGAAAGGCGTTGTGATAGTCGAAAAAAAGGTGTTTGGGGATGTGGCCGGGTACGTGTATACCATTGAGTTTCAGAAGCGTGGATTGCCTCATATGCATTTACTTATATATCTTGAGAAGTCGCAGAAAATACGTACAGTTGACCAGGTAGATAGATACGTGTCAGCTGAATTTCCCGACGAGCAGAGTGACCCGGTCCTGTTTGATACGGTTAGAAAATGCATGGTCCACGGACCCTGTGGTGACAGGAATAAAGAATCGCCTTGCTTGAAAAAAGAAAAATGCACCAAACATTATCCTAAGAGCTATAACGATACGACTTGCTTGGACGGAGGTGGATATCCGTTTTATCGTCGCAGGAATAACGACGTAGAGGTGGATGTTCGCGGTGGGCGTAAGGCAACCAACATTGACGTTGTACCTTACAACCCGCATTTGCTGCGGACGTTTAGTTGCCATATAAACGTCGAGGTATGTGCTGGGATAAGGGCGGTCAAGTACATCAACAAGTACATATACAAGGGGTATGACAAAACAACATTTGTGGTTGGATCGGCTGATGAGATACAAATATACATTTACGCAAGGTACATAGGTCCCCCAGAAGATGTTTGGCATCTATTTGGGCACCGTGTGCACAAAGAAAGGCCCCACGTGGAAAGGTTGGCAATACACCTTAAAGGTATGCAGAGAATTGTATATGAATCCGAAGCATCGACCGAAGGAGTTACACAGACAGCTGAGAATTATAAATCTAAACTGATGGAATACTTTGAGTACTATGATGAGAATCCCGATGCACCTGCATACACATATCAAGAATTTCCGCATCATATGGTATGGAAAGCAGATAAATCTAGATGGGAAGTAAGGAAACAACAGTTTGCGATATCTAGAATGTACTTTGTCTCTCCGAGCGCCGGTGAATTGTTCTACTTGAGATTGCTATTGACTGTTGTAGCGGGCGCCAGGTCGTTCGAACATTTGAGGACTGTGAATGGCGTGCTACATCCAACCTACAAAAAAGCATGCATTGATCTTGGGTTATTAGAGAGCGACGACGAATTTGTAAATTGCCTAAGGGAGGCATCAACTGTTCAGGTAGGAAGCCAGATGAGAAACCTCTTTCAGATAATCCTGTCGGATGGAAATCCAGCTGAACTAGAATTGTTATGGAGAGAATTCAAGATGCATATCTGCGATGATTTACATCACGTTATTAAAAGAAAGTATGGCATCACATAACCAACAAATGAGCAGATTGAAGACTACGGACTTTACCTGATTGATAAATTGCTGCGTGAGGGAGAGAAGGATATGACGCATTTCTGCTCGATGCCTAAGTCTGAGATTGACTGGGATAATCTTTATGGAAACCGTTACATACGCGAGCATATGCAAATGATGACAGAAATAGATAAGGATCAGCTTAAGCAGAATATTGCTAAATTGAATGAGGATCAGCTTGCGGCTTTCAAGGCGGTGACAGATTCCGTGGAGCGAAAAGACGGGTCTAAATTCTTTCTGAATGGTAGTACAGGGACAGGAAAGACATTTGTCTACAATGCCATTGCTGCGAGCTTCCGTTTGAAGGGAGACATTGTTTTGACTGTTGCATCGTCCGGTAATATATCTCATTTCTTAATATTCTGTGTTTACAAATCATTTCTTATATTGATCTAATTTTGATTATTAAATTGCATTTATTTACATATACCAGGAATAGCTTCCTTGCTTTTGGAGGGAGGCCGTACTGCACATTCAACATTCAGAATTCCTATAGATATAACAAGCACCAACGATTGTTCAATAGCTAAACAAAAAGAAGAAGCTGAATTTACAAAACATGCGACTTTGGTTATATGGGATGAGATGCCGATGCAGCATAGACATTGTATTGAGGCGGTAAACAGGTTGCTCCAGGATATTCATGAAAATAAGAAAGATGACTTCGGAGGTGTGACTGTCGTCATGGGAGGAGACTTCAGGAAGACTTTGCCAGTGATACCGAATGGAGTCCGGGCAGAAATAGTGGGGGCGTGCATCCGAAGATCTTATTTATGGGATAACATAAAGGTTTTGACACTCACCAAGAATATGCGGATGGATATGCAAGAACCGGAAAATCGAGCGTACGCGGATTTCCTACTCAAGGTAATTATCTTTGCTGTCTCTCCGTACATCTTAGATTCGGTTAATTGGTGATAGTACCTCAAGTAACCATGATCGATTATAGTTGGAAATTATATTATATTAACACAACTGATTAAAATTCTTATCTTATTTTACGTTTTGTAGGTCGGTTCCGAACCAGTCGACAAAGTTGATCTGCCATCGGCTGTGAACGTATGTAAAACCAGAAGAGAGCTAATAACAAAGCTCTATCCCTGCCTCACAAAAACACAAATCTGGAGAGGGGATGAGGCGTGTTACGAACAAGTTTCGGAGGAGGAACTAACTAACAGAATGATTCTCACGGCACGCAATGATGATGTTAATGAGATTAATGTCGAGGCACTTAATTTTTTGGACGGAGATACACACACATATCTAGCAGCTTATAGGTTGACTCCTGAAGAAAGTGGTAGGATACCACCTATAAGCAATGAATTTCTGCAAAATCTAAACCCTCCAGGAATGCCTTTATTCAAACTACAACTTAAAGTTGGGTGTCCGATAATTCTGATGAGAAATCTCGCTCCCTCGGAGGGACTTTGCAATGGAACAAGGTTGTTGGTGACGCACTGCGGGAAGTATCTTATACAAGCAAAAATTCTGACGTGAAAGAAGAGCAAGATCGGAGAAAAAGTAATGTTGCATAGGATATCATTCCAGCCCAATATTTCAGAGTTGAACATAAATATGCTGAGACGCCAGTTTCCGATTCGGTTGGTGTATGCAATGACGATAAACAAATCTCAAGGACAGTCGGTGCAACACGTTGGCATTGACTTGAATACACCTGTGTTTTGTCACGGCCAACTCTACGTTGCTTTGTTAAGGTGCACCGCTGCAAGACGAATAAATGTGCTACCCGAAGATGAATCAGACGGTTTAAAGGCAACTAATGTCGTATTCCAGGATGTTTTGTTGTGATTTATTAAACAAATGAACGATAAACAAAACTCTAAAAAAGTTGAGGGATTTGTCTAAGTATTTTCGGTTAATGTTTAATCCTATTATTATTTAGGTATTAAATCTTTAATTAATATAAATTTTAGATACTGAATAATTAAGTAAATCTCCATATTATATCTTTATCGTTGGATTATATTATATATTTTTTTTGGATTATATTATATTTCTTTTTCTATTGTTTAGCAAGCCGATGTATTATACGCAGACGCTTGTTACTAAGCGGACTCGGGTAAGAAAACCCTTTATAAGGGCCAAAAACTGTCCGCAGTTTTTTTGCATTGTTAAAGACGTAGGCAAATGTTTCCGATACCCCTTCTGTTTTCATTAGTAACTGTAGACGACGAATTTGAGACATATTATTTTCCATTTCATTTGCGTTCAGAATTGTGACTTCATGACTGCCAGCGACGCTTAGCGCAAGATCATGTACTAAATCATGCATTTTGAAAGATGTAATGTCACCTAAGTCATCCTTTTTTACATATTGAAAGAAAGAGATAGACAACAAACTAAGAAAATAATCATTACCGATATCTTCGAGAGAGTTTTGATTACCTCCAGTAGATGAATGAAGGAATCCCTCGGCCATCCACTGTTGGTTTAACTTCAACATAGAAGTCATTAACAAGCTGGTTAGGACAAGATTAGGAAATTGATGTAATCCTAAGGGAATTAGAAGTCATCTAGTTCTAAGAAAAGGAAAGACATGTAATAAGGTAATAGGACTAGGAAAAAAAATTCATAGTTCTATATATATATGATCACCAAAGTTGTGGTTGATCATATGAGCAAGATTAGAGCTTGTGTTTAGTTTTGAGAGATTTTATAAACATCAATAAAGAGAGTTGTCTTTATATAAGCTAAGTTTCATCTTGCAGTTGCCATTAATTGGTATCAGAGCTTGTTTCTGAGCCATGGAAAACGAAACCACCATTGTGGGTGTAAAACAGTTCACGCCACCATCAATACAAGTTCCAATCCTCAACGCCACAAACTACACAGTATGGGCCATGAGAATGAAGGTACTGATGAAAATCCACAAAATTTGGGAAACAATTGATCCCGGTACATTGGAATCAGACAAAAACAATGTTGCCATTGGATTACTCTTTCAAGCAATACCAGAATGTCTTGTTCTACAAGTTGGTGAACAGGAAACTTCAAAGAAAATTTGGGATGCAATAAAGTCACGTAATCTTGGAGCTGATCGAGTTAAAGAAGCCCGTCTGCAAACCTTAATGTCTGAATTTGAAAGAGTGAAGATGAAAGACACTGATACTATTGATAGCTTTGCAGGAAAGCTATCAGAGATAGCCTCAAAAGCTGCGTCACTTGGACAATCCATTGATGAAGATAAACTGGTAAAGAATTTTCTCAATAGTTTACCAAGATCCAAGTATATTCATATCATAGCTTCTCTCGAACAAGTCTTAGATTTAAAGAAGACTAGCTATGAAGATATAATTGGAAGATTGAAATCATATGAAGAGAGAATCCTTGATGAAGAAAACAATGGAGAAACTCAAGAAAAACTCTTTTACACAAACTCTTACCAACAAAACTCTGTGATAAGAGGAAGAGGTCGTGGAAAAGGTGGTAGAGTAAACAGAGGCCGAGGAAGGGGAGGAAGGTTTAACTCACAAGATAGAACAAAAAGTCAGAATGATCAAAACCAAGAGAAAGAAAAGAAGGATATATCAAACATTATTTGTTACAGATGTGATAAACCAGGAGACTTCTCCTCTGTATGCCCTGAAAGAATACAAAAGATGGAAGAAGCAAACAATAATGAAACAAGGGAAGCAGATACAACTCTTTTCATGCACGAAGTTGTATTCTTAAACGAAGGGAAACTAATACCAAAAAACTACGAATCAAAGGATGGAGAAGAAGGAATCTGGTATTTATATAATGGAGCCATAAATCACATGACATGACTGGTAAGAGACACTACTTTTCTGAACTCAATGAGAAAATCAAAGGACAAGTGAAGTTTGGGGATGGATCTTCTGTAGAAATTGAAGGGAAAGGATCAATTCTATTTCAGATCAAGACCGGAGAACAGAAGCTTGTCACAAACATCTACTTCATCCCAAACTTACAAAGCAACATTCTAAGTTTAGGACAAGCTACAGAAGTTGGATGTGATGTTAGAATGCGACAAGATTATCTAACAGTTCATGACCCAAGTGGAAGACTTTTAGTTAGAGTCTCACGCTCACAGAATAGACTCTACAAGATAAGTCTCATGATTGGAAGGCAATTGTGTCTGGATATGAGACTGGAAGATCAAACATGGAAGTGGCACGCAAGGTTAGGACACATAAGTTTCAGAACCTTAAAAACTATGTCTCAGAACAAGATGGTTCGAGGGATACCACAAATAAATGATGAATCAAGGATCTGTGTATCATGTTTAGTTGGGAAACAAACGCGTCAAGGTTTTCCAAAAGCAACAACATTCAGAGTGGTAGTAAGTCGCGACGTGGTGTTCGATGAAAAAGCAAACTGGAACTGGAAAGAAACTAATGATGGACCAAGTAGGGATCCAGGAATGTTTCACATGAGATGGGGTCAAGTAATTGATGAAGGCGAAGGACCCATAATCATCAATACCAATGGAAACAATGATGTTAATCAAGAAGAAGAAGAGAATAATGAAAACACTGAGAATAACGAAGAAGTAGAAGAAGAAGAAGAAGAAGAAGAGATCGATGAAATAACTCAACCCATTCCACTGTGAAAATCAACAAGACAGATACAAAAGCCACAGTACCTGGAGATTATGTTCTTCAAGCTGCAGAAGAATGTGAGATTATGCTACTTTCTGTTAATGATGAACCAAGGAATTTTCAGGAAGCAAAGGTCTCGACTAAATGGACACAAGCATGTAGAGAAGAAATTATTTCAATCAACAAAAACAAGACTTGGTTTCTAGTTGATAAGCCAGGTGGGGTAAAAGTGATTGGTCTTAAGTGGATCTTCAAAATAAAACGGAATGCTGATGGTACTGTCAACAAATATAAGGAAAGACTTGTAGCTAAGGGATACGTTCAAGAATCAGGCATAGACTTTGATGAAGTTTTCGCACCAGTTGCTAGACTAGAGACAATTCGTCTCTTAATAGCAGAAGCAACATCAAACTCATGGGAAATTCACCACTTAGACGTTAAGACAGCATTATTACATGGTGAATTGCGAGAAGACGTGTATGTTGAACAACCAGAAGGTTTTGAAGTAAAAGGACAAGAGCATAAGGTTTATAAGTTATCAAAAGCTCTATATGGTCTAAGACAAGCTCCTCGAGCCTGGAATACAAAGTTAGATCAAATCTTAAGAGAAATCAGATTTGTTAAGTGCTCTAAAGAAACATTAGTATACAGAAGAGAAGAAAAGGGAACGCTTCTTGTGATTGCAGTCTATGTAGATGATCTATTTTTGACTGGAAACTCCCTTAAGGTGATCAATGAGTTCAAGAGAGAAATGTCATCAAAGTTTGAGATGTCAGACCTTGAAAAACTCACTTATTACCTTGGCATAGAAGTCCATCAAGGAGTAGATGGGATTCAGATTAAACAAGAAGCTTATGCAAGGAGAATTCTGAAAGAAGCAGAACTTGAAACTTGTAATCCAACTAAGATACCAATGGAGTTTGGACTTTAGGCACAAGAAGAAGCTGAGATTGATCCAACGAGTTATAGAAGAAATGTTGGATGCCTTAGATACTTGTTACACACAAGACTAGACTTGGCTTTCTCTGTGGGAGTAGCAAGCCGTTATATGTAGAGTCCACACAAGTCTCATGGTGATGTAATAAAGCAGATATTGAGATATCTAAGAGGAACAATCAGCTGTGGATTGAAGTATGGTCGAGGAGGATCAAAAGAAATTGTTGGGTATACTGACAGCAGTCATAATATTGACCAAGATGATGGAAAAGGTACAACTGGTCATATATTTTATCTAGGAGAAGCACCTATTACATGGTGCTCACAGAAGCAAGACACAGTAGCTCTGTCATCATGCGAAGCTGAGTTCATGGCCGCAACAGAAGCAACTAAACAATCAATATGGCTTCAAGAATTGTTGGGTGAAATCAAAGGAAGTGAACCTGGAAAAGTTCTCATCAAGATTGATAATAAGTCTGCAATTGCACTCACTAAAAATCCATTGTTTCATGGGAAGACGAAACACATTCACAAAAGGTATCATTTCATACGAGAATGCATCGAGAAGGAGGTCATTAACGTAGAACACATACCGGGAACTGAGCAGAAAGCAGATATATTGACAAAGGCATTAGCTCGGATCAAGTTTGAAGAAATGAGACAACTGATTGGAGTACAAGATATGTCACGGGTAAGTTTGAAGCTTAACGGGGAGAATGTTGGTTAAACTTCAACATAGAAGTCATTAACAAGCTGGTTAGGACAAGATTAGGAAATTGATGTAATCCTAAGGGAATTAGAAGTCATCTAGTTCTAAGAAAAGGAAAGACATGTAATAAGGTAATAGGATTAGGAAAAGGAATTCATAGTTCTATATATATATGATCACCAAAGTTGTGGTTGATCATATGAGCAAGATTAGAGCTTGTGTTTAGTTTTGAGAGATTTTCTAAACATCAATAAAGAGAGTTGTCTTTATATAAGCTAAGTTTCATCTTGCAGTTGCCATTATCCACAATCGAATTAGTGTTTCTCTGTTACCCAATCTTTGGGAAATAAACAACAATACGAAAAACATTGTTTCAAATGGGATGGTAAATTATCATAACTCAATTTTAGTATTGGTATGATTCCGCCAGTATGATTTTCTGGTGTTTCTAAGCTTTTGTTGTCCCTGATCGACAACCAATGTCTTTCATCACTCTGCGAGTGCATTAGACAACCAAAAAAGTTTGCAGCAAGAGGCAAACCTCTACATTTTCTTGCTATTTCCTCTCCAATATCTTTCATATTTGGAGTCTCTGATGCTCCACCCGGAGAAAAAGCTATATTCTTCATAATAGACCAACACTCAGCTTCTGACAATACATCTAGATTGTAAGGAGGAATTAAACCTTGCACCACTGATGCAACTTTTTGGCTGCGTGTGGTGACTATAATTTTGCTTCCAACGGAGCCGACGTCTAGCACACTCTTAAGTTTACTCCACTCCATGGGATCTTCATTCCACAGGTCATCTAGCACTAGAAAATATTTTGTTCCTTCCAATTTTTCTCTAACTTATTTTACCAAAATATCAACATTTGAGAAATCTTCGCATCTCAAATCAGTGATAGACTCCATAATGTTTCTTAAAATCTTAAACACATCGAAATCGTCAGAAATACAGACCCACAATTTTTTGATGAAATGATTTTCTACTGATCTGTCATTGTATATCGACTGTGCTAGAGTAGTCTTTCCAAGTCCCCCCATACCAACTATGGATATGATGGAGACCTTTTCATATTGATTAAAATTTACAGAAGATGATGGTGAAGATGCTGACGACGATATGCTCATCGTTGTTAACATCCTAATTATATTTGATTTATCTTCCTCTCTTCCTACAATTTTTAAATCATCCCCAAAGAATGAAGCAACGCAGATTTACATATTTGATTTATGTGTTAAGGGTTCGAGCATTGATTTTGTCCTAACAAGAGAATTAGCAACGCAGATGATCATACTGGTGTAAGTCGAATGGTTCTGTGAATGTAAATGCGAATGATTTGCAGATTTCCGCTGCTTGAGAAGAAAGACTCAGAATGTGTTTGGGTTGATTTTCAGGACATGTTTATGAGATTGTTTTATAAGTTCTTCGTTTGTGTCAGAAGATTCCATATTAACAGGGCAAACCCACTGTTTGGTATAATTTCCAGTGTTTTTTGTACTTTTTTTTTGAAGCAAAGTTCTTTTGTATCATCTAACAAATATCTTTGATCCTTTATATGTGAAATTGGCTAGAATCTTTAGTTTATTCCGTTTTAAAGATTGGATGAAAAACATAAACTCGCAAATCAGGATTCAGATCAAAACTCTTCAAAAAAAAAACACCTGGAAAAGATAACGTAACGTGTGACCGAAGGGTTTTAAAAAAGAAAATGTTAATCCCACCCATATTGACCCGAAATCAAGGATGTTTGACCATGGTCATCTTTCCCCTAATAAAGTTTAGCTTTCCCTTTAACAAAAAAAAAAGAAAAAAAAGAGAGTTCTATCAGGAAAGTGATTGTTAATTAAAGAAGGAATCGTATAAAACCAAAAAATGAGTTAGGAAGGAAATCTGAGATTTCTTAATACAGACGATACGACTTGTATATATACTACGTATTATCGGGGCCTTACGGCTCCGGCTCAAACTCTCATTTTAGTTTGCACACTTTAGGCCTACACAGCAACCCTAACTATATAACAAAATATAAAACCCATTATTTATCCTTGGACCGACTGTTATCTTTGCAAAGATCAAGATCCTCTCATCCATCTTTTTATTTTGCGTTAATGCTTGACACATCGTAAGTATGTGTAACGGTCATCAACATGTGACAATGAAAAGAACAATATCCATATTAAATATTCATGAGATATTAGGTTGGAAGGAACAACGTCCGCATGATTTGTTTTACATCAATTAAAAATTATGGAGATCCAACTTCTTCCGAAAACATATGATCATGTACCTTGTGTTAACCTTTTGTATATTTTTTTTTCTTTTTTGCTTTAATAGAGAGTTTTGTTTCCTGCAACCCATATATAGTGAATTTTGTAATTTTTGGAAAAGAACTGAGTCTGTTTTTTTCGTTCTGTAAAGAATGATTTCGTACTTGTATAATTGAGTTCTATTTTCATTCCAAATTTTTTGGGTCATGTTCTCCCCCCTTACCTGCAACTCTCTCACCTCTTGAATGACAAATGACCTATGTTTCTTAATTTCATGTCCAAAAGATTTCCAAGGTAATGCACAATAAATATAGATCTTTCAACCTTCTTTATATACTATTTACCTTGTAAAATTAAGTATCTTCATCTCCTAGTGACAGTCTAAATATTAAAGAAGAACATCGAAGTCATCCCAAATAATAAAAGCTTAGATTATGAATTATGGATTCCTTACCAACTAATCCATCTAGCTTGTTACATTCATATTATTATACTTATTCACATAGTAAGTTATCTTAGAAGAAAGTTAATGGCGTGCAAATTATAGAAGTATCAAATTATACCATATAGTATAATAATCATACGGACATAACCTTTAAGTTGTGAGGGTAATGATTTATCATTTCCTGAACTTCAATAGCATTGCATAATGAATGCCTTGATTATATCAAAACTATTTTTCCGCTGCAACAAAGCTAGGATATCCTTTCAGTTACTCTGCTATCGCGTTGAAACAATCTTAGCAGTCACCTGAAGGTTTACCCTTCGAGAGAGAATCAGAGAGAATTCTTCTAAAAATCTTCTCCAACCGACCAAACAATGAAATCACTGTTAATCTGCCCAACCAACCCAAGTAAGAATGCCATCTATGGGAGTCGAACCCACAATTACATGGTTGAAAACAATGTTCTCTTCCATTTGAGCCAAGACAACAGATTCCATTTCCAAATCACATGGGATACTGGGATATAATATAAGTAATACCCAATCAAGACCATAGTGCAAGTGTGCAACACTTGTTGCACTTCAAATATGTAGGAGCTACTAAATCAATAAAGACTAGGATGAAGCCAACAACATATGCTTACAGATAAAAAAGAAAATCAACTTAAAATAACTAAGCACCCGAAGTTTCAATATCCGCAGTTTTAGCCAAAAAAATAAAATAAAAAAAGACAACTAAGTCTAAGCAAAAGTTTGCCAATACCTAAAATCAATGGAGCGTTTTAATTTTTGTTAGAACTATTGTTGATTTCACTCCTGCAAAACAAAGGTTAAACACAAAAACTGGATTGCGGCTGAGTCACGACCAGGTGGCTCTCTTTAAGACGTTTCGTGGCTCTGCCTTGAGTTTTGTGCAAGCAGTCTTTCTTTGTCACAACGTCCCCAGGATAAAACAGCCGAGAAAAACTCTCGTCGATCTCTCACGCACACAGTGATAAATCGATCACTCTCACTCTTTTAATCTTGCTCAGAAAAAATTTGGTCTCTTGATTCACAAAAACAGTATATGGAAAACTCTTACTTTTCTGTTTCTCAAAACTGGCCTATTATAGCCTTCGCAATTAAGACAAAATTAATGGGAATAAATTTTGGTTTTAATTGTCTCCATAAAATCCTGTGTAACAGTCCAAAAACGGTCAAGTAATTTATGCCAGAATAAATACTATTTAATCTGTAATAAAAACCCGTGAAAACGTTTTGAAAAAAAACTTTTTAAAAGGAGCAAAAACTACTTTCCAAATTCAAGAGACCTCCCAAGACCCCCAAGGCCCCGCTCCCGGACTAATGTTATATGTATTATTTATATATATACACCCATCAGTAGGGGGAGCGATTCGATCCCGAGACCTATCCCTCCGGGCCCAAAATGCTTAACCACTAGGCCAAGCTCGAATTGTTGATATAAATGTAAAAAATAATTATTTTAAAACATATATCCCAACAATCCCCCACTTATATATTTTAAAATCATTGAGCAAGATCCGTATAGTTATGTGCATAAGCAAAGGTACCTTTCGGTTTTGAACCTTTACATAATATTAAATTCTCCGAACTCTGACACAGAGTGAGTATATGTATTTGAACTCTATGGAGAGAACGAATTACTTAATACACACACAACTATACTAAGAGTAAAGTCCTAAATGCCAGCACATTACGGCCTTGTGCCTATCCCAGTTTCAATGAATGTTCTAGAGAGCTGCCCATGTTCTCATAGAAAGCGGCCATACTTTCTCATTCACATAGGTGAGTCTATCAAAAGTACTCCTGTAGCTTGGTAACCCACTCTATACAGAGCTATAGACTTCATTAAGAGTTAAAGAACTCAACCTTAACCCACTTCAGGATATCATGCCATGGGAAAGATGCATGATTCTATCTCCATATCATTTGTGAATCTTTATTCCCTTTGAACCTATTTCTAGGTGGGTATCCATCACAAAATGACTCAACTTATAGTGGGCGAAAGTCTCATTCCTTTAGAGGTATATAATATCTTTTCCCTAGCTAATCCTTTCGTCAAAGGATCAGCTAAGTTCTCTTCCGACCTAACATGGTCTACACGTACAACACTAGTTGTGAGAAACTCCCTAACTGTGCTGTGCTTTCGACGCATTTGTCGATTCTTACGGTTATAAAAACAGTTATGTACTTTTGCAATTGCCGCTTCATTATCACAATGGATCATAATTGCCGGTACCTGTCTATCCCATACAGTAATTTGAGAAAGCAAGTTTCTCAACCATCCTGCTTCTTCACTAGCTGTTGCTAGTGCTATCAATTCAGACTCCATCGTAGATTGAGACAGAATTGTCTGTTTCTTTGACTTCCAAGACACAGTGCCACCAACAATATTAAACAAATATCCACCAGTGGACTTGGAGTCATCTGAAAGAGAGTTCCAATCAGCATCGCTGTATCCTTCAAGGACTGCAGGAAATCTCTTATAGTGTAATCCTAGGTTAACGGTCTTTTTAAGATATCGCATAACCCTCTCAACTGCATTCCATTGTTCCAAACCAGGACAACTGGTAAACCTGCATAAAAACCCACTGCATATGCAATGTCTGGTATGGTACAATCAGTTGCATAACGAAGACTACCAATTATACTATCATATTCATATTGTCTAATGCTATCACCAGTATTCTTAAACTGTTTAATACTAGCATCAAAAGGAGTACTCACAGGTTTACAATCAAAATAGTTGTACTTCTTTAAAATCTTTTCAATATAATGAGACTGATCCAAAGAAATGCCATCATTAGTTCTAGTAATCTTAATTCCCAGAATTACACTAGCTTCACCTAAATCTTTCATTTCAAAGTTAGACTTAAGCATATTCTTAGTTTCTTCAACCACAGACAAGTTTGAACCAAAAATCAGCAAATCATCCTCATACAAACAAATCATGATGCATGTATTATTTTCAAACTTATAGTATATGCATTTGCCACTTTCATTAATTCTGGAACCATGTGAAGTCATCAAGTTATCAAATTTTTCATGCCATTGCTTAGGAACTTGTTTCAGACCATACAGTGACTTATCTAACTTACACACTTTATGTTCTTGACCAGGAACAACAAAACCTTCAGGTTGTTCCATGTAAATTTCTTCTTCTAATTCACCAATCAAAAAAGTTGTTTTAACATCCATTTGATGAACAACAAGATTATGCACAGCAGCAACAACAATCAAAACACGAATAGAAGTCAATCTTGTAACAGTAGAATAAGTGTCAAAGAAATGTATATTTTCTCTTTGTCTATATCCTTTAGCTACCAACCTAGCTTTGTGTTTGTCTACTGTACCATCAGGGTTCAACTTCCTTTTAAGTACCCATTTACAACCTATTGCTTTGCAACCAGGGGGTAAATCTGCTAGGTGCCAAGTTCCATTAAGATTATGGGAGTCCATTTCATTATCTATGGCTTCTTTCCAAAAATCGGATTCAGGAGAATTAAGTGCCTCTTGAAGACTAGAAGGGTCTTCCTCTAGGGTATAAACTTCAAAGTCAGAACCATAATCTGTCGCAATTCTAGGCCTTTCGCTACGCCTAGGTTCAATTTCAGCGTCTCTAGTTTCTGCAGTTCTATGTTCTTCTATTCTAAGTTCAGAACTCGTACTAGGTAGAGAACCCCCACTATTTCTAGATTTAAAAGGAAATCTATCTTCAAAGAAATCAGCATCAATAGATTCAATAATAACTTTATTATTAAGATCAAAAAATCTATAAGCTTTACTGTTTTGAGCATACCCAACAAAAACACATTCATAATCTTTACTAGCTAGTTTTGATCTTTTAGGATCAGGAATACGAACATAAGCCAAACAACCCCATACTTTAAAATAAGATACATTTGGTTTTCTGTTTTTCCAAAGTTCATATGGTGAAATTTTAGTTTTTGAATTTGTAACACGATTCAAAACATAACAAACAGTCAACAAAATTTCTCCCCACCAATGAAGGGCAGCACCAGAACTCAACAAACATGCAGTTACAAGAGTAGTAAAAGTACGATTCTTTCTTTCAGCTTTTCCATTCATTTCAGGGTTATAAGGAGCAGTTTTTTCATGTATGATTCCAGAAGATTCATAAATTTCAGTGAATGGTTTAGAATCATATTCAGTTCCTCTATCACTACGAAATCTCTTAATTTTCCTACCAAATTGATTTTCAACTTCAACAATAAAAACCTTGAATTTTTCAATAGCTTCATTCTTATGAATTAGCAAGTAAACATAGGTATAATTGGAATAATTATCAATGAAAGTCATCACATATCTTTTTCCAATTCTGGTTAATATACCTTCATATTCACACAAATCAGAATGCACTAACTCTAAAGGCTCAGATTCTCTAACAAAAAATTTATGAGAACTCTTGGTTATTTTTGCTTGACTACAAGACTCACATTTTTCAAAATCATGCATGGAAAGTTTTGGAATAAGACCTTGCTTGCTCATGGTATATACTGATCTACTGTTCACATGACAAAGTCTAGCATGCCAAACATTAAATGTACACACCATATAAGAAGAATATGTAATTTTATTCATTTCAACATTAAGCTTAAACATTCCATCAGCAGCATAACCCTTTTCTACAAACACTATGTTTTTAGTAATTGTGTAAACATCAGATCCAATAGTTTGATACAACCCATCCTTGTTGAAAAGATAGCCGGAAACAAGATTCTTTCTCATTTCTGGAGTGTGGAGGACATCTTTCAGCATAATTGTCTTCCCAGAAGTAAACTTCAGTTCTACCGTACCAGAACCTTTCACATTAGTGGTATGGGAGTCTCCCAACAACATTTCTTATCCTTGATTTCTGCATAGCTCTTAAATAGGGACCTATGAAAACAACAATGGCGCGAAGCACCACTGTCCATCCACCACCCATCAGTTCCACCAACCATGTGAATCTCTGGATCAGAAACCATGGCAATTATAACGCTTTCAGTAGCATTAGCTTGTGCGTTATTCTTTTCAGATTCCATGGCAGAAAGACACGTCTTAAAATTGTTAGAACTATTGTTGATTTCACTCCTGCAAAACAAAGGTTAAACACAAAAACTGGATTGCGGCTGAGTCACGACCAGGTCGCTCTCTTTAAGACGTTTCGTGGCTCTGCCTTGAGTTTTGTGCAAGGAGTCTTTCTTTGTCACAACGTCCCCAGGATAAAACAACCGAGAAAAACTCTCGTCGATCTCTCACGCACACAGTGAGAAATCGATCACTCTCACTCTTTTAATCTTGCTCAGAGAAAACTTGGTCTCTTGATTCAAAAAAACAGTATATGGAAAACTCTTACCTTTCTGTTTCTCAAAACTGGCTTATTATAGCCTTCGCAATTAAGACAAAATTAATGGGAATAAATTTTGGTTTTAATATTCTCCATAAAATCCTGTGTAACAGTCCAAAAACGGCCAAGTAATTTATGCCAGAATAAATACTATTTAATCTGTAATTAAAACCTGTGAAAACGTTTTGAAAAAGAACTTTTTAAAAGGAGCAAAAACTACTTTCCAAATTCAAGAGACCTCCCAAGACCCCCAAGGCCCTGCTCCCAGACTAATGTTATATATATTATTTATATATATACACCCATCAGTAGGGGGAGGGATTCGATCCTGAGACCTATCCCTCCGGGCCCAAAATGCTTAACCACTAGGCCAAGCTCGAATTGTTGATATAAATGTAAAAAATAATTATTTTAAAACATATATCCCAACAATCCCCCACTTATATTTTTTAAAATCATTGAGCAAGATCCGTATAGTTATGTGCATAAGCAAAGGTACCTTTCGGTTTTGAACCTTTACATAGTATTAAATTCTCCGAACTCTGACACAGAGTGAACATATGACTTTGAACTCTATGGAGAAAACGAATTACTTAATACACACAAAATTGTAATAAGAGTAAAGTCCTAAATGCAAGCACATTACGGCCTTGTGCCTATCCCAGTTTCAATGAATGTTCTAGAGAACTACCCATGTTCTCATAGAAAGCGGCCACACTTTCTCATTCACATAGGTGAGTCTATCAAAAGTACTCCTGTATCTTGGTACCCCCCCTCTATACAGAGCTATAGACTTCATTAAGAGTTAAAGAACTCAACCTTAACCCGCTTCAGGATATCATGCCATGGGAAAGATGCATGATTCTATCTCCATATCATTTGTGAATCGTTATTCCCTTTGAACCTGTTTCTAGGTGGGTATCCATCACAAAATGACTCAACTTCTAGTGGGAAAAAGTCCCATTCCTTTAGAGGTATATAATATTTTTTCCCTAGCTAATCCTTTCGTCAAAGGATCAGCTAAGTTCTCTTCCGACTGAACATGGTCCACACGTACAACACTAGTTGTAAGAAACTCCCTAACTGTGCTGTGCTTTCGACGCATTTTTCGATTCTTGCCGTTATAAAAACAGTTATGTACTTTTGCAACTGCCGCTTCATTATCACAATGGATCATAATAGCTGGTACCGGTCTATCCCATACAGGAATTTGAGAAAGCAAGTTTCTCAACTATCCTGCTTCTTCACTAGATGCTGCTAGTGCTTTCAATTCAGACTCCAACGTAGATTGAGCCAGAATTGTCTGTTTCTTTGACTTCTAAGACACAGCGCCACCAGCAATATTAAACAAATATCCACCAGTGGACTTGGAGTCATCTGAAAGAGAGTTCCAATCAGCATCGCTGTATCCTTCAAGGACTGCAGGAAATCTCTTACAGTGTAATCCTAGGTTAACGGTCTTTTTAAGATACCGCGTAACCCTCTCAACTGCATTCCAGTGTTCCAAACCAGGACAACCGGTAAACCTGCATAAACCCCCCACTGCATATGCAATGTCTGGTCTGGTACAATCAGTTGCATAACGAAGACTACCAATTATACTAGCATATTCAGATTGTCTATTGCTATCACCAGTATTCTTAAACAGTTTAACACTAGCATCAAAAGGAGTACTCATAGGTTTACAATCAAAATAGTTGTAATTCTTTAAAATCTTTTCAATATAATGAGACTGATCCAAAGAAATGCCATCATTAGTTCTAGTAATCTTAATTCCCATAATTACACTAGCTTCACCCAAATCTTTCATTTCAAAGTTAGACTTAAGCATATTCTTAGTTTCTTCAACCACAAACAAGTGTGAACCAAAAATCAGCAAATCATCCACATACAAACAAATCATGATGCATGTATTATTTTCAAACTTATAGTATATGCATTTGTCACTTTCATTAATTCTGAAACCATGTGAAGTCATCAAGTTATCAAATTTTTCATGCCATTGCTTAGGAGCTTGTTTCAGACCATACAGTGACTTATCTAACTTACACACTTTATGTTCTTGACCAGGAACAACAAAATCTTCAGGTTGTTCCATGTAAATTTCTTCTTCTAATTCACCATTCAAAAAAGCTGTTTTAACATCCATTTGATGAACAAAAAGATTATGCACAACAACAACATCAATCAAAACACGAATAGAAGTCAAATCTTGTAACAGGAGAATAAGTATCAAAGAAATCTACATTTTCTCTTTGTCTATATCCTTTAGCTACCAACCTAGCTTTGTGTTTGTCTACTGTACCATCAGGGTTCAACTTCCTTTTAAGTACCCATTTACAACCTATTGCTTTGCAACCAGGGGGTAAATCTGCTATGTGCCAAGTTCTATTAAGATTATGGGAGTCCATTTCATTATCTATGGCTTCTTGCCAAAAACCGGATTCAGGAGAATTAAGTGCCTCTTGAAGACTAGAAGGGTCTTCCTCTAGGGTATAAACTTCAAAGTCAGAACCATAATCTGTCGCAATCCTAGCCCTTTTGCTACGCCTAGGTTCAATTTCAGCGTCTCTAGTTTCTGCAGTTCTATGTTATTCTATTCTAAGTCCAGAACTCGTACTAGGTAGAGAACCCCCACTATTTCTAGATTTAAAAGGAAATCTTTCTTCAAAGAAATCAACATCAATAGATTCAATAATAACTTTATTATTAAGATCAAAAAATCTATAAGATTTACTATTTTGAGCATACCCAACAAAAACAAATTCATAAGCTTTACTAGCTAGTTTTGATCTTTTAGGATCAGGAGTACGAACATAAGCCAAACAACCCCATACTTTAAAATAAGATACATTTGGTTTTCTGCTTTTTCAAAGTTCATATGGTGAAAATTTAGTTTTTGAATTTGTAACACGATTCAAAACATAACAAACAGTCAACAAAATTTCTCCCCACCAATGAGGGGCAACACCAGAACTCAACAAACATGCAGTTACAAGAGTAGTAAATGTACGATTCTTTCTTTCAGCTTTTCCATTCATTTCAGGGTTATAAGGAGCAGTTTTTTCATGTATAATTCCAGAAGATTAATAAATTTCAGTGAATGCTTTAGAATCATATTCAGTTCCTCTATCACTACGAAATATCTTAATTTTCCTACCAAATTGATTTTCAACTTCAGCAATAAAAACCTTGAATTTTTTCAATAGCTTCATTCTTATGACTTAGCAAGTAAACATAGGTATAATTAGAATAATCATCAATGAAAGTCATCACATATCTTTTTCCATTTCTGGTTAATATACCTTCATATTCACACTAATCAGAATGCACTAACTCTAAAGGCTCAGATTCTCTAACAACAGATTTATTAGAACTCTTGGTTATTTTTTCTTGACTACAAGATTCACATTTTTCAAAATCATGCATGGAAAGTTTTGGAATAATACCTTGCTTGCTCATGGTATATACTGATCTATTGTTCACATGACAAAGTCTAGCATGACAAACATTAAAAGTACACACCATATAAGAAGAAGATGTAATTTTATTCATTTCAACATTAAGCTTAAACATTCCATCAGTAGCATAACCCTTTCCTACAAACACTATGTTTTTATTAATTGTGTAAACATCAGATCCAATAGTTTGATACAACCCAGCCTTGTTGAGAAGATAGCCGGAAACAAGATTCTTTCTCATTTCTGGAGTGTGGAGGACATCTTTCGGCATAATTGTCTTCCCAGAAGTAAACTTCAGTTCTACCGTACCAGAACCTTTCACATTAGTGGTATGGGAGTCTCCCAACAACACTTTCTTATCCTTGATTTCTGCATAGCTCTTAAATAGGGACCTATCAAAACAACAATGGCGCGAAGCACCACTGTCTATCCACCACCCATCGGTTCCAGCAACCATGTGAATCTCTGGATCAGAAACCATGGCAATTATAACGCTTTCAACAGCATTAGCTTGTGCGTTATTCTTTTCAAATTCCATGGCAGAAAGACACGTCTTAAAATTTTTAGAACTATTGTTGATTTCACTCCTTCAAAACAAAGGTTAAACACAAAAACTGGATTGCGGCTGAGTCACGACCAGGTCGCTCTCTTTAAGACGTTTCGTGGCTCTGCCTTGAGTTTTGTGCAAGCAGTCTTTCTTTGTCACAACGTCCCCAGGATAAAACAGCCGAGAAAAACTCTCGTCGATCTCTCACGCGCACAGTGAGAAATCGATCACTCTCACTCTTTTAATCTTGCTCAGAAAAACTTGGTCTCTTGATTCACAAAAACAGTATATGGAAAACTCTTACTTTTCTGTTTCTCAAAACTGGCTTATTATAGCCTTCGCAATTAAGACAAAATTAATGGGAATAAATTTTGGTTTTAATTGTCTCCATAAAATCCCGTGTAACAGTCCAAAAACGGCCAAGTAATTTATGCCAGAATAAATACTATTTAGTCTGTAATTAAAACCTGTGAAAACGTTTTGAAAAAAAACTTTTTAAAAGGAGCAAAAACTACTTTCCAAATTCAAGAGACCTCCCAAGACCCCCAATGCCCCAAGGCCCCGCTCCCGGACTAATGTTATATATATTATTTATATATATACACCCATCAGTAGGGGGGATTCGATCCTGAGATCTATCCCTCCGGGCCCAAAATGCTTTACACTAGGCCAAGCTCGAATTGTTGATATAAATGTAAAAAATAATTATTTTAAAACATATATCCCAACAATCCCCCACTTATATTTTTTAAAATCATTGAGCAAGATCCGTGTAGTTATGTGCATAAGCAAAGGTACCTTTCGGTTTTGAACCTTTACATAGTATTAAATTCTCCAAACTCTGACACAGAGTGAACATATGTCTTTGAACTCTATGGAGAGAACGAATTACTTAATACACACACAACTATACTAAGAGTAAAGTCCTAAATGCCAGCACATTACGGCCTTGTGCCTATCCCAGTTTCAATGAATGTTCTAGAGAACTGCCCATGTTCTCATAGAAAGCGGCCACACTTTCTCATTCACATAGGTGAGTCTATCAAAAGTACTCCTGTAGCTTGGTACCTCACACTATACAGAGCTATAGACTTCATTAAGAGTTAAAGAACTCAACCTTAACCCGCTTCAGGATATCATGCCATGGGAAAGATGCATGATCCTATCT
The DNA here is from genome assembly GCF_003573695.1 of Papaver somniferum. NCBI lineage: Eukaryota > Viridiplantae > Streptophyta > Magnoliopsida > Ranunculales > Papaveraceae > Papaver > Papaver somniferum. The sequence goes on from NC_039360.1 coordinate 184,837,680, forward strand.
CCATATCATTTGTGAATCGTTATTCCCTTTGAACCTGTTTTTAGGGGGGTATCCATCACAAAATGACTCAACTTCTAGTGGGAAAAAGTCCCATTCCTTTAGAGGTATATAATATTTTTTCCCTAGCTAATCCTTTCGTCAAAGGATCAGCTAAGTTCTCTTTCGACTGAACATGGTCCACACGTACAACACTAGTTGTGAGAAACTCCCTAACTGTGCTGTGCTTTCGACGCATTTGTCGATTCTTGCCGTTATAAAAACAGTTATGTACTTTTGCAACTGCCGCTTCATTATCATAATGGATCATAATAGCTGGTACCGGTCTATCCCATACAGGAATTTGAGAAAGCAAGTTTCTCAACCATCCTGCTTCTTCACTAGCTGTTGCTAGTTCTATCAATTCAGACTCCATCGTAGATTGAGCCAGAATTGTCTGTTTCTTTGACTTCCAAGACACAGCGCCACCAGCAATATTAAACAAATATCCACCAGTGGACTTGGAGTCATCTGAAAGAGAGTTCCAATCAGCATCGCTGTATCCTTCAAGGACTGCAGGAAATCTCTTATGTAATCCTAGGTTAACGGTCTTTTTAAGATACCGCATAACCCTCTCAACTGCATTCCAGTGTTCCAAACCAGGACAACCGGTAAACCTGCATAAAACCCCCACTGCATATGCAATGTCTGGTCTGGTACAATCAGTTGCATAACGAAGACTACCAATTATACTAGCACATTCAGATTGTCTAATGCTAGCACCAGTATTCTTAAACATTTTAGCACTAGCATCAAAAGGAGTACTCACAGGTTTACAATCAAAATAGTTGTACTTCTTTAAAAATTTTCAATATATAATGAGACTGATCCAAAGAAATGCCATCATTAGTTCTAGTAATCTTAATTCCCAGAATTACACTAGCTTCACCCAAATATTTCACTTCAAAGTTAGACTTCAGCATATTATCATTTCAAATTCAAGAGACCTCCCAAGATCCCGCTCCCGGACTAATGTTATATATATTATTTATATATATACACCCATCAGTAGGGGGAGGGATTCGATCCTGAGACCTATCCCTCCGGACCCAAAATGCTTAACCACTAGGCCAAGCTCGAATTGTTGATATAAATGTAAAAAATAATTATTTTAAAACATATATCCCAACAATTTTTATTAACAAAATTATTTAACAAAACATACCATACCTGGAAAACTGCGATTCCTTGTTCCTTTAGATCAGAGGAATGTCCTACAAACCTCATTGCATAATCATCTATTTCGGGTGTTAACCTCATAGATTGCAACATCATTCACTCTTTCTGAAATCTGAAAAGATTAATCTGAAATCTGAAAACATTGTTAAAGATGTTGTTGTGTACTTTTCAGAATACACCTAATCTAAGAGCTCGCCTCTTAAAAGAAGAGTCATACATATAATATGAGAAAGAGAAGAGTCATACTTATAATATGAGACTCTGCTGCAAACATAAAAGCGATGGATTGCCAAAACAAAGAATATGAGTTTATTAGACATACTATCACAACACAACAAAGAACATTAATGGCATTGTCTCATATAAATAACATTATCAACATAGGATGATTTGACAAAAAAGGTTCCTCTCCATCTTTTGTTCATGTGTCTTCTCTAGGAACAGGGGAAGACAACCTTATAAGAAACTTTAGTCAACAGAAAGCTGGACTACCACTTAAGAGTAATACATACAGTGAGTATAGGAGAAAAAAGTATTAAAACCTTGGAAATTATTAGTTTCATTCACAAGTATTAAAACTATTATTGCATTTATATTTAGCGAAGTCATGTTGTTAAATATTTTTCTCAGAAAGCCTCATCATGTCCCTGTTCCAATAAAGATAAGTGTTTTCTGCAAAGAATATTTTCTCCTAAAATATAGTAAAAGAAGAGAAGCAACACTGAACTAACATCAAACAATTCCCCATGCATTTATATGGCATTTATGGAATTTTTTATGATGGCACCTTGAAAAACAATGCTCAAGATAATCACACCTATACACCGTGACCACTGATATCATCGAAAATAGGCCCTAAAGTATTAACTCTACAGGATGTTTGGCCTCAAAAATACACAAAACTCTTAGGTCCCATGCATGGTTGGAGCATACTGAATTCACACCTCGACCAGTTTGGAATGTCGACAGTGAACTGACTAATATTTAGATTAGAAGTATCTTCTCTCATGTAAATAGAAGTATCTTCTCTAGTTTTTTTAGCTTGCACAAATAGTGAGGGCTGCAAGCAATGTACATTGAGGATGATTGTACTTGACTAAGGGGCAAGATACACCATAAATTGGAGTCAGCTAAACTCCTCAAATCTAAGTGCATCTCGTGGAAGTGGACGCATGAACGGAAGATTATTGCAGAACAGAAAAGGTATGATAGCTAACTTACACTATCTTGCTAAAGTTCATTAACATGAACTTCCATCAATTCTGAGAATTTTGGATCCTGACATAAACAAAAACATGGTGATCACATATTCCCTAAATTATCTATAAAAGGTTATTGTTGCGGAAGTGCATGAGAAGTACAACTAAATCGATAAATAAAAAACAAAATTAGCTAAATAAAAAACTGTCGTTTCCACAATAGTACTGACATCTTAACCTGAATTATTGTTGCTATCGCTTACACCATCCCCATCCCTGTAAGGAGCTCATCACTATCAGAAGAATGTTGTCTTGAGTCGCTTTCATAATCACTGAATACAGGACCGAGAGAAACGTCTCTCCAACAGCTACACATTCATAATTATCAGTTATGCTCATTTGTAAGACCACCTTTGTCTTCAGCATCATCCTTTTTATCTACATCCTACATTAACAATAAAAGCTAATGAGATTACATAACTTTACTCAAAATCAGTATTATGATCATTTTTTAAAATCCTTACTTGGAGTCTTTTTTTTTTTTTTTTTTTTTTTTTTTTTTTTTTTTTTTTTTTTTTTTTTTTTTTTTAAATAGCTTCAAGTGTTTGCCTCTTCTTCATTAAGCCTTTTATCCCAGGCAAGCTCTACGAACATGCTTGATTGATTCAATATGTTAATTCAAGGGAGTACTCTCGTACCTTCTCAGTCCATTTTGTTTGATATGCAAGTAGTAGCAACTATGTCGACACTTGTACAACAACAGACAATCTAAGCATTGAAGTATGTTTCTTCATTGAATTGGAATCAAGAGCCCTATATATCAGAGTTATACGCTTCTTTAAACCCATCTTAGTAACACATAAAGTATAATCATAACAAATATAATATGAGTACAAAGTACCAAAATACCAAACCATTGAGACTATACATCTACTTCAATTTATTGGTCGGTGGAATATACATAACAGGTGACCTCAAGTGACTAAAATATGTCTGAATGCACTGTCATGGATGTGTTCTGAAAGATCAAGAAAGCTTCGAATGACACTAATGATAAATACAATATTTTCTTCTTATTCATTCTTTCTACGGTTTCCTAAGGAGACATAATTCTGAAATATTATTATTACAATAATAGGATGAGAAGATCCTGAAAAAATTAAGAAGACCAAGAAAATTGTTACCATTTAGAGCCACATTAAATCTGAGTCTTCCCGACCCCCTACAGAACCAACAAAACTGAAAATTGCTACAGTTGGAAGAGTTGATTTAGCTGTCCCTCTTGAAAGACAATGCTGGAGCACTAAAAACCAACACATGATAATTAGTACAGATATTCGCAAACAGAGACTTCAATATCAAAACCAAAAAAGAGCACTGCTTAAATGCTCAAGCAAGCAAACTGTAAGTTCTCTTCGCAAGTTTGGCTATATTTCAGGAATGATACTGGTGCTTTTTGGCCAATGCCTAATTGTATTGATGCAATCATTAAACGTCGGAAATTCAAACTGGTGCTACTTAATCCCAATAGCAATATGCTGGAGCATTTGGAAGTCGAGCAACGCCGTAGTTTTTGACGACGCTTCAATCACTACTGATTCAGTCATCAAAAATGTCAAGATGCAAGTGTACTCTTGGTGCAGAAATTCTGCAGAACTCAAAGGGTTTTCTCTGGATTATACCCTTGCCAACTGGGACTCTTTCTTTATAACTTAGTGTTTCGCTAGTCCTTTTTCTCTAGGGTTGTTTTGTCTGTTTTTTTCCCAGCAGCTCTTTTTGAGCTTCGAGTTATTGGGTTTGTAAGCTCTTTTGAGCCTTTGTTTGCTTACCTCTGGTAGGCCTTCTATAAAATCTTTACCTTTGCTGATCGGAAAGAAAAGAAGGAAATCCAGTGAAATTTTCAAGCAATAAGATTAATACTATGAAACGAACTATGCAACATAATCGAACACCAACCTGACTGCAAGGTGCTTCAAGTGTGTAATTGCGATACACATGATTCTGTTTGACTTTCCAGGGAAATTCCGCTGGGTGTCAGTGTACATTCGATTAAGCTTCACAGAGAAACCAAAGACATCACATGTCACCTGCTTCTCAGTCTCCTAGAGATAAGAGTCGTACCGGTCTTGTCCAAAAGCATTTAACTTGAATATAAAATAATTTGAAAATTCAGATTAGCAGTCCAGCCGGTCACCAGTATGTAGATCTCTATGATGCAACCACTGGAGTTTTATATAATGGTGTATGTAACTGTATAGAAAATACTGACACATATAAACATTAGCAAATTGTGTACCACGTTGTCAACTTAGCCTGTTTAGAAATCTATGAAAACAAAAGAGAACTCAGTAGGCTTTAGGACATCACATGTCACAAGTAGGGCTGCTTCTCAGTCTCCTAGAGATAAGTGTCGTACCTGTCTTGTCCAAAAGCATTCAAAGTTTGTTTCTCTGTGAATATGATTTAAAGCGTACACTTATCTCAGCTCGCGGGAATTTAATTCCTGTAACATTAATTAAACTAATCGATCTGTATCTTTTCATGCAATTTAAGTATGTGGCCATAGCAGAACGGTCTCATTATTTAGTTGGTCGTGTCATATTATAGTGTGTTGGTTAGTCGGGTCACTGTAACGTATTTAATTAGGGTGTTAGTTGGTCCTGGTTATAATAGCCATCAGCATATTTAGTTAGTCGGGTCATAATAGAACGATCCCAATATTTAGTTGGTCGTGTCATATTATAGTATGTTAGTTAGTCGGCCCCAACGGTAGAGAAATTTTAAAGGCAGATGTGATGCCCACATTTAAATTAGGGTGTTAGTTGGTCCTGATTATAATAGCCATCAGCATATTTAGTTAGTCAGGTCATAATAGAACGATTCCAGTATTTAATTGGTCGTGTCATATTATAGTGTGTTAGTTAGTCGGGTCACTGCAGCGTGTTTAATTAGTTGGATCATAGTAACCGGAGGGGTCGGGTCTTATGGCCTCGGCGGTCGAGGAATTTTAAAGGAAGATGTAGTGCCTACATTTAAATTAGGGTGTTAGTTGGTCCTGGATATAATAGGCAGGAGCATATTTAGTTAGTCGGGTCATAATAGAACGATTCCAATTGTAGGATCATAATCTCGCAGCGATAATGTCTCAGCGAAATTATCAACAACACAACACAACAGCGTCGTAGAACAATTTCAGAAATGATATAATAAACGACGTCAGCTAAAATCATGAGAAAGATGTGATAGTCCTGCGAAAATTAGAGAGTTTGCGAGAATGTCGCAAGCCATATCCGAAAATAAAGGACAGATTAGCTGTCATCCACTATGTATTTCCTTATAAATAGTCGTTCAATTGTAAAGGAGGTAGAGATATTTTTCTGAGTGAGAAGCAAGTAAATAGGAGAGAGAAAATCTAGAGCAGTGGTTATTCTTGATTCCTTTATCTTTTCTTGTAAGATTATTCAAATATTCATCAATAAAATTAAGATTATTGATCTAAAATGAGTTGAATGTTAATAAAATCTTGTGAGGGGTGTAGTGTAGGATTTCCTGCAACTACATAATGGCGCTAGAAACAGGGAGATGAAGATCGAAAGTTGAAGATTGTTGTTGAAATTGTTCAAATCAAGAAAGTGATTAAATAAATCAGTGAACCAGTTAAAAGAAAATGATTAGAGTCAATGAAGATGACAAAAGATTGGAGTGTAATATGATAACAAAAACAATGATTAATGAATTCCATGAAAACATCAAAGGAAGAATACATAAACGAAATTTTGAAGGAAGGAAGGTTATGGCAGTAGAAAAGACATCACCCTTGAAATATTGGGAAAAGCAAAAAATCACATTCATGGCGGCAGAAATACCAAAAGAAAATTTGAACAACACATCTCCGCTGATTATTACAGTGCCTATTACGCGAAAAGAGAAGGGAACAACAACAAAATCCACGGAATAATGGATATTGAACAGAACTTTAGTCGATACAGGAAGTTCAGTGGATATAATATTCTATCATGCATTCAGGGGAATGGGATTTAAAGATGAAGAAATGTCCAATTCAACATATCTTGTTCATGGCTTTGGAAAATCCACAACAAAACCTAAAGGAGAAGTAGTAGTACGAATTCCACTAGGAGAGATCGAAACACACGTGACACTATGCGTGGTGGATATGGAATCGCCATATAATATGTTGTTAGGAAGACCATGGATACATGCGGTAAAAGTTGTAGTATCAACGTTGCATCAATGTATTAAATTCCCCACACCAAATGGAATAGGTGAAATCAGAGGAGATGTTGACAATGCGAAATTATGTCATCAAATTGAAGTAAAGCATTATGAAGGACAAGTAAAAAGGAAACAATTCCGCAGAAAGTTGGCAAAGGCGGCAAAGAAAGAAGAATAATTTAGAGTATACATGATAAGGGCAAAAGAAGGCAGGGGAATACCCAGCGAAATTTCGGAAGATGGAGAGGGACCTGTGAAAAAAATAAAAGAACCAACACCAATGGGAGAATCCAAGTCCAGTTACACTGCCGCAGAACCAACAAAAGAAGTAAACGTTGGGACTATAAAAAGAACTTCTAATATTGAGAATTGGAACCAAGATGGATGTATAAGAAGAAGAAAGAACTGTTAACCTTTTGCGAGAATATAAAGATGAGATACCGGGAATAGATTCATCAATTGCATGTCACAAGTTGGATATTAACAAGAATGTGAGACCATTTAAACAAAGAATAAGAAAAATCGCAACAGCTTACCATTCCCAAATAGAAGAAGAACTACAGAAAATGCTTGATGCAGGAATCATAAGAGAAGCTAAATACCCAGAATGGATAGCGAATATGGTCATTGTCCCAAAGAAAAACAAAGGAATAAGGATTTGCATATATTTCACTGATTTAAACAAAGCTTGTCCTAAAGATAGTTTTCCATTACCAGATATTCCTCAAATGGTGGAATCCGCAGCGGGAAATGATAGGATATCGTCTTTAGATGGGTACAAAGGATATAACCAAATCCCTCTCGCTGAAGAAGATCAAGAACATACTGCTTTCTTCTCCCCTAGGGTTTTATATTGTTACACTAAAATGCCATTTGGTTTGCGAAATGCAGGAGCGACATATCAAAGAATGGTAGAGAAGGTGTTCGCGAAATGGATACACAAAACATTAGAAGTATACGTGGATGACATGTTAATAAAGATTAAAGAAGCCAAAGACCATGAACAGGACCTGAGGGAGATTTTTGAACAAATGCGGCAGTATAACATTAAACTGAATCCTGAAAAGTGTACTATTGGAGTTGCATCGGGAAAATTTTTAGGCTACATTGTACCAAAGGAAGGAATACAGGTTGATCCAGAAAAAGTGCAAGCAGTTCGTGAAATGCCAACACCCGCAACAATAAAAGATGTACAGAAGTTGAATGGACTTTTAGCTTCGCTGGGGAGATTCATTTCGCGATCATCAGACAAATGCAAATATTTTTTCGATATACTCAAGAAGGGGGTGAAATTCAAATGGACTGATGAATGCGAAAAAGCTTTTCAAGGGATCAAAAAAAATCTTATGAATACAACTATTTTACAAAAGGCAGAATCAGGAGAAAAATTATTGATCTATCTTGTGACGACGTCGCATGCATTAAGTTTTGTGTTATTGCGAATAGACGCAGGAGTGGAGAAACCCATCTATTACATTAGCAAAACTTTTAATACTGCCGAGAAGAATTACTCAAAGATTGAGAAGTTAATCTTAGCATTAGTTTATGCATCATTTAAGCTCCGCATATATTTTCAAGCACACAAGATAAAGGTATTAACAAAAGTACCAATTGAATCAGTGATGAAGAATTCTAAAAGATCAAGAAGAGTGGAGAGATGGAATGCACAAGTAGTCCACTTTGATATTAAATATGAAATTTTGTCTTCACCAAAATCACAAGTTGTTGCAGATTTCATGGCAGAATTTCCTTTAGAAGAAGATGAAGCGGTAGAAGAAATGATGGATATAGAAGAAGAACACGGAGATCCAAAAGATTTATTAACAGAACCAAATAGATGGGAGATATTGGTAGATGGATCATCAAATGGAGAAGGCAATGGAGTTGGAATTGTTTTAATTTCGCCAGAAGGAGTGAAGATGTCTTTTTCATTCAGATTGGAATTCGCATCCACTAATAATGAAACGGAATATGAAGCTGTGATACATGCCTTAAAATTTGCAATAGAAATGAAACTAGAAAATGCCAGGATCACTAGTGATTCGCAGCTAGTTATTCGCCAAATAAAGGGAGAGTATACTACAAATGAACCATCCTTGAAGAAATATAAGAAGCTCGTTGAAGAATCGTCAGCGAAAATCCCAAAAATAAAATGGAGGCACATTTCAAGGAAGGATAACAGACTCGCAGACACTTTTTCTTTCATCTCAAGCATGATGACAGATCCAACTGCGAGATGCATAAAAATACAGACACTTTTGTCACCATCAATCAATAAAGAAGAAGAAGTGGACGTAATGATGATAAAAGGTGGAGAAGAAGAACAAACGAACAATATCGCAGATTGGAGAACAGAACTTCAGGCATATTTGGCGAAAGGAGAAACACCAATAAATAGATTGGAAACACACAAGTTAAAAATCCGCGCAACGAATTATGAATTAAGAGATGGGCTGTTATACCGAAAATCCTTTAATGGACCATCACTCAGATGTTTGACACGAGAGGAAGGAGAAAAAGTGCTAAAAATGTTACATAGTGGGGATGCTGGCAATCATAGCGGGGGAAGATCTTTGGCACATAGAGAAAAAAATGCAAGGCTATTACTGGCCATACATGCACGAAGATGCAAAAAAAATATCAAGACATTGCGAAGATTGTCAACGGCATGGAAAGAAAATACATGCACCTGGAGCACCATTGTCATCTTCAACCAGTGTGTGGACTTTTGGAAAATGGGGTTTAGATATTGTGAGACCATTTTTACCAGGTTCCGGACAAAGAAGATACTTAATAGTCGCAACAGATTATTTCACAAAATGTACATAAGTGAAGGCAGTACAGCATATTCGCGACAAATATATCTTTACATTCATATTCGAAAATATCATTTGCAGATTCGAAATTCCTGCGCAGTTGGTATCTGATAATGGGAAGCAGTTTGAAGGACAGAACATAGAAATGTTATTTAATGCATTTAAGATGAAATGTGGAAATTCTACTCCTTTGTATCCACAAGCTAATGGGCAGGTAGAAGCAACAAACAAAACAATTGCAGATATATTAAAGAAGAAATTGGAAGGACATCATAGAGCATGGTGCGAACAAGTACATAATGCAGTATGGGCTTATAATACAACTAGAAGAGAAGCTACTGGAATGTCACCTTTTTGTTTAACATACGGAGTTGAAGCGGTGTTACCAACAGAAGTTGTTATTCCAACAACAAAGAGAGAATCTTGGGAGAAAAATCTTAGTGCGGGTTTGATCTTAAACAACATATGGAGAATTATCAGCGAAGAATAGCCCGAGAAAATAATAAACGTGTCAAAGTACGCGAATTCCAACCAGGAGATTTAGCTCTACGAGAGACACCAATATATCAGCGAGAAAATGGTGGAAAATTAGCGAAAAAATGGGACGGACCTTACATCATTAAGGAGATAGTTGGAACAGGAGCTTATAAATTAATGGATCCGGAAGGTAGAGATGTTGGTCATAGACTTGACAGACCATGGAATAGGTTTTACTTAAAAAGATATTATCCGTAAGAAGCTTTGAGAAGTTATGGACTCTGAAAGAATAATTGCGAGATCATTCATATCAAAACAAGATCATGATGTGCGAAACTTTCGCAGAGATAATCATAGAACAATGACATGAAAGAAATGGGTGAACCTTTATGGCGTACACCCTAGTTCGCGAATAAAATTTCGCAAGAGGCAAATGTAAGACCTAAAGTACGTCATATAAGGGGGTACCTGTTGCATGGCTCAGGGAAAGGCTACACCGCCACCGGAACCTGAGTCATGGAGATTTGGGGTCAATAAAGCCCATCCGGGAGAGGCACCTTGGATTCTCAGCTTAAGCATATGACTTAGGTTGGGAGACTAAGGTAATAAGGACTCTCCCAAGGAGTGCAGAATATGATCAAGGCGTCGAGGTACACGGTTGAGTCAAGAGTGTCAGGGGAGTTTGAAGCGTACCTTGCCATTCTTGACAAGTCTTGGCTTATACTGCACTCGGCCCGAAGAAAACCCCACTTAGGATGCAGTCTCGTAACCATAAGCCCTATAGCTAAAAGGGATAAGAGGCTGCGAAAACAACTGGTTGTTGTTAAGACTGGATGGGAGGATCTAACCTTATATGGTAGAAGTACGCCTCCTTGAAGGGGAAATCAGGGGGAAGATAAGGGCGGCACCCTCCATTAGGGAGATTGTAAGTGTCTTAAGACGCAAATGTCATGAGGCTTTTTACTCGCAAGGGTATTAAGGCTTGTCATATTTGTGCAACAATCCTGAAGAGGCAATAATACAAAAGAAAAAGATAAGACGAGATCAATGGGTTTTCGCATGAAAGTGCGAAGACGTCCTGCGATTTCGTCGCAAGACTGCAATGTCATGGGGCTTTATTTTCGCAAGAATATTTAGGCCTGTCATATTGTCGCAACATTCCTGAAGAGGCCATAATACAAAAGAAAAAGTTAAGGCAAGATCAATGGGTTCTTGCATGAAAGTGCAAGAACGTCCTGAGATTTTGTCGCAATGACAAGAGGTGGCATAATAAGACCTTTAATTACGAAGGAAAAATAAGACCACATGACAAAACAAAATATTTATAAGTATTCATAACAGATCATTTTCCGCAAGAAAGATAATGAGAGGCAAGTATAAGAATCAATAAACAAGAGGCATTATCTTTCACACCAGCAAAATACTAAAAGGGAAAATTGATTCCAAAGTTGGTTGAAGAATATTATTCGCAAAAATTAATAAAGATAAGACAATTCAAGAAGATAAAACTAGATAAGAAGCTCATGCTTCAGTATTAATTCCAGTAGAAGGATATAATAGACGTTCTTCGCTAATGTTCTCATTATCGCCAGCCTCTCCTGCATTTCGATTCTGATCTTCGCCTTGATTAGCACCTTGATTATCGCCAACAATTACTTCTTCAGAATATATTTCTTTTTCATTTTCATTAACACCAGCAGTTGCTTCCTTAGAAGGAATTTATTCTCCATCTTCCAAAAAACTATCCTCTGCACCACTTTCATAATCATAATCACTGTCAGCAGGACGAGGAACTTCATCATCATCTACTTCCAGAGGTTCGATTGATGTAGGAAGAAAAGATTTAGACAATAAAATATCATTTACAAGGACTTCAACCTGGAGATGAACTTGACGAAGAAGTGCTCTTTGATGATTCCTATCTTGAATATCCTTAAAGTAAGCAAGATAATCAAGTCTTCTTTCTGCTTGGTCGCGAGAACCAGTAAGGACAGAGACAAGTAATGCATTTTCTTTGCGAATTTTGGCATATTTAGCCTCCAAAACAGAAATGGAGGAATGAAGATTTTTCTCAGACTCTGCGAAAGGTAGAACACAAAATTTCAATAAGATGAAGAACTCAAAAAGATATGACAAAGAATAAAATAGTAAAGGCAGTCAAGTTATTATGACTACCTTCCTTTTGCAAAATAAGGTGTTGAATCAAGGTCAGACAACTATTCTCCCAACGGTCCATTGCGTCATCAAATTTATCTCCAACTAAACCTTTAAGTCGAGACTGAAGATTTTTCTCTTTAGAAATATGAAAGGCATTTTTCTTCACAAGAGAAGAATGAGATTATTCTAATTTGGAATATTGTTCTTTAAGTTGATTCGCCTTTACACTTAAAGCTATGCTACCTTGAATAAGTGTATCTCTTTCAGTGATAGATGACACTGTTACTTCTTTAAGTTCATTCCTCAAAGAGCGAAGAGATTGTTCTTGGTTATCACATACTTTCTGAAGAATGCTAAGTTGTTGTGAAGATATCGCCATCTTGTTTAAACAAGTTCGCTTCTCTTGAGAATATACGGCCCCGACGGTCGAGAAAATTTAAAAGAAAATATAGTGCCTAAATATTTAGTTGGTCGTGTCATATTATATTGTGTTCATTAGTCGGCTCACAATTGAATGTTTAATTAGTTGGATCATAGTAGCCGGGACCTGCAGCCCCGTCGGTCGAGAAAATCTAAAAGCAGATATAGTGCCCAAACATTTAGTTCGCCGTGTCATATTATAGTGTGTTAGTTAGTCGGGTCACGGTAGAGTGTTTATTAGTTGGATCACATTAGCCGGAAAGCCGGGACCTACGGCCCTAGCGGTCGAGAAAATCTAAAAGCAGATATAGTGCCCAAATATTTAGTTGGTTGTGTCATATTATAGTGTGTTAGTTAGTCGGGTCACAGTAGAGTGTTTAATTAGTTGGATCACAGTAGCCGGAAAGCCGGGACCTACGGCCCTGGTGGTCGAGAAAATTTAAAAGCAGATATAGTGCACAAAGATTTGGTTGGCCGTGTCATATTATAATGTGTTAGTTAGTCGGGTCACAGAAGAGTGTTTAATCAGTTGGATCACAGGAGCGGGAAAGCCGGGACCCACGGCCTCGGCGGTCGAGAAAATTTAAAAGAAAATATAGTGCCCAAATATTTAGTCAGTCGTGTCATATTATATTGTGTTAGTTAGTCGGCTAAATTAGTTGGATCATAGTAGCCGGAAAGTCGGGACTTACGGCCACGACAGTCGAGAAAATATAAAATCAAATATAGTGCCCAAATATTTAGTTGGTCGTGTCATATTATATTGTGTTAGTTAGTCGGCTAACAATTGAGTGTTTAATAAGTTGGATCATAGTAGCCGGAAAGCCGGGACCTACGACCCCGGCGGTCGAGAAAATCTAAAAGCAAATATAGTGCCCAAATATTTAGTTGGTCGTGTCATATTATAGTGTGTTAGTTAGTCGGGTCACAGTAGAGTGTTTATTAATTGGATCACATTAACCGGAAAGCCGGGACATACGGCCCCGACGGTCAAGAAAATTTAAAAGCAAATATAGTGCACAAAGATTTGGTTTATCGTGTCATATTATAGTGTGTGTTAGTTAGTCGGGTCACAGAAGAGTGTTTAATCAGTTGGATCACAGTAGCAGGAAATCCGGGACCTACGGTCCCGGTGGCCGAGAGAATTTAAAAGAAGATATAGCGCACAAAGATTTGGTTGGTCGTATCATATTATAGTGTGTTAGTTAGTCGGCTGGCAGTAGAGTGTTTAATTAGTTTGATCATAGTAACCGGAAAGCGGGACCTACGGTCCCGGCGGTGGAAGATTTAAAAAGCAGATATATGGCGAACATATTTAGTTAGTCGTATCATATTATAGTATGTTAGTTAGTCGGGTTACAATAGCGTGTTTAATTAGTTTGATCATAGTAACCGGAAAGCCGGGGCTTCGGTGGAGAAAATTTAAAAGCAGATACAATGCCCACATATTTAGTTAGTCGTATGATATTATAGTTTGTTAGGTAGTCGGGTTACAATAGCGTGTTTAATTAGTTTGATCATAGTACGCGAAAAGTGGAGAAAATTTAAAAGAAGATATAGTTCCCACATATTTAGTTGGTTGTATCGTATTATACTGTGTTAGTTAGTCGGGTTACAATAGCGTGTTTAATTAGTTTGATCATAGTAGCCGGAAATTCGGGGCCTACGGTCCCGGCGGTGGAGAAATTTTAAAACCAAATAATGGACCACATGTTTAGTTCGTCGTATCATATTATAGTTTGTTAGTTAGTCGGGTTACAGTAGCGTGTTTAATTAGTTTGATTATAGTAACCGGAAAGCCAGGACCTACGATCCCGGCGGTGGAGAAATTTTAAAAGCAGATATAGTGCCCACATATTTAGTTAGTCGTATCATATTACTGTGTTAGTTAGTCGGGTTACATAGCGTGTTTAATTAGTTTGATCATAGTAAACGGAAAGTCGGGACCTACGGCCCCAACGGTCGAGAAAATTTAAAAGCAGATATAGTGCACAAATATTTGGTCGGTCGTGTCATATTATAGTGTCTTAGTTAGTCGTGTCACAGAAGAGTGTTTAATCAGTTGGATCACAGTAGCCGGAAAGCCGAGACCTACGGCCCCGGCGGACGAGAAAATTTAAAAGCAGATATAGTGCACAAAGATTTGGTTGGTCGTGTCATATTATAGTGTGTTAATTAGTCGGGTCACAGAAGCGTGTTTAATCAGTTTGATCAGAGTAACCGGAAAGCCGGGACCAATGGCCCCGGCGGACGAGAAAATTTAAAAGCAGATATAGTGCACAAAGATTTGGTTGGTCGTATCATATTATAGTGTGTTAGTTAGTCGGCTCACAGTAGAATGCTTAATTAGTTGGATCATAGTAGCCCGAAAGTTGGGACCTACGGCCCCGGCAGTCGAGAAAATTTAAAAGAAAATATAGTGCACAAAGACTTGATTGGTCGTGTCATATTATAGGGTGTTAGTTAGTCGGCTCACAGTAGAGTGTTTAATTAGTTTGATCATAGTAACCGGAAAGCCGGGACCGCGGTGGAAGATTTAAAAAGCAGATATATGGAGAACGTATGTACTTAGTCGTATCATATTATAGTTTGTTAGTTAGTCGGGTTGCAATAGCGTGATTAATTAGTTTGATCATAGTAACCGGAAAGCCGGGAACTACGGCCCTGGCGGTGGAGAAAACTTAAAAGCAGATACAGTGCCCACATATTTAGTTGGTCGTATCATATTATAATTTTTTTAGTTAGTCGGGTTATAGTAGCGTGTTTAATTAGTTTGATCATAATAACCGGAAAGTCGAGACCTACGGCCCCGGCGGTGGAGAAAATTTAAAAGCAGATACAGTGCCCACATATTTAGTTGGTCGTATTATATTATAGTTTGTTAGTTAGTCGGGTTATAGTAGCGTGTTTAATTAGTGTGATCATAGTAACCGAAAAGCCGGGGCCTACGGCTTCGGTTGTGGGGAAAATTTAAAAGCAGATATAGTTCTCAAATATTTAGTCGGTCGTATCATATTATACGGTGTTAGTTAGTCGGGTTACAGTAGCGTGTTTAATTAGTTTGATCATAGTAGCCGGAAAGCCGGGGCCTACGGTCCTGGCGGTGGAGAAATTTTAAAAGCAGATATATGGCCCACATATTTAGTTCGTCGTATCATATTATAGTTGTTAGTTAGTCGGGTTACGTGTTTAATTAGTTTGATCATCGTAACCGGGGTGGAGAAATTTTAAAAGCAAATATAGTGCCCACATATTTAGTTAGTCGTATCATATTAGACTTTGTTAGTTAGTCGGGTTAATAGCGCGTTTAATTAGTTTGATCATAATAACCGGAAAGCCGGGACCTACGGCCCTGGCGGTGGAGAAAACTTAAAAGCAGATACAGTTCCCACATATTTAGTTGGTCGTATCATATTATAATTTTTTTAGTTAGTCGGGTTATAGTAGCGTGTTCAATTAGTTTTATCATAGTAACCGGAAAGCCGGAACCTACGGCCCCGACGGTGGAGAAAATTTAAAAGCAGATACAGTGCCCACATATTTAGTTGGTCATATCATGTTATAGTTTGTTAGTTAGTCGGGTTATAGTAGCGTGTTTAATTAGTTTGATCATAGTAACCGGAAAGCCGGGACCTGCAGTCCCGGCGGTGGAGAAATTTTAAAAGCAAATATAGTGCCCACATATTTAGTTAGTCATATCATATTAGACTTTGTTAGTTAGTCGGGTTAATAGCGTGTTTAATTAGTTTGATCATAGTAACCGGAAAGCCGGGACCTACGGCCCGGCGGTGGAAAAAATAGTTTGATCATAGTAGCCGGAAAGCCGGGACATACGGCCCCAGCGGTGGAGAAAACTTAAAAGCTGATACAGTGCCCACATATTTAGTTGGTCGTATCATATTATAATTTTTTTAGTTAAGTCGGGTTATAGTAGCGTGTTTAATTAGTTTGATCATAGTAACTGAAAAGTCGGGGTCGCAGTGGAGAAAATTTAATAGCAGATACAGTGCCCACATATTTAGTTGGTCGTATCATATTATAGTTTGTTAGTTAGTCGGGTTATAGTAGCGTGTTTAATTAGTTTGATCATAGTAACCGGAAAGTCGGGGCCTACGGCCCTGGTGGTGGGGAAAATTAAAAAGCAGATATAGTTCCCACATATTTAGTCGGTCGTATCATATTATAATGTGTTAGTTAGTCGGGTTCAGTAACGTGTTTAATTAGTTTGATCATAGTAGCCGGAAAGTCGGGGCCTACGGTCCCGGCGGTGGAGAAATTTTAAAAGCAGATATATGGCCCACATATTTAGTTCGTCGTATCATATTATAGTTTTTAATTAGTCGGGTTACGCGTTTAATTAGTTTGATCATAGTAACTGGAAAGCCGGGACCTACGGTCCCGACGGTGGAGAAATTTTAAAAGCAAATATAGTGCCCACATATTTAGTTAGTCGTATCATATTAGACTTTGTTAGTTAGTCGGGTGAATAGCGTGTTTAATTAGTTTGATCATAGTAACCGGAAAACCGGGACCTACGGCCCGGCGGTGGAGAAAATAGTTTGATCATAGTAGACGGAAAGCCGGGACCTACGGCCCCGACGGCGGAGTAAATTTAAAAGCAGATATTGTGCCCATATTAAAATTATTGTGTTAGTTGGTCATGTCTATAATAGTCGGGAGCATATTTAGTTGGTCGGGCCAGACGCGTTTAAGTTTGATGCCGCAAGATCGATTCTCACCGCACCCATACTTTTTGTGTCCAAGAGCATAGCTCAGTGGTATCCCATCAACTCCAGTAAGGAGGAAGTCAGGGATTCGATACCCACCGTAGTACAGGTTTGTATTTAAATTAGTTATATAGAGGGGTTTGGCGGGGTTGGATCTAGCAGTGGGGTTAGTCCAACTTGCTGGATTTGGATAGGGACCTGGGTCCGGCTTTAGCCTATCAAAAATATATATATATATATATAGTTGATCGGGTCAAAGTAGAACTGTATTTAGTTGATCATGTCATATTATAGCGTGTTTGTCGGATCACAGTAGTGTGTTTAATTAGTTGGATCATAGCAGCCGAACATGGCCGGGAATCGTGGAGAAAATTTAAAGACAGATGTAGCACCCACCACATTAAACTTAGGGGTGATTAGGTGATTAATATTTTGTATTTTCTTTATTTTCTTTATTTTTTTTTATTTTTTGCTGGTTGGCAATATTTGGTATTAATATTTCTCCAAAACTTAATTGGCTCTATAGAAGTATGTTCCAGAACATCGACCAACAACGAACCCCAAACAAACCAAAAACTGAAAACAGTAACAAAAAGAATAACAACTTATATTTAAAAATCTTACCAATCTATTATCTCCTTGTCAGCAGTTTATATAATATTAAACCGAATTGCACATTGAAGGTTAAAGAGAATAGGATGAATATATGATGAATACAGTACAAAATACTGAACAAAATAAACAATCAGAATATCCATCATAGGGGTCACACCTTCATGATCAACCTCCAGTGCTAGAGTTTTGAAAGAGTCGAGCATCAACTGAAAACCAATCAGACAAAGTTTATTAGAAAACCAAGAGACAAATCTATATGACCCCAATATTGTCACCCTGGTTCGTGGACCCTATAAGTAATCTTTATATTGTGTTATATATTGGATTATTCATATGGAAAATTTATATTCTCACTATGGTTCATGGACCCTATCAGTATTCTTCCTATTGTGCTCTAATTATAGAAGAGAACAAATCATCTATAGATATAAAGGAATGGGTTATTACCTTAACGTTTTGCGATACGTAGTACTTTAAAGAGAATTCAAAGAGAATCATCCAGCAAGGCGTGGTCCATGTCAATCATCTTGCACTGGTATACATGACTTACTCCCTAAGAAGTTTAGGAATGATATAAAGGTAACCAGAAATCCAAACCTGGCGCACAAACATTCCATTAGGAAGCCCAGAGACTCATCATTCTGTTGGCATGAGAAACGTCAAACCTTCCATTTGATATGAAGGAAACTCTAATGCATTACCAATCACACCTTCCATTTGATTTTTCATATCCAAAATTACATAGTTTCATGATCCCCATTCTCCAAATCAACTTCAACATAACTCCCCATAGCATAAAGAAATCCAGTTAACATCAGTCTACACTTGAATATCGATAATGATGCACATCACTCACAAAGCCAGGCTAGATATGTTTCATATAATCATGTGAACAGAGTATAGTTCAATGCCGACATAAAGAAATTCCAGTACCTAAAGGTAAAAAATAGTTATGTTTAATCCACCTAAAGTTAATTACCACCCAATGACATAATGTAAACAGAAACGACAATGTAATTTAGTAGCGAGAAAGTCGAAAATACACCTTACAGAAACCATTGTTTGTACCCTAAGCCGTCACCATGCGAGAAAAAAGAAATTATTCTGCGAACAAATAGAAAATACAAAACTATTGTGTAATTCAGAATAACCATTATACCATCGGTCGCCCTATTACGGGCGTGTGCTCTACCTGTCTATTCTTTTTTTTTCAGGAGTACGAATTTTCTGATGTCTCTTAACAGCCAAGGTATCTTTTCTTAAATCGTAAACACAAAAGCAAGGCATCTTTCCTTAAATCATTAACATTAGCTTCAAGAACAAAACTAACCTGATCAGTACTGTCAAGATAACCCGTATATACATGTCCAAACCATCTTTCACCAAAAGCACACTCTTCCTTGAATTTATTCGTACCACCAGTTGTGCGTGCTTCTTAACTGCCAAACGCAACCATTGAACCATGAAAAAGCACCAGTTCCTTTGCCTGACTGATTACATAAAAACTTGACTAAAATCCAGTCTTCTGGCTTGTCTTTCAAACTGCACTTGGTCCCTTTTAAACAACATTTTGCTGCTATCAACACGAACAGTTGCAGCAACACTTTTTACAACTGAAAATCACTTCAAGAACTTGACCCCATCGTGTACTTTTTACAAACCAATTTTACCTTCAAAAACCAAGTCAATAATAAGATTGAATATAGATTTGTGGTGCCTGACTTTCTTTTGCTTAGATTATGATCAAACACTCGTCGAATATCATCATATTATAGATGTATTATAGATGTACATGATATATATTGCAGTAGGATGGTTTTAGCAATTACCTGCCTTTCATCTTTCTTTTATTCATTAGTCGCTCTTTGTGTTTCCAGTATCACGTAGGTCTACATACAAAAAGAAACCATCAGTCGATGATAAATAACTGACAATTTAAATCACATAAGAAAGAAATTGTGGCAAAACCATCAAACCTTGGCAGCAGTTATGAGATTTGTTATATGTTATTTCGGTCTTCCTACACTTTTAATTGCAGTCATTGTGATAGATTCTGTCTTGGGTATGCATTCATTCGACCCAGTTGAATGACCCAATTCTCTACCATCCTGACCCCTTAACTCTTGCTTCAAGCTACTAACAATGCGCAAACAGCAAAACCATCAGTATACCTTAATTGGTTGATTTATAAATTATACCGAAAATCAACCAAACAAAAATATTGAATTACATTGATTCAGATTGCTCGTAAAAAAAGGAAAACCGTGAAATTAGAACAGTTCACATACCGTTAGTTAACGCTTATGGTATGTTCAATGAATAAAATCAGCAAATCTTGCAACCAATTTTTGAATTTGTACAGAGAAAAGGAGAATGAGTAGAGCGCATGCAATATTCCAGAAGAACATCGCAATCAACATATGCCTGCTAGCTAAATACGAAAAAAAAATTCAAATAGCAACCAAAGAGGAGATATCAAGGTCTTTGGCCTAATCACTAAAATATTGAATTAGGCAATGACCTTTTAGAGTTCCATACATACAGAAGCCTTGGAGTTGCAAGAGAAGAAAGTTATTTTTCTTTTTTCATCCTGTACATGTATAGAGTAGAAAAGAAAAAAAAAAAGGCGAGCAGCGCAAGTTTTTGGGGAGAAATAAGCCGACATAACTTGTGCTTGTTACATTAAGTGATCGGGCTATCTATTTACAATAGCGTTGCACGTCAGTAGTCAATGTAATTCGCAACAGTAACACAGTTGGTGGTATCTTTACTTCCAAACTTGAACTGGGCTAGTGTTGATACACCTAACAACACTTTCTATTGAAGGTGAATTAGATGTATATAAACAATAATGAAAACTCAGTAAATTTCGCTCATGCTCTAAGTGATGTTAAATATCTAAATCCAAGGAAACATCCAAATTCGATTATCAAATTATTGTAAACACCCATAATGAAAATATACACTTAAGTAGACTGATTCCACAAAGAAAGAGTCAAAGGGAATTGATCAAGTTTCAAACTGAGCACAACTAAGGAGTAATGAAGAACAAACAAAACTTAATTCTTTGGAATAACACAAATATGAAAACAACCCCATTACCTCATTGGCAAAGACTACAGGAGATCAGCTCTCTTTTTTGTTTCTTCAGCTTGACTTCTGAGCTTTTCCCAGTACCTGCAATCAGAACTTAAGCTAAAATTACTTTTAATAGATGGTACACAGAACTACAGATTAAAAATTTACCACAATCTTCATTAAAGTCTCCATGAACAGGATTGTGTTTCAATAGCTCTGAATCTAAACCAATTAAAACAAATTAAAAGAACCAATTCTCTGTTCTTAAAAACCAATTAAATTTCAAAAGCGTAAAATTGACCAAAATCAGAGTCATTCATCTCTGTTACAGTACCCATCTCTCCCTCATGGGCCATATTTAAAAAAACCAATGGTTGCATGTAATCAAAAACACTAATCATACCCAAACTTATCCGAAAAAACAAATACCTGAAGCATGAAGATGATGAAGAAAGGTTTCAACCTATTGTTCAAATTACCCCCTTTACTTGCTTCTGTAATATCACCACCAACATCAACACATACTGAGATTAAATGGAAGAATTAAGAACAGGAGATAAGATTAAAATCATCAAAATAATAACAACATGAGATAAGATTATGATTAAGAGAACATACCCTAGAATTCGTCTTTACTAATCAAGAATAAACGACAAATCTTATAGCAAGGGTTTGACCAATCTTTACCTCAACAACAACAACAATTACATTGGGTAGATACAATCTTTCATCAACAATCGACAGTACTAAATCGCACAATTTTCTCACTAAATTGAGGCAAGGTTGAAGAGAAAAGAGGAGAATCCGATAGAGGTTTCTCTATCGGGTTGCAGAAAGAATTCAGAAATCAGAAGCGATAATTAATAACGAAAAAGATCTGATCTTTTACACAACCTGTTAATTTGTGTATAATCTATTCATTCGACTCCTTTGATCATCCGCAAACGATGGCAGCAACTCACTTCTCTGGTTTCTCCGCTCAATTCTAACTTATAATTCACTGAAATTTGCTTTGATTCGATGTAAACAGAGAAACAATTGATTCCGAGAAAAGAAAAAGATAACCTCAAATATCTAGACAGAATCGACGGTAAATATGTATATAGAATCGACGGACGCGAATCCCTCTCACCGTGGGCCCAGGACCACCCCGAATAAAAGAAGAGTACACACAATCCGACGGGCACAAATTACTCCTCGAATCCAACGGTGGTCTTTGTCCCAGACATAACCACCGCTTTTCTTAATTAAGAGACTAGGTATCACCACGGCCTACGGCGGGGCTCAACCTTTTTCGATTTTTGCTTGCTGTTTGGATCGGCAGGTTAATATACTCCCACAAATTTTAGTCGGCCTGTGATATCAGGGTCGTATTTAGATAATCGTGGTATGGTATGGTGTGTTAGTTAACCGGGTCATAGTAGCGTGTTTAATTAGTCGGCTCATTTAGGTATTATCTACACTACGACCTAAGAGTTGGTTATGCTGATTTTACGGGGCCTGTGGCCCCGTTGTTTTGCTGGCCGGGTAAAATTGTTCGGGGCATATGGACCCGGCCGTGGATTAGAATATTCAGAACTGAAACATAGTCTCGACAATAAAATTAATTATGATAGAAAATTCAGGGACAAATGCAGACCTTCAATTAAAATTAATTGTGATTAAGTTTAAATCTAGTGGTTCGGCCGTTAAGTAATTCCGGGCCTACAACCCCAATGTCTTGTTGAGATGTGCAAATTTGTCGTGGCCCCACTGTTTTGCTGATCGAGGAAAAACAGCCGGGGGCCTACGGCCCCGGCCGTGGATTAGAATCTAAGATGAAACATAGCCTCAACAATAATATTAATTATGATAGAAAATCTAGTTACAAAATTAGACCTCGGATTAAAATTAGTCGGGATTAAGTTAAAATCTAGTGGTTCAGTTATTCGAGGCCTGCAACCCCGAAGTTATTCGAGGCCTGCAGCCCCATTGTTTTGTTGAGGTTAATATTCTCCCACTAAATTTTCGTCAGCATGTAATTATTGGGTCGTATTTAGTATGTCGCGCCATAGTAGTCGTGGCTCCTTATTAGATGGTTGGACTTGGATTTGTCTCATAGACAAAGACATCTTCTTTAGTTTAGATATATAAACGGGTCACGACATAAATTATTAGTTTAGTTTAGATTGTTCACGATGTGATTAGGTTGATTAAATTTGTGTAAAGTTTCATATTCCTACAGCCCCGACTGTAGCCCTTGAGCAAATCCTAGTGTTTTGTTGGTTGGGTCAAATTAGCGGGGAACAAGCCATGATGTTTTGTTGGTCGTACATTTCTCATGAATCTTAAAACAATATGTTCTTCCAGGAAGACTGATGACGACGCCAGATAAATACTACTATGACATGTATAAGGAAGAGAATTCAATGGTTAGTCGATACCAAAAAGTTTTGCAACTTTTTACCGGAAAGAAACTAATTTCATAAAACCAAAAAAAAACCCAAAAAAAACACTTGAACAGTAGCAACATAATGGATCTTTATTTGTCTAATTGCATCAAACCTAAAGTACGAGAAACAAAAAAGATGATACTTTATTAAGCAAATTACAAATGTTGCAATACCACTTTTTTCCTTCTTCCAGAAAATTAGACATTAGAATTCACAGATTCTTATAATGGACAGCTCCAATTGTTCTAAGGTTAATCGTACATCTACATAATGGTTGTTCAATTATCCTTATTTTCGATATGCAACAACGATGCTAATTCCTTATTTTCAATATGCAACAACAATGCTTATAGTTGATAAATCCTTTAGGAAACCAACCTCTTTACTGTATGAATACGTTCTCCTATTTTTTTTGTTACTGGCCAACCAACCTTGAAAAAAACATTTCTTTCAGTCAAGTATTGCGGCACTGGATCACGATCTATCATCGTTGCACTTCTAAGGAAACCCATCCCATTCGCAACGCTGTTTTAAACTTCTCCTTCTGTAAGCATGGTCACCCAATAACTAATGTGGCAGCTTTCTTTTGAAAGTGTAAACCTTCCTTTCATTCATCATTTTCATTGAGGTTTCTGAAGAAAAAATCCCTTATAATTGTTATTGACTGGAAATCAGAATGAACATTTGCCAACACACAGATACCTTTAGCCTTTAGGAAGTTGTGTTACCCAATACCCACTATCCCGTCATTTCTTAATGGAACACCTTAAGTTGGCTTTTCCTTTATATTTTACAGTTTTGTATCTTCCTAGGTTGGGTTCTTAGTGTTACTGCATGATATAACACAATAATTTCCTAGTTAGTGTTTTGTTACTCCACAGACCTATCTCTTTTCACATATTTTGTTAAAGTAGCTGTAAGTCTCGATTCTCAGGCAAGGACCTCCATAAACACTTCTACCTTAGTTACCAACATATGCCTACAACACTACAGATATCATTGCAATTTAACATATTATTTGCACATTTTCAGGTTAATGAGCAGTACCTTTTTAATTAATCAAAGCTGAAGTGGGGACCATAGTAAGCTTTTTATCTATACCACCTAAGTTGCGTAGTACTTCTTTGCCCGCAGAATTATGAATCTTATCAGTTTACTCAAGGGAATTTTGATTTTTAATCTTTGGGAAAAAACGAAGAATTTGTGACAGCCTCATAAGTTTGAGTAAAAATATCGCCATCATTTATTATAAGCATACTTCACCTACAGAATGCGAGGGCTTGAGAATCGGTAGTGCTACTAATGTCGTAGTACTTCCTTTTTGCATCCCCTGTCACCTTTTTCTTCTCCTTTTTCGTTTTTTCTCTTCATAATAAATTTGGCTATCTATGGAGTCATTTTCTTTTTTTTCTTTTTGTCTCCTCCATTTCTTAATAGTGTTTTCGCCATTTTATACTGCTTTGTAATGTTCCGTGAACCTGAAAACGGGATATACAAGTCTCTTGTCACTTCTCAAAATAAGATGCCGAAATAAGATTCTATCTTGGTACATTATTTCTACTCATGTGGACAGTTTCTACGTATTTGCATCTAACTCATAGATATCAATGCTGTTAGATTCAATTGCCGGAACAGAATTTTATAATCGTACAATATCAGACGTGCGCATACATTTAATAGATTTATCAGTTCAACAGGATTTATATCGTATTTAGCATAAGATTTTTTTCGGAAATTCCGTTCTCATTCAGGAAGCTGAATGATATTTTGGCAGAAGAAACAAAACAATTAATCAGATCATGGTGCAATATTACAGTAGAAACAGAGAGAAGAGAATAGGGATATAAAAGAGGCAGATTTATTCGCTTCAATGACATAACAAGTGAAAACAAAAGTAGGGTTCTATTCAATTACCTATAATCAAACTGCTAAAAAAAACTCATAAGTGAAAACAAAATATCGTTATTCATCAATGAGGTCCTGATTATGAATTTGCTCATGAGAATACACATAAAAACAAATTTTGACGTGTAATAGCTAGAGAAACAGCTGTGAAGAAGAAGAATTTGTACCTATGAATCCATGCATTAGCTCTTGAATTAAGCAAAGAGAGATTACAATCTATTTCAGAAATATAAAAACCTATAGAACAGAAGATTTGCAGAAAGAAAAAACAAACAAAGAAGCTAAATCTGGACGAAATCCTATTGATATATAAACATAAGGATACGTACCTATATTTACAGAACAAAATTATATGAAAAAACGTTCCACACGTGGTTAGTGTAGTATTAGGAAACCATATTATTAACGGGAGTCGGGACAGTACCAAAATCATGAATCCAGGGGAACCCGACGCTTGAAAATTTCCCTCGTCCAACTCTCGATCCCCGCCGCCAGATGATGAAATCGATGGTCGGATATATCAGTCTACACAAACAACACTTCTTTTTATAATATAGATATGGAAACATGATAGATTATACCACATTGGAATACAAAAAAAAAAAAAAACTCTCTCCTCTGTAGCTTCTTCCCAAAACCAAAAAAAAACTTACACTACCATTAAAGCTTGCTGCTCAGAGTCCATTTTGGACTAAATCTGAGCAGGTTTCTTTTCTTTTTTTAGTTTTCATAGATAGTAGTCTATGATAGATTTATTTAAGTTTTTGCTTCAATCTCCATTGTTTTTAGGAGATTTTTATGGTGTTCTTGTGGGTGTTTTGCCCATTTTATTTGCTTCTTATCCTTTATGGAGATCCTTTATGCTCTCTCATGGAGTTTCTCCCTCCTCATTACCGTATATTTTTTCTCTCCTAATTTTTTTTGCTCTCTGGCGTATTTTTTAGGGTTTTTCATTTTTTCTTCACTTTCACTTTTGTTGATCATCTCACGGTGATTCAAGATGGGGGATCAATCTGATCCATCCCAAACTAGAATGTTAACATATGTTGATCGTTTAAAAAACAAACAACAGTTACCTACAACTTCAGTTGATTTGAGTACTTTACCAAACCCTACTAGGAAGGATGGCAAGCCTGCTGTTGTCTTACCAGAGGCGTTTTATTTGGATGTATGTGAAATTTGGCAGTTTAGCCTTATTGGTCGTTTAGATTTTAAGGGAATTAATTTCAATGACGCAAATAAAACCCTAGAGCAACAATGGCAGCTAGGCGATGGCCGGGTTCAGTTTGTTCCTCTGATTAGGGATTTCTTTATAATTAAGTTGAAGTCACAGGAAGATAAAAGCAAGATTTTTGAAGCTGAATCATGGATGATTGATGCAAAAAAATTAAGTTTAATGGAGTGGTACCCTAGTTTTGACGCTGACAGACAGAGAACTTCTCACGCTAGAGTATGGGTTAAGTTCCCAGGTTTACCTATGGAATTCTGGATCGAAAAACTTTGCTTGCTTTGGCAAAGACTTTGGGTACTCCTATAGTACTTGATAAACGCACATTGGCACACGAATATGGTTACTTTGCTTCAGTTCTGATTGACATCAATTTTGCTGAGAATGATACAGACTCAATTCATGTTACAGTGGGAGGATTGGATTTTTGGCAAGCTATTGATATCCCTAAGAAGCCTAAGTTTTGTTCGAAGTGTAAGATCGTTGGTCATGCTGACTCAGAATGCAAGCGCAAGCACAAGAACAACAATAATTCTGGGCAACTACAGATTTCAACTAATGTTCCATAAGGTACGCATGTACACAATAAGGATAATGATGGTGGCTTTATCACTAATGTTGTGAATGCTTGGCAAGAAGCTAAAAGTAAGAAAGGGAAGACAACTCCAACCATTCATGTCATCCCTGAACCTGTACGTAGTTTATCAAAGAATTCTGGAGTACAAGGCCAGCATGATGTTATGCATGGCCAACATGCGGTTGTGCATGGCCGGAATGCTAATGATATTTCGGGGAATTCTATTCTGGAGGAAGGCGAGATTACATCAAGGAGTGTTCAAGTGTCTGTTGAGGAACAAATACAAGGTGAATTAACACAATCTGAAGCTGTATTTCGTTCTGCCTATGTTGAATTGGCAAGAAGTAAACATAACGCAACAGCGTATGCAGCGTTAGTTTCTGGTGCTATAGGAAGTATGCCCAGTTCTAAGCCAGTCGTGAATTCTGAAGCGGGGGCGAGTAGAAATTTATTGACTGATAAGTCTGTTGTTAATTCTTCCAACACTCCTTTAACTGATGCTCTTTTTGTTCGTGAAAGCATAGTATCACCAAATCAGTTTGACGTGCTTAATGCGGAACTTGGTTTACTTGATGATCTCCGTTTTGGAAGCTGGTTCCATTCCTTTTATTGACGTTGTATCTGGTAAGTGGACATAAAAAACACCAATTATTCTTTCACGTAATAATCTTGTTCCTGGTGCTTCTCGGAATACTGGGATTTCAAATGTTGCTTCTAAATCTGATCACAACTTGGATAAAGGAGGTAGGGAAGCGCCTTCTAAAACTAAGTGATAGGATCCGGAGATGCCTATATTATAATAACCACAATCGCACGGTGTCTAACTAGTAGACAGAGGCAAGTACGGATCGTTCCCACAAGGAGCGGTGGAAATATCAATAATCAGTATTCCTAATTCACTAACCAGCAACGACGTTTTTGTGATTTTTAGAATTAAGGAATTAAAAGAATATAGAAAACAAGAAAAATAATTAAATGTAATGAGAGAGACGGTAACCAGGGTTTTACGATATCCACCACTATTTCTATTCAATTACTGAAAAAAGACAATTCTAAAATATTTTATTTATTCACTGTTCTATTGACATCACCTATTATATGCATAGAATCGCAAATATCACTAGTATACGAGAAGCATAGCACATCAAAAGATTAAATCCAAGCATGCACCACAAAAAGTATTAGCGAGAAAATTATACGAAACTAATTTTAGTTCACAAATATTATTTGTCTATCCTTAAGCATAACCCATCAAAGAGAAGAATCCAATCATGGACTATCAAACAATGGAACAAATATAACTACAAAACTACCAATTATGCGCATAAGGTTTTGAACCCGGTGAAACAACAACTAATATCACCATTTGTTAATAAACAAAATCATAGAATCAATAAATCAAATCATAATAACCTCCAGAACATATTTATTTCAAATCAAATTATTCTTATGTTCAAAGTGGTTTCTACGTAGAACCCTAACTACAAAACATCTAGCAAGACATGGCTTTTTCAAAAGCCATAAACATATTATAGAAAATCAAATCGCTAGCTAATCAAATAGAAATGGAAATCAAACCAAAACGCCAAACCCTATTCTCCAGTTGCGTCTCTAGCCTCCGTCGGCACTTTAGCCTATGTCGGCCTTCCCCTTCTCTTTCTTCTCTGGCTGATTATATATCACAGAAGTGGAGTGAAAAAGTCCAATTAAGACCTAGCATTCAACTCCCTATTAGGCCCAGTCCAATAACATAACCCAACTCCAAAATCAAGTCACTAGCCGGTCTCGGTTTCGGCACTAACTCCAAATTCTGTCCTTCCTGCACGTCTCACCTCCACTTTTCCATTTATCACGTGTCCACTGGACTTTATGAGCATCTTGTTTTCGAATTCTAAGCTTAACCTTTCAGTACACAGTCCCAGACCATACAGTCGATCACCAGCACCCTCATTTCATCACTAAAGTCCAGCTACTGCCTTGTCCCTCCAACTTCAGCTCCTTCTCAGACTCGCCACCAGTTCAGTCATTGTCAACGTCTTAGTTTCTCTGCAATCGCCACTTTGCTTCGCCACTGGAGAATATCCATTGAGCTCATGGCTGCGAGCATCCGTTCTCAGCATAAACACCATCACTTCCAGCTACAACCATAGCAGCAACTCTTTAATTACGACAGTACATCTCCACTTCATTCCATCTTCTCTCGTGAGCTTCTGTTGAATCTTCCCATTCGTCACCTACTCGAACTGCAGAACCATCTCAAAACCTCATCACAGCTTCTTACTCGGTTTCACATGACAGCTTCAGTTCACATCCAAAACCTAGTTTTGATTCAATAGCAAACTTCAAGTTTCGGTCCCGTGAAACACCATTTCAGGCCAAAGCAAATTGCAGTTCCACTGCTCGCAAGCCATCGACACATCCGCAGCAGCATGAGCATCTAGTATCCATTCTCAATCAAATTCTTCACTGTTGTGCATTCCCTCATCGAGAACTCCAAGCTTCTACATCTCGTCATCATTTGTTGCAGGGGCTTAGCCAATTACTCATACAACTCCATTCAACCATCAGCTGGTTCTTCTTCATCCGCGGCTAAGATCTGTACATAGCCAACACCCAGAAATCTCAATCGTTGCCGTTGTTCTTCTAGTTGGAATCCATCCCTCTCGAGCTCAAAACTCATGAAAATCTCCTAGTGATAATAACCAATTCCAACAATGTTTCTTCGTCTTGGAACTCCAGATTGATTACAAGCTTGAGAACTAACACTGAAGATGAAATCCACGTCTCCTTGCTGCAATAAATATCATGAACAGAATACCGAACAAAACCCATCATCTATCAGCTGTTGGCGAACCTCCAGTCCGTCTCCATTTTTCTTCATTGAGAACTTTCACTTGGATCCGACTTCAGACCATATAGGAACCCCACATATCGGACTTCGTTGCTCTTAGGTTTTAGTGGAGACGTGCTTGTATTGTGACATTCCCAGCCAGGCCATGAAATAATGGCTGGGTGCTGACACCATAAATTGTTAACGTGGCAGCCCAACCAGTGATGAAGCTTCGTCTCTCTCTTAGTCTTGCCATGAGTAGTCCATTGGTTGTTTTCACGGGAAACGCCAAATTAGCTTGCAAATGAGCTATTTATTCTTTAGTGATCAGAATCGCGCGTACTTTCTACAAAAGCACAAAAATAGTGTTATTAGCTAGAACATAAATATGGGTATCAAATATAACACATACGTGCTTATCACTAAGCCTGGTAATTGGGATATTAAAAAAGATAACAACAGATCTACGCAGAGAGTTAAGTTATCAAGCACAAACTCAGTTGTTTCCCAATGAGAGTTCTTTTTTGGAATATAAAAGGGATTGTGCGGGATGAGGCACAATGTAAACTTAGAGAATTAGTTAAGGAGCATAAACCTGACCTTATTGGCATTGCTGAGCCGAGGGTGTCAGTTTCTTCAAGATCTATTAGACGTTTTCTGTTAGAGGGTTTTAATAATATAATAATTCATAATTCTACAGAGAGTACAATCGGAAATCTGTGGGTGTTCTGGTCGCGGGATATTGTTGAGCAAGTAGTTCTAAATACTTCGAGACAGGCTATTAAAATTGGTGTTAATGGTGTTATGATTTCTCTTGTTCATGCTAGCTCCATGCAAGCTACTAGGAGGAATCTTTGGAGACAACTTAATATGAGTGATCAACAGGTTCCTTGGTTGGTCATAGGTGATTTCAATCGTGTTCTTCGTAATGAGGAAAAGAAGGGTGGTGCGGTTCCTAGAACAGCCGTGGTGAATGAATTTGGGGATTGGATGGATGACAATAATCTTTTTGAGCTGATTTTTTGGGGTGCAAATTTACATGGTCTAATAGACAAACCTGAAAAAGCGGGGGTCTAACAACACCACCCAATATTTCGCTTAGCAATCTGTATGGACTAACTCCGAAATACTTTGCTATAGAATCAACTAGACAGTCAGACTCAATCTAGATAAAAGTATCTCAAGGAATTAATATCTCTCTCTTGATTTGATTTTTACTCAAGCTAAAAACAATAGCGAGTCTTTATCAAATACAAGGAATAACTTGGACGGTACCAAAGACCAATGTCCAAGTGTTAATCAATGAAATCGACAACCACAAGGTCGGATCTCCAATCGATTAACCTTTAACGCACAACCTGTATTATTTCAATTATAAAGATAAACAATATAATGCGGAAAATGAAATAACACAGACACCAGAAATTTTGTTAGCGAGGAAACTGCAAATGCAGAAAAACCCCGGGACCTAGTCCAGATTGAATACACATTGTATTAAGCCGCTACAGACACTAGCCTACTCCAAGCTAACTTCGGACTGGACTATAGTTGAACCCCAATCAGTCTCCCACTAATTCAAGGTACAGTTGTACTCCTACGCCTCTGATCCCAGCAGGATACTGCGCACTTGATTCCCTTAGCTGATCTCACCCACAACCAAGAGTTGTTGCAACCCAAAATCGCAGATTTGATAATAAACAAATCTTTCTCACACAAAAAAGTCTATCAAAGGATAAATATGTCTCCCACAGAAAACCCTAGGTTTTTGTTCCGTCTTAAGATATGAAATCAAGGTGAACAGGAACCAATTGATAATCCGGTCTTATAGTCCCGAAGAACAGCCTAGATTAATAAATCACCTCTCAACAGTATTACTTGAATACACAAGAGGAGGTCGAGGAATCACAAACAGTGAGACGAAGATGTTTGGGACTTCTTTATCTTTCCTATCGGAGAACTCTCACGATCTCAAGCCAATCAAAGATTGTACTCGTATGATAGAAGATGCAAGATCAGGTCACACAACTACGATAAAAGTAGTATCGGTCTGGCTTCACAATCCCAATGAAGTCTTTAAGTCGTTAACCTGATTTTAGAGAAGAAAATCAAAGGTTAATAGAGATCGACTCTAGCGGGCGCACTAGTATCACACAGACGTGTGGGGATTATTTTTGCCCAATGCTACATGTCTCATATATATAGTCTTCAAATCAGGGTTTTGCCTTAGTTACAAAGCAATCAATATTCACCGTTAGATGAGAACCTGATTTAGATTCAAGCTAATATTTCCCAACCGTTTGATCGAAAACTTAGCTTGTCACACACACTTGGGTAGACGTTGACTGGGTTCGTGAAAACCATGCCCAAACGTGTACGTGTATGTTGGTTCAACATAGTCACCCAAAAGGTTATCCATATGAGCATTTCATATTAACCTTGTTCTTCTTCACCATAACTAGTTCAATTGACTCAAATGAACTAGTTACAGAGTTGTTCAATTGCTATGAGATCTTATGTAACTACACAAGACAAAATTGAAGCAAAGATGATTCGATTCGATTGAATCGACTCATGAACATTATAGCCACAGTTTGCATAAAGCATTCCGTAGTAATTTAATGTTTCATGGCAAGAGAACTTCCGTCAGTTCGAGAGATGAGTTCGCAAACTGAGTTCGCGGACATGGCAAAGCCAATTCCTCCGGTTTCTCTCAATCAACAAAGTTCGCAAACTTCGGATTTAAGGAATAAGACTTATGCACGTATGTGTTTCCACACAATGCTTATATCCATCATTGGTTATATAGACCTAAACTCTCATTCCAACCACTGAAACATTCTTAGAGGACGTTATACAGTTGTTACACTATTTCTCGTCAAAGCGATTTTCAAAGTGATTGAAACATTATGACTTTCGTCATTAGGTGAAGATAAACCCGATCAAAGCGAAACGCTTTACCAACACATGATTTCGAGATATAGATAGGCGAGATATACTCGGCTCGAAATATCAAATGTGTATGATCCAGTCTATATAACATATGACTTTTGTCTCATAAGAAGTAGGAGATAGAAGAGATAGACTTTTGAGTGATAGATAAGTTCAAGTCTCCACATACCTTTTTGTTGATGAAGTTCCACGGTTCCTTGAGTAGATCTTCGTCGTTGTATGATGAATCACCATGAAGTCCTTGAGCTCACTACACCTTTCTATCCTAGTCTGAGACTTAGCTATGTAGACTAGAAATAAAGACTCATAGGTTTGATCACTAACATTGACAAATATGCTTGAGATAGCAACGCATGCGAGGTCGACCGAGCTATGCTTTAACAATCCCCCCCTTTGTCAATTTTAGTGACAAGACTATTAATACATATGGAATACAAAAAAGATAAACTTTAGTGGCTCCTATTCTATAGTCTAATCTTCAGCGTTCCCTGAAATCTTCGTCCTTCCAAGTACTCCAATGATCCCAAAGGTTGTAAGTTTAGCATCACCGTTGTTGAAGATCCGTAGCTATAACAATGAGAGAAATCGAGATTCTCGATCATCATTATACAGTGACATAGTATTATTATGTAACATCAAAGTCCAATTGCGTCACGACTTTAACAACAATACTACGGTGATATGTATCACTCCCCCTTAGCAAATACTCCATCTCACATGGAAACCACTCCCCCTTACACAGTGATCCGAAACCATATGTATATGTAGTAGAACTACACATTAATTCTCCCCCTTTTTGTCAATAAAATTGGCAAAGGTACAAGAACGGGTTCCTAATGAAATTTCTGAGAAGAGACGTTTCATAGACTAAAAGAAGAAATACATACCAACTTAATTTAGATGCAATCATAAAGCCGAATCTAAATGCATTCATCAAGGAGTTTTAAGATACAAGATAACCTCTATAAAATTCCGCAGCCACACACCCCGCAAGATATTACCATTAAGCACAAGTTCAAAAGAACTCTCCCCTATTTGATGTCATTCCCGAGAGAACAACAAGAGCGACCTTAATTTCGAAAAAAAAAAAAGGATTTGGAAACACAAAAGAGATACTAAAAAGATAACAACAATCCTACAAAAACTGAACTGGAAAGTACCTACTGGAGTTTCACACTCAATTGCCCAAAATATAAGGATAAGCATAGGGGCAAGAGTCATCGAAACGGTTTAATGAACCAAAACAACACCAATAGACTGCCGCAAGTGTTGAAAAGTTGCAGTGTCTAAGGGTTTGGTGAGAATATCAGCCAATTGTTGTTCGGAAGGCACAAATTCCATACCAATGATACCATTTTCATGAAGATCACGAATAAAATGGTACCTTATGTCAATGTGCTTTGTTCTTGAGTGCTCAACAGGATTCTCAGTAATTTGAAAACGCACTGGAGTTATCACAAAAGATCTTCATTATTCCAGTATCAACTCTATAATCACCAAGCATTTTTTTCATCCATAGGAGTTGAGTACAACATGATCCGGCAGCAATATATTCTACTTCACATGTAGACATGGATTGAGAGTTTTGCTTCTTGCTATGCCACGCTACAAGATTGAGACCCACATAGTAGAAGCCCCTTGATGTACTTTTTCTGTCTTCTACACATCCTGCCCAATCAACATCAGAATAAGCAGAAAGGTCAGTATTAGTATCAAAAGTGTACGAGAGACCATACCCAACATTGTGATTTATATATCGTATGATTCTTTTTGCAGCTGCAAGATGAGATTCTTTTGGATCCTCCTGAAACCTCGCACAAAAACCAACGCTGAAGGAAATATCAGGTCTAGTAGCTGTAAGATACAAAAGGATACCTATAATGGATCGATATAGTTTTTGATCTACTTTTGCTCCTTTCTCATCCTTGTGCAACTTACCAGTAGTAGGCATGGGAGTCAGCTTAGGAGATGACTTATCCATACCGAATCTTGACACAAGATTACGTGCGTACTTCTCTTGGGATAAGTAAATCCCCTCCTTATGTTGTTGAATCTGTAATCCTAAGAAGTATCTTAATTCACCAACATTGCTCATTTCAAATTCTTTAGCAAGAGAGACTTGAAATTCTTTTGCAAATTTTTCAGAAGTTGATCCTAGATGATATCATCTACATAGATTTGAGCAATGACAACATCTTTCCCGCTCCATTTGGTAAACAATGTTTTATCAGCTCCTCCTCTTGAAAATCCATTTCTAATAAGAGAGGTAGTAAGTTTCTCAAAACAGGCTCTTGGTGCTTGCTTCAATCCATATAATGCCTTTTGGAGCTTCAGTACATGATCTGGGAAATAAGGATTTTCGAATCCCTTTGGTTGAGCGACATAGACTTCCTATTTTAGAATTCCATTCAGGAACGCTGATTTTATGTCCATCTGAAACAACTTAACCTTGAGAAAGCAGGCATGGGCCAATAAAAGTCGAATGGACTCAAGACGTGCCACAGGTGCAAAGGTTTCGTCAAAATCGATTCCTTCAATCTGTGAATATCCATTTGGTACCGACAATATTAACATTTGGAGGACAAGGTGCACGTTCCCAGACATCTTGTCTTTCAAATTGATTTAACTCTTCATGCATCGCATTTACCCAAAAAGGATCTTTCAGAGCTTCATCAATATTCCTTGGTTCCACCTGCGAAAGATAACACCCAAAATTGCATATATTTTGAAGTTGACCCCTTGTTTTGCCTGTAGAATCCCTTCCCCCAATGATACTGTTGGGGTCATGATTCCTTTGAACCCGTAGATGTCATGGAGGGACACGTTCTTGTTCATCAGAAATGGCTTGATTAGTGCTTTTCTCCTCGTCACTAGAAATGTCAGGATCAGTAACAATTGGGATAACTTCAACTGATTCTGGAATTTCTTTGGCTTTCTTAATTGTCTCTGTTGGAGGCAACTTAGCAGGAGAACTATCTTGACGAAAATTACTAATGTCGTCGATGATAACATTAGCAGATTCCATCATGACTTGTGTTCTGAGATTAAAAACTCGAAAACCACGACTATCAGACGCATAGCCAAGAAAGATACCTTCATCACTTTTGGTGTCGAATTTCCCTCTCTGTTCTCGATCTTTCAGTATATAACACTTACTTCCAAACACACTGAGATAGTGTAGGTTGGGTCCTTCCATACCATAACTCATAAGGAGTGTTAAGGGTTTTAGACCACAAATACACACGGTTGATCAAGTTACACGCTGTAAAGACAGCTTCTCCTCAAAATCTTAAAGGTAAGTTTTTGTTGTGGAGCATTACTCTGGCCATTTCCTGGATGTTCCTATTCTTTCTTTCAGGAACTCCATTAGCTTGAGGAGTAATCGGTGGTGAGTATTGTTGAACGATCCCTAGTTCGTCACAGAACTCAAATACCTTGGTTCCTTTGAATTCAGTGCCACGATCACTTCTAATTTTCTTTAGTTTGCGATCTTGTTCGTTCTGGATCATTTTAACAATAATCTTGAATTCACCGAGGGTTTCATTCTTATGGGATATGAATGCAACCCAAGTAAATCTGGTGTAATCATCTACCATAACTAAAACATACTTCTTACCGGCAACCGTGGGTTGTTGAATTGGTCCGAAGATATCCATATGAATTAAATCAAGTGGAAATTTGGTGAGAATTGAAAAAGCGGGGGTCTAACAACACCACCCAATATTTAGATTAGCAATCTGTATGGACTAACTCCGAAATACTTTGCTAGAGAATCAACTAGACAGTCAGACTCAATCTAGATAAAAGTATCTCAAGGAGTTAATATCTCTCTCTTGATTTGATTTTTACTCAAGCTAAAAAAACAATAGCGAGTCTTTATCAAATACAAGGAATACTTGGACGGTACCAAAGACCAATGTCCAAGGATCAATCAATATCAATCAACAACCAAAGGTTGGATTTCCAATTAATGATCACGAATGCACAACCTGTATTATTTTATTATATAAAATATAATGCGGAAAAGAAATAATACAGACACCAGAAATTTTGTTAACGAGGAAACAACAAATGCAAAAAAACCCCGGGACCTAGTCCAGATTGAATACACACTGTATTAAGCCGATACAGACACTATCCTACTACAAACTAACTTCAGACTGGACTATAATTGAACCCCTATCAATCTCCCACTGATACAAGGTACAGTTGTACTCATACGCCTCTGATCCCAGCAGGATACTGCGCACTTGATTCCCTTAGATGATCTCACCCACAACCAAGAGTTGATGTAACCCAAAATCACAGACTTGATAATAAACAGATCTGTCACACAGAAAAGTCTATAAAAGGATAAATCTGTCTCCCACAGATAAACCCTAGGTTTTGTTCCGTCTTTAGATATAAAATCAAGGTAACAAGAACCAATTGATAATCCGGTCTTATATTCCCGAAGAACAGCCTAGATCAATCAATCACCTCTCTACAATCCTTCCTGACTACACAAGCGGATTTTCGAGGAATCACAAACAGTGATACGAAGATGTTTGTGACTTCTTTATCTTGCCTATCGGATAACTCTCACGATCTCAAGCCAATCAATCGATTGTACTCGTACGATAGAAGATGCAAGATCAGATCACACAACTATGATAAAGTAGTATCGGTCTGGCTTCACAATCCCAATGAAGTCTTTAAGTCGTTAACCTGATTTTAGAGAAGAAAATCAAAGGTTAATAGAGATCGACTCTAGCGGGCGCACTATTAGCACACAAATGTGTGGGGATTAGTTTTGCACAATGCTAGATGTCTCCTTTATATAGCCTTCAAATCAGTGTTTTGCCTTAGTTACAAAGCAATCCATATTCTCCGTTAGATGAAAACCTGATTAGATTCAAGATAATATTTCTCAACCGTTAGATCGAAAACTTAGCTTGTCACACACACTTGGGTAGACGTTTACTGGGTTCGTGAAAACTATTCCCAAACGTGTACGTGTATGTCGGTTCAACATAGCAACCCAAAAGGTTAACCATATGAGCATTTCATATTAACCTTGTTCTTCTTCACCATAACTAGTTCAATTGACTCAAATGAACTATTTACAGAGTTGTTCAATTGCTATGAGATCTTATGTAACTACACAAGACACAATTGAAACAAAGATGATTCGATTCGATTGAATCGGCTCATGAACATTATAGCCACGGTTTGCATAAAGCATTCCTTAGTAATTTAATGTTTCATGTTCAGAGCACATCTTTAGATCATAACCTCTTAAGTTCACAAACAAGTTCGCGGACTTAAGTTAATCGGTTGAGTTTTCCAAACTCAGCAGAAATTCTGGAAAGAGAACTTCCGCCAGTTCGGAGTTCGCGGACTTAGCACACAAACGAGTTTTGGAAAATCCAGCAGAAATTCTCGTCGAGAACTTCCTTCCGACAGTTCGCGGACTTGGCAGCCAATTCCACAATCCTCCTGATTTCTCTTGATCAACAAAGTTCGAAAACTTCGGTTCAAGGAATACATGGTTATGTAATCTAAACTCTCATTTCAATCATTGAGAATTCTCAGAGGACGCTATGTAGCCGTTATTCACAGACCGATTCACGTCAGAGCAATTCTCAAAGTGATTGAAACTTTTCATGACTTTCGTCACTAGGTGAAGATAAACTTGATCAAAAAAGCGAATTTACCAACACACGATTTCGAGATAAAGATAAGCAATGAATGCTCAGCTCGAATGTCAAATGTATGATCTAGTCTATATAGCATACGACTTTTGTCTCATAAGAAGTAGGAGATATAGAATAGACTTTTGAGTGATAGATAAGTTCAAGTCTCCACATACCTTTTTGTTGATGAAGTTCCACGGTTCCTTGTATAGATCTTCGTCGTTGTATGATGAATCGCCATGAAGTCCTTGAGCTCAACTACACTTTTCTATCCTAGTCCGAGACTTAGCTATGTAGGCTAGAAATCAAGACTTATAGTTTTGATCACTAACATTGACAACATGCTTGAGATAGACGCATGCGAGGTTGACCGAGCTATGCTCTAATCTCCCCCTTTGTCAATTTTAGTGACAAAACTATTAATACATATGGAATACAAAAAGATAAACTTTAGTGGCTCCTATTCCATAGTCTAATCTTCAACGTTCCTTGAAATCTTCGTCCTTCCAAGTACTCCAATGATCCCAAGGTTGTAAGTTTAACACCACCGTTGTTGAAGATCCGTAGCTATAACAATGAGAGAAATCGAGATTCTCGATCATTATTATACAGTGTCATAGTATTATTATAACATCAAAGTCCAATTGTATCATCACACTTTAACAATAATACTACGGTGATATGTATCACTCCCCCTTAGTCAATACTCCATCTCGATCATGGAAACCACTCCCCCTTACACAATGATCCGAAAACCATATGTATTGTAGTGTGAACTACAATATTTCTCCCCCTTTTTGTCAATAAAATTGGCAAAGGTACAAGAATGGATCATAATGAAATTTCCACAGAGACATTTCATGACCAAAAGAAAAATACATACCAACTTAATTTAGATGCAATCTATAGCCGAAGCTAAAACATTCATCAAGGAGTTTTAAGATACAAGATAACCCCTATAAAATTCCACAGCCGCACTCCCCCAAGATATTACCATTAAGCACAAGTTCAAAAGAACTCTCCCCCATTTGATGTCATTCCCGAAGAACAACAAGAGCGACCTTAATTTCGAAAGAAAAGAAGATTTTTTATTGGACACCAAAAACCATAGGAATGATTTTCTATATCCAAAGCTCAACCAAATTAACCACAAGTAACCCATGATTAATTCAATTGGAATACGCAACTAAATCAAACCACAAAAGTGATCAATTTAATTGAAAGTGCTCAACATAAGTAAACTCACGGAGCTACGACTAAGTTCAATCACACGGAGATGACTAACTTAACCGTTCAAATACTCAACATAAGGAAACCTTACGGAATATATGACTACATTAACCAAAGAATGATAGTGTAGCCTTTCATATACTCAACACAAGAACTTGTGGAATATATGAAACTCAACTAGATTAATTACAAGAGAACCTATAATTAATCTAATTGGAATACAAATAACCAAACTAATCACCGAAGTAATCAATTTAATTATTTTGGGCTCAACATAAAGGACCTTATGGAATCCCGACTAAGTTCATCATAGAAAATGACAACCTTAACCGTACATGTACTCAACATAAGAAAGAAGACTTATGGAGTACAAACTAAATAACCAAATTGGTTGATTAATTTAGTTCCTAATGCTCGACATATAACATCTTATGGAACAACCAACAAGCCAATAAGAAAAATCGACTTAGTTGTATCGTGCTCAACATAAGACACACAATGGAGCCTTCACGGTAAAACATAGCAAGATGGATCAATGAAGATCAATACCGTGGATAACATACAAGGATCTATTCTATTTTCCATCACTATTTGCATAACGACATAATAGACTTTATCCTTGTCAAACAAAAGATTTCATCATATTTTCCATCAAATAAATGACTGCATAGGCATAACTTTTGTAATTGTCAAAAGCCCATTCGTCCTTTCATCAATACGAATATCAATTTATGAAAGACTTTACTTTTGACACAATATGGGACATTCAAGTTCACTGATGCAAACAATACATATCCCATAAACAATTGCAATATCACAAAATCATAAAGATTAATACTGCAATAACAATCTTTGCCCTTAGAAGGTAGAATCAATCTTTTTCGCACGGATTTATACCAAGAGTGGTTACCAAAAGCGTATTAAAATATTTACTTAACAAAGAAGAACATACAAAGTCATTGACGACTATGCACCATAGTTCACATGAGATGATTGTGAACACTCAAGATATATATCAATGTGAACTACTACCCATTCTCGAACTTCCTTCTTGGTGATTCACCAACATCACTCTTGTAACAACCACAAAATAGCTTAGAATAGGATTTATCCAAGAATCCCAGTGCCCAAGTCCAAGAGAATAGAACAAGTGCAACGA
The DNA here is from genome assembly GCF_003573695.1 of Papaver somniferum. NCBI lineage: Eukaryota > Viridiplantae > Streptophyta > Magnoliopsida > Ranunculales > Papaveraceae > Papaver > Papaver somniferum. The sequence goes on from NC_039360.1 coordinate 184,878,602, forward strand.
AACGGAGCAAACACTAAAAAATAAGAGACAGGACAAAGACCAATATTAGCTCATCCAAATTCAACAATTCTCATCTTCATTTTGAATGGAATTCAATAAGGAATAGAATTCAAAAATAATGAGGTAAATCCGAGTTCGGACGAAGAAGTTACGGCCAAAACAAGTTTACCGAATATCGACGTCAAGTATGCATACGGGTTTGCGAACTTAAACCCCTGGATTTTGATTTTGAATGCTGTTATGCATACTTGGTATGTGTACCATGTAGTCCAAACATCCCAAACTATTATTTTCAAACCTAAACATTTAAGAACCTTAAACACAGATCAAGTTAGGTAGAAATGAACGATAAGCAAGATTATCATAAGTATTCTAAGAAAATAAAAGTACAAATTTTGCTCAAGTTTATAGACATACCTTTTTAAATGAATCCAATCGAATTCTACCGCCTTACCAAACATAATCTGTGTGCCCCAATTCTTGTGCTTCCCTCACCGTATACATAAGCATTCCTTGGTGAGGATGCACTTACAACACAATCAAGTTGTGTTGGGGTGAACAATGTCTTGCTCACCACAAGTGACCTTTGGATTATCATGAAAGAGATCGCTTTTAGAACCTTTCACATCCAATTCCATTTTTCCAAAAAACTTGTTAAGTTCCAACATCATGGATATTTCCTTCTCCATAGTCATGGAATTTTCTGGGAGATCATTCCTTTTCACACTCAAAACATCATCGACTTTCTTTGGTATCCACTTCTAAGTGCGTTTAGGAACAATTGGAACCTTCTTCCCATTACTCTCTTCTAGAATTCTCGGAAGATAATTGGATTGACTATTCTTTTGCAAGTTAGTCTTTCTCCAGTTGGGAGTATCGGATCTTGTCTTCGTATTTACGAAGTTATCCTTTTGACAACCATTACGATTGTGAAAAGGATTCGTACGATGTTTATAGGAAAATCTAGGTTTATCATAGCACCGATTCCTTTGCCTAAATGTTGGAAAATTACAACCTGTAGCATTAATAGGATTAGTCTTAACGTATGGTCTTGGTTTCACAACTTCTTGTGATGCCCAAACAAGAACATCATGAAGTTTCTCATTCCTTATACAAAAATGACATATCCTTTCCAGGTGACCTTTATTTCCGCAATAGTGGCAAACATAAGGAATGTTCTTACCTCGATCCATGTGTGCTAAATTTGGAGGTTGATAAACTTTGCTCTTTTGAACTTTAACTGCCGGAGAAGGTATTTCACTTTTGCCATCAGTGGAAACCTTTTGTTGAGAAGAATCACTAGCCTTGACAAATTTTACCTCTTTGCTAGTACTTGGAGCATCTATTCCCTTATAGCCCAATCCTCGTGTATCACGATGATTTTTACTTGCTCCTAGCATAGTGGTTAATCTGCTTGAACTAGTATTGAACTTTTCAAGTCATCTTCCAACATCTTGATTTTATCAAGAGCAGCAGCTAAATCAGCCTCAAGGCGTTTTTCTCGAGTGAGATAAGCGCTTTCTCTGTCGTCAAAACTTGTTTGCTGGAAGTTAAACCTTGCTTCAGATTCTGCAAGTTTCTCTTCCAACAAAAATTACTTTTGATAAAGATTATCACATTCAAGTGACTTCATACGTAGGTTTTCCTCAGAATCCTTGAGGATCGATTCGGTAGAACAATTCGAAAATAAACACATGCGTAACATCTTCTCAATTTCTTGTTTTCTCGACAGAGAGGAGTCAGAAGAGGTGTGACATGAGAAGTTGTAATCTTCTTCATATTCCACGAATCCAAAAACTTAACATACTCCGAGACTTCCTCATCAACATCTCTATCAATATCTGAATCACCTTCATCAGAAAGTTCATCCAACTGTTCTTCTAGGAGAGTTTCCCAATCAACAGTTTTTACATCAAGAGAATGTTTGGATATTGACTTAGATGTGACAGTTCTCTCAGGTGAATCCAAGCTTTTAGAATCATCTGGTAATTTCTGAACTGGTACGTTATTAGAGATAGACTCGTCCATAATCATATCGCTACAAACACGGACTTATAAGGTCTTTAACGTGTTTTCCTTCCCTGATACCAATTGAAAAAGCGGGGGTCTAACAACACCACCCAATATTTCGATTAGCAATCTGTATGGACTAACTCCGAAATACTTTGCTAGAGAATCAACTAGACAGTCACACTCAATCTAGATAAAAGTATCTCAAGGAGTTAATATCTCTCTCTTGATTTTGATTTTTACTCAAGCTAAAAAAACAATAGCGATTCGTTATCAAATACAACGAATACTTGGACGGTACCAAAGACCAATGTCCAAGGATCAATCAACAACCAAAGGTTGGATTTCCAATTGATGATCACGAACGCCCAACGTGTATTATTTCAATTATATAAAATATAATGCGGAAAAGAAATAACACAGACACCAGAAATTTTGTTAACGAGGAAACCGCAAATGCAGAAAAACCCCAGGACTAGTCCATATTGAATACACACTGTATTAAGCCGCTACAGATACTAGCCTACACCAAACTAACTTCGGACTGGACTATAGTTGAACCCCTATCAATCTCCCACTTATAAAAGGTACAGTTGTACTCCTACGCCTCTGATCCCAGCAGGATACTGCGCACTTGATTCCGTTAGCTGATCTCACCCACAACCAACAGTTGCTGTAACCCAAAATCACAGACTTGATAATAAACAGATCTGTCTCACACAGAAAAGTATATAAAAGGATAAATCTGTCTCCCACAGATAAACCCTAGGTTTTGTTCCGTCTTTAGATATAAAATCAAGGTAACATGAACCAATTGATAATCCGGTCTTATATTCCCGAAGAACAGCCTAGATTAATCAGTCACCTCTCTACAATCCTTTCTGACTACACAAGCGAATTGTCGAGGAATCACAAACAGTGAGACGAAGATGTTTGTGACTTCTTTATCTTGCATATCGGAGAACTCTCACGATCTCAAGCCAATCAATCGATTGTACTCGTACGATAGAAGATGCAAGATCAGATCACACAACTACGATAAAGTAGTATCGGTCTGGCTTCACAATCCCAATGAAGTCTTTAAGTCGTTAACCTGATTTTAGAGAAGAAAATCAAAGGTTAATGGAGATCGACTCTAGCGGGCGCACTAGTAGCACACAGACGTGTGAGGATTAGTTTTTCACAATGATAAATGTCTCCTTTATATAGCCTTCAAATCAGGGTTTTGCCTTAGTTAAAAAGCAATCCATATTTACCGTTAGATGAAAACCTGATTTAGATTCAAGCTAATATTCTCAACCGTTAGATAGAAAACTTAGCTTGTCACACACACTTGGGTAGACGTTTACTGGGTTCGTGATAACCATGCCCAAACGTGTACGTGTATGTCGGTTCAACATAGCAACCCAAAAGGTTAACCATATGAGAATTTCATATTAACCTTGTTCTTCTTCACCATAACTAGTTCAATTGACTCAAATGAACTAGTTACAGAGTTGTTCAATTGCTATGAGATCTTATGTAACTACACAAGACACAATTGAAGCAAAGATGGTTCGATTCGATTGAATCGGCTCATGAAGATTATAGCCACGGTTTGCATAAAGCATTCCTTAGTAATTTAATATTTCATGTTCAGAGCACATCTTTAGATCATAATCTCTTAAGTTCACAAACAAGTTCGCGGACTTAAGTTAATCGGTTGAGTTTTCCAAACTCAGCAGAAATTCTCGGAAAGAGAACTTCCGCCAGTTCGCGGACTGGGTTCGCGGACTGAGTTCGACGGACTAAGCACACAAAAGAGTATTTGGAAAATCCCAGCAGAAATTCTCGGTCGAGAACTTCCGACAGTTCGCGGATTGAGTCTGCGAACTAGGTTCGCGGACTTGGCAAGCCAATTCCACAGTCTTCCTGATTTCTCTTGATCAACAAAGTTCGAAAACTTCGGTTCAAGGAATACATGGTTATGTAATCTAAACTCTCATTTCAATCATTGAGACATTCTCAGAGGACGCTATGTAGCCGTTATTCACAGACCGATTCACGTCATAGCAATTCTCAAAGTGATTGAAACTTTTCATGACTTTCATCACTAGGTGAAGATAAACTTGATCAAAGCGAAACGCTTTACCAACACACGATTTCGAGTTAAAAGATAAGCAATGAATGCTCAGCTCGAAATGTCAAATGTGCATGATCTAGTCTATATAGCATACGACTTTTGTCTCATAAGAAGTAGGAGATAAAAGAGATAGACTTTTAAGTGATAGATAAGTTCAAGTCTCCACATACCTTTTTGTTTATGAAGTTCCACGGTTCCTTGTAAAGATCTTCGTCGTTGTATGATGAATCTCCATGAAGTCCTTGAGCTCAACTACACTTTTCTATCCTAGTCCGAGACTTAGCTATGTAGGCTAGAAATCAAGACTTATAGTTTTGATCACTAACATTGACAAACATGCTTGAGATAGCAACGCATGCGAGGTTGACCGAGCTATGCTCTAATAAGAATATCTCGAGATGATTTGTGGTGAACTTTTGTTTGCTTACCCTTTTGACAGGCACCACATACACCTTCAATCTTTGCATTGATTTTTGGAATGCCTCTAACAAGTTCTTTGTTAATGATCTTAGTTATAAGGCGATAATGGATGTGACCAAAACACTCATGCCAAAGATGTGTAGATTCCACCTTAGTCAAATTTCAGTGGTTGCTAAACTGAGTATCAAGAAGATAACAATTGTTTTTACCACGAGTTCCTTGGAAAATCACTTTCCCAGATTTTTCAACAATGTCACATCCATTTGCATTGAAGATAACTCGATGGCCCTTGTCGCAAATTTGACTAATAGAAAGAAGATTAGAAGTCATACCTTTAACGTATACCACATCATGGATTTCTGGAACACCGGGTAGATTGATCGTTCCCTTTTTGCTAATGTAGCAACAACTTCCATTTCCGAACGTTACAGGGCCTCCTTCATAGTCAACTGACGAAACAAACCATGTGAGGTCTCCTGTCATATGTCGACTACATCCACTATCAAGAAACCATTGAAAGGGAGATGTAGATCTTAAAGCAAAGGCACCCATACTACTAGTACTTCTTGATTTAGAGTTTCCTGGCAGTGTTGTATGAACTTTTAGAGAATCATACAGTTGTTTAGCTTTCTTACAAAAATTACTTGCAACGTTAAAACTCTTTTGAAAAGACATACATGCTTGATGTATATGATCGGATGGATCACAACATGAGCCTATGCTTTGAAGATTTTTTTGACGGGTTCCTTGTCATATCAGTTTTCTCAACAACTTGTCGTTGATTACTATCTGATTTATGACATTTCTTGAGAGAGGAACAACTGAGATTTTCGAAATTCTCAAAAGGAGTATTTCCATATATCAAATCCTTAAGAACTGCAATTTCTGCAATAAGACCATGGTTGATCCGGATTTTTTCATCCAACCCTATTTGAAGAAACATCAGTTTGTCAGACCTTTTCTTGCGGTTGTTTTTTACACCTAGTGAAGCGTCAATTAAGACTTTATGGTCCATATAGTCAGATCGATACAAACACAGACTTTTGAGGTCTTTAGTGTGTTTTCCTGCTCTGATACCAATTGAAAAAGCGGGGGTCTAACAACACCACCCAATATTTATCTTAGCAATCCGTATGGACTAACTCCGAAATACTTTGCTAGAGAATCAACTAGATAGTCAGACTCAATCTAGATAAAAGTATCTCAATGAGTTAATATCTCTCTTTTGATTTGATTTTTACTCAAGCTAAAAACAATAGCGAGTCTTTATCAAATACAAGGAATAACTTGGACGGTACCAAAGACCAATGTCCAAGTGCTAATCAATGAAATCGACAACCACAAGGTCGGATCTCCAATCGATTAACCTTTAACACACAACCTGTATTATTTCAATTATAAAGATAAACAATATAATGCGGAAAATGAAATAACACAGACACCAGAAATTTTGTTAACGAGGAAACCGCAAATGCAGAAAACCTCGGCACCTAGTCCAGATTGGATACACACTGTATTAAGCCGCTACAGACACTAGCCTACTCCAAGCTAACTTCGGACTGGACTATAGTTGAACCCCAATCAGTCTCCCACTAATTCAAGGTACAGTTGTACTCCTACGCCTCTGATCCCAACAGGATATTGCGCACTTGATTCCCTTAGCTGATCTCACCCACAACCAAGAGTTGCTGCAACCCAAAATCGCAGACTTGATAATAAACAAATCTGTCTCACACAGAAAAGTCTATCAAAGGATAAATCTGTCTCTCACAGAAAAAACCTAGGTTTTTGTTCTGTCTTAAGATATGAAATCAAGGTGAACAGGAACCAATTGATAATCCGATCTTATATTCCCGAAGAACAACCTAGATTAATCAATCACCTCTCAGCAGTCTTACTTGAATACACAAGAGGACGTCGAGGAATCACAAACAGTGAGACGAAGATGTTTGTGACTTATTTATCTTGCCTATCGGAGAACTATCACGATCTCAAGCCAATCAAAGATTGTACTCGTACGATAGAAGATGCAAGATCAGATCACACAACTACGATAAAAGTAGTATCGGTCTGGCTTCACAATCCCAATGAAATCTTTAAGTCGTTAACCTGGTTTTAGAGAAGAAAACCAAAGGTTAGAGGACAATCGACTCTAGCGGGCGCACTAGTAGCACACAGACGTGTGGGGATTAGTTTTTCCCAATGTTAGATGTGTCCTATATATAGTCTTCAAATCAGGGTTTTTCCTTAGTTACAAAGCAATCAATATTCACCGTTAGATGAAAACCTGATTTAGATTCAAGCTAATATTTCTCAACCGTTAGATCAAAAACTTAGCTTGTCACACACACTTGAGATACACGTTTACTGGGTTTGTGAAAACCGTGCCCAAACGTGTACGTGTATGTTGGTTCAACATAGTAACCCAAAAGGTCAACCATATGAGCATTTCATATTAACCTTGTTCTTTTTCACCACAACTAGTTCAATTGACTCAAATGAACTAGTTAGAGAGTTGGTCAATTGCTATGAGATCTTATGTAACTACACAAGACACAATTGAAAAAAAGATGATTCGATTCGATTGAATCGGCTCATGAACTTTATAGCCACGGTTTGCATACTGCATTCCTTAGTAATTTAAGTTTCATGTTCAGATCACATCTTTAGATCATAACCCACTCAAGTTCGCAAACAAGTTCGCGGACTTAAGGCAACCGGCAGAGTTTTCCAAACTCAGCAGAAAATCTCGTCAAGGAGACTTCCGCCAGTTCGCGGACTAGGTTCGCGGACTAATTTCGCGGACTAAACATGCAAACGAGTTTTTGGGAAATCCAGCAGAAATTCTCGGCAAGAGAACTTCCGTCAGTCCGCGGACTGAGTTCAAAAACTGAGTTTGCGGACTTGGCAAAGCCAATTCCTCCGGTTTCTCTCCATCAACAAAGTTCACAAACTTCGGATTTAAGGAATAAAACTTATGCACATATGTGTTTCCACACAATGCTTATATCCATCATTGGTTATATAGACCTAAACTCTCATTCCAACCATTGAAACATTCTTAGAGGATGTTATACAATTGTTACACTATTTCTCGTCAAAGCGATTTTCAAAGTGATTGAAACATTATGACTTTCGTCATTAGGTGAAGATAAACCCGATCAAAGAGAAACGCTTTACCAACACATGATTTCGAGATATAGATAGGCGAGATATACTCGGATTGAAGTATCAAATGTGTATGATCCAGTCTATATAGCATACGACTTTTGTCTCATAAGCAGTAGGAGATAGAAGAGATAGACTTTTGAGTGATAGATAATTTCAAGTCTCCACATACCTTTTTGTTGATGAAGTTCCATGGTTCCTTGAGTAGATCTTCGTCGTTGTATGATGAATCGCCATGAATTCCTTGAGCTCAACTACACTTTTCTATCCTAGTCCGAGACTTAGCTATGTAGACTAAAAATCAAGACTCGTAGTTTTGATCACTATCATTGACAAACATGCTTGAGATAGCAACACATGCGAGGTCGACCGAGCTATGCTCTAACAAAACCGGTGCAAGAAGAATTATTAGCAAGTTGTACAGGGAAGTAATGAATCAATTTTGGTTGAATCGTTTTGAGAATTGTCGGTGTAAATCTCTTCCAAGGGAATTTTCCGACCATTCTCCTCTCATTGGCTACCCTTTTATTAACACAAGACCGCGGAGGGCTCCTTTTCGTGTTCAAAAGATGTGGTTCTTACATGCTGATTTTTTGAAGATGGTTCGTGACAGTTGGAATGAGCCATTGGTTGGCTCTCTGACCTATATTTATCCTCAAAAGCCGAAACGTCTTAAAGTGGCTATGAAGTTGTGGAATCAAAATGTGTTTGGCAATGTCAAGGTGCGTTTGAAACAAACGCAACTTCGTCTTGAAGGAGCTATACGGGTTACTGATGAGGACCCTACAGATGTGCATAAACTGAATTTGATGAAGGATGCTCAAGTTGAGGTCAACGAGATTCGTATGCAATATGCTACTATGTTAAAACAAAAATACAGAAATAAATGGTTGGTGGAAGGAGATAGTAATACTAATTTCTTTCATAATAACATTCGTATGAGGCGTAGTAACAATACTATTTCGGAGTTGGTTGATTCAAATGGGGTTACGGTGACTGATTGTGACCAGATTAGGGATCTTATGGTTGGTTATTTTGAGAACAAATTTAATGGTGATGAGGCAGTTCCGGTGGAATCTCTTTTTAACATTGATCATGATATTCTTTCCGATGATGAGAGGAATAGAATGGATCAATTACATACGTTTGATGAGATTCATGCAGCTGTTTTTGGTTTGGATGCAGAAAGTGCTCCTGGTCCAGACGGTTTCGCTGGTTTTTTCTATAGACATTGCTGGGAGATCATTCAAGAGGATTTGGTACGTGTCGTTCTTTTTTGTTGGAAAAATAAATTTATTCCTCATGGTGTTAATTCTAGTTTGTTGCTCCTTTTGCCTAAGGAAAGGGGAACAAATACTCTTCGAAACTTTAGGCCTATTGGTCTTAGTAATTTCTTTCTTAAGATCTTTACCAATATTTTGGCTACAAGGTTGGTGAGTGTTTTAGACAAGCTAGTTTCTAAAGAGAAGGTGGCGTTTATGAAAGTTAGAAATATTCATGAGAATGTTAGTCTTGTTTCAGAAATGAATAATGAAATTCAAATCAAACGTAAAGATGGTAACGTGGGTCTAAAGTTAGATATTACGCAAGCCTTTGATACAGTGAGTTGGACTTTTGTTATGGATGTTTTTAGAATATATGGATTTTCGGATGATTGGTGTAATTGGATTCTTCAGATTTTGCAATCGGCTAGGATTTCTGTCCTTGTGAATGGTAGCCCTGAAGGATTCTTCAGCATTGATAGAGGTCTTCGTCAGGGTGATCCTTTATTTCCTTTGATCTTTGTTTTGATTGAGGATGTTCTTAGCAGAAATATCACGAAATTGTTATGTGAGGGTAACATGACTACCATGGTCACTATAAAAGGTATTTCTCCTACCCTTTTATTTTTTGCAGATGATATTATAATTTTTTACAAAGGTAACATGAAAATTTTGAGAAACTTGATGGCTCTTTTGAGTTCTTATCAAAGGGCTTCAGGTCAAACTGTTAGCCGGGAAAAGAGTAAACTTTATTATGGAGGAGGTTCTTTGAGTAGGAGGACAACAATTTCTGATTATTTGGGCATGAACATTACTTCTTTTCCTGATCGGTATTTAGGAGTTAAGGTAATGCCAGGTGCGATCAAATATCATCATATTAGCAATGTTGAAGAGAAGATTAAGGAGAAATTAGCGGGCTGGAAGGGTAGAATGCTTTCTTTTCAAGATAGGGTGGTGCTCGTCAAGTCAGTTATTGCTAGCTATTCTATTAATAATATGGTTGTCTAAAAATGGCCTCGTAAATTCATTCAACAATGTGAGGCTGCTATTCGTAACTTCTTGTGGTAAGGTGATTCTACGGAAAGTAAATCTTTTGTGGTGGCTTATGACAATGTTTGTTCTCCTTATTCTGAAGGGGGACTTGGTATCACTCAAATGAATAAGGCCATGCTTATGAAGTTATGTTGGAATATTTGTAACTCCAAAAAAGTCTGGGCTAGATTTCTAAGTGCTAAATTATTTACTAGGAATGGGCATTTGGTGGTGAAAAGGAGAGGGTACACAAATATACCTCAAGCTAAAACTTTTTCTTCTTATAAGTCCTTTCTCCGAAAGTGATTGTCTATGGACTGAGTCGAGACAATACAACTAGTCGGTTCACACTTCGTGTGATTGTCTATGGATACGAGATAGAGACAATACAACAACGAAGTATGTTTACTTGATACAAAGGTTCGGACTTAACCAAACATAATAGGATTGCTTATCAAGTAAATAGGAATTAACGTTTGTGTAATTTACTTTAATTACAATAAAACAATTATAATGCGGAAAATAAAAGTAAATGACACAACAAGATTTTGTTAACGAGGAAAATCGCAAATGCAGAAAAATCTCGGGACCTTGTCCAGAATTGAATACTCTCAGGATTAAGCCGTTGTACAAAATAAACCAACTTCGTATAGTTGAGACCAAGCAAATAAACCTATAGTTCACTTAGTTTCGTCTGTATTCCCACGCCTCCAACTTATGAATAAGATTTTGTTAACAATTACTTTGGTTTGTACTCCAAACAGTAAAGGAACAATTACTTTGGTTTGTATTCCAAACAGTAAAGGAACAATAAACTGTTTGGTATCAACTCTCTTCAACCAAGTGATATGAGTCGGACAAAGTCTCTTCTGTTTATCTTAACATAAACTCCTTCGTCAGGTTCTTAGATCTATCTTATGTTCAATTACCCAAAGTAATCATAAGATTTTGCAATCAATACCTTTAATCCCAAGGAACCATATTGATGTCGATCTACTCAACTATTCTATCCAATATACCACAAGGATAAACCGATTATAGTGAGATCCTCTTTTTACCAAAACAAGTATTGTGCACAGCAAAGATTTATATAACCAAGTCATAAATCTTCTGTTGTAGCTATTTCGATTGCGGTAAATAAGGATTCGTTGCTCGGACTTGAAAAGATTTTTAAAACAAAAATATATATAAAATTTGTCACAGGATCAAGAGATACTAGGACTCAGGATTCCACCAATTCTTATACTCATGCGAATCAACTATTAATTCTAGACAATTATAACTTATAATGATAACAAATATCGACTCTTTTCTTTGCGAAAAATAGATTTTGTAAAGTATTAGATGTAAATCATAAGCATGATGCATCAAGAATCTCATGGATTAAGCATACATCATCAGAAAAAATCACAAATAATCAATAAAAATCATAACTCCATTCATAATAGTGCAAATAGTCATAAAAGAATTAAATAAAAATTACTCATGCATAAAGAATGGTTTCTTCCATCATCCCAGTATTGGGGTTTAGCTATTCATATTAATCATACTCTCAAAATATTAATTCAAAGATCAAAGTGTGATCAAAAGAGTCAAAAGTTATAAAACAGTGGTTCTGTGACCCACAAAATACGTCCAGAAAGAAACGATACCAGGGAACTGCAGTAAAACAACGACACTCCGCTGTTGCTGTTGACACTGCGGAAAATAAGACTGCTCTGTGCAGTCTGTTCTTCGTGTTCTTCAAGGTCCTCTAATGGCAGCAGCAGCAACAGGTGGGAATTGCTGTTAATCTTTCTTCTTCGCTCTTCTGCATCCCAAACCTTCCCCAAACTCTTGATAACTTATCTTGGACTCGTAACAACCTTTTTATACACAATAGGTCGACTAAATCTTCCCCAATATTTTCGTTTATCTCCACAGCAAGTTACGGGTTTTTTTCTATGCCAAACTCTCTTTACGCGTCTTCCTTTTGAGCCGTATACTTTCCAAAGCCTTTATAAGATATATTAGAATCTGTGGGAAGATAAATCTGCATTCTAGTCACGCTATATTTCTGGCAACAAACCAAACAGGACCCGACTTTCTTTCTCTGTTTGAACCGAGTATTTTTCTTCCCTGTTAGTCGATATTCCGGATTATCCAGCCCAAGTTAATCGATCAAAACACATGTACAAACCCTGTTTACTCCATTCGAGTCCAGCCCAACTTAGTTTGGCGGTTGAATCTCTCCAAAGAACGTCCAACAATCGAGTTCCAAATCTGTTCCGTCAGCAAAGTTCTTTCCCGCCAAAATTTCTGTTTTGAATTTTGGGAAGAAGGTGACCTCCCCCTTATCCATTTCGGGGGTCCCTTTAGCAATTGGGGTGGAAATAGTAATTTTTGGGAATAAACAGTAATTTTTCGGGGTTCCTCCGGGGTGTTTCTGGGGTGTCTCCAACACACTTCTGTGGTGCTTCTGATACGTTATTTGCGGAGGTTCAAATGCCACATATCGAGCTGATTTCGCCGCAAAAGCTTATTTTTCCAAAAACACCTACAAAAACATAAAATAACCAAATAAGTACAAAATCGAGCACTAAAAATCTATACAATTGAGATACATTAGACACATAAATGCGTCTATCATCTTCTATCTCTTCTTTGTCTTCAAATCTTCTTAGATCTTTAATAAACACATTCACACAACTACGTGAATCTCTTGTGATCAATCACACACAGAACAGAGTCTGTTAACAATGGATTATCACAAGATCGTCTTTAGCACTAACAACAGTCTAAAGATACATGTCGAAACTTCGAACTAGTTTGAGTGAATCTTATATCAGAAGAGAAGATTCTCAAGCGTAAACAAACTAGGTGCAATCAAAGTTCAACCATCGTTAGTCAATCAAATCAATCGAAAACAAAAGATAAACCGCAATTATCTAGTTTCCCACCAACCGTACTCGTAGAGCTTCTCAATCCCAAAGAATTCTTTAAATTGAGCGGTTGTAAGAGATTTCGCCTAATTAGGTTACTCTCCTCTCCGAATAGGCGCCTTCACCAGTAGCAGTACAACAGAGGAAGTTTACTGTCACAAAGGATTAGTTTGCTAGAAATGCAAACTTCAAGTATTTATAGACAAGGAAGTTTGGACAACAAAGAATTTCCAAAACCGAAAATATTCTCAATATATTCAATAATAATTTCCATATTCGGTTTTCATAATTCCTGAGAATGCTCTGTCCAAAATATTGACCGAAAATCTCCTTGGAAAATATTTAACTAGCAAATGCACATTACTAATTCTTATTTTCCATATATAATTAAGAACCCTAATTAAAATATTCTTAACTTATTTAATTTTGATCCTGGGATTTACTTCCTTCTTAGCTATTAAGGAATATCTTTGAACAATAAAAGATACACATAAATGCACGTGTCCAAAGTGTGTCGACTGGTAGGTTCGGAAAACCCACAATAAAATACTGCAAGTGCACAGTGTCTAACTAGTAGAACAATGGCAAGTACAGGTTGTTCCCACGAGGAGTGTGAAATACTCTACCAACTAATACCAAAAACTAAGTAATCGTAATATGATGTTTTTGAGAGTTTTTAGAAATTCAGACAAAATGTAATAATAAATAACAAAGACGTAACAAAAATGAGAAAGGGTTGTTAGGGTTTTCGATTTCCACCAATTCAATCATATAAAACTCTACTAATCTCTATTTATCACTCAAGACAAATTTCGAAATCAATCTCATGTCCCGGAAGATGTTATATTAAATTCTAAAATATAGTTTCTCCGCTGTAACTTCCTTCGCTTCGAATTTAGCGATTCTAAAGAATTACCTATCTATCCTTGCATACCTCGTCTAGTGATTTAAATATCAATTCAAGAGCATAAATAATCTAGAAAATCACATGAATGATAAAACACCAAGCTATATGAAGAGAAATCACTAATCAATGAATCATTATTAGAAATATCATCGTAGAGTTTATAAAACTAAATTGGATTCTATCTAAACCCTAATATGGATTAGCTAGCCATGGCTTTCTCCAAAAACCATAAAATAAATTGAAATCAAAATTAGCTAAACCAAAATAATTGAAAAATGGGCAATGAAACTTCTCAAACCCTAGCTCCTGTTCACGACTCTCCGCCGCGCCTCTTTCCAAAAGAACTCCGTTCAGCCTCCCCTTTTTTTTCCTGTTTGGTCTTATTAGCACCCTATTTATACACAACAACCCATTACTCAAACATCTTTTCAAAATATTCTTCCATAACTCCACCAGATCTTCTCTTTGATGAAAGATATCTCAGGAATAATTTATTTCTCCATTATCACACATCTTCCTCTATTTGCTAGAATAAAATCCTGAGGATATTATTATTATTTTTATTTATAAATAAAACCACAGATTTTCTTTCTCCTTTTCAATAAAAACAAACTCATCAATATATTATCTCTTTTAACTTCAAGATATGAAAACTTCTTGTATAATAGGCAACAAGATATCTTTTCCTTAAATCTTTGGGATCTCCCATAAATTATGTGAATGTGTTTCAAATGAGGAAGAAGAGGGTGCCTCTATCCATTTTTTTCATTTGTTGGGTGTCTTTAACAAGTTGGGTGACCGTATCTGAAATAATGGGTGCCTTTATCAGTTCCTCTGGCTGCTTCTAACACTTTTTTCAATTTATTTTTCCAAAAGAGCTTATTTCCTTGAAAAGACTTGAAACAAGTTTATTAGTGATAAAATGAGTCCCAGCTAATGTATTTATGGGTGAAAATGCGTCGCAATTTCGTGCTTATCAAATTCCCCCACACTTACATTTTGCTAGTCCTCGAGCAAAACAGAAAAATTGACCTGCTACACAGCTGGTCATATAATAAGATAGAGAGAGAGACCCTCTTCACAGCTGGTCATATCATTGTTTGTTTTTTTTAGACCCGCTAAACAGCTGGTCATAACTTGCAAGAAAAAAAAAAGACCCGCTACACTGCTGGTCATATCATAAGAGAGAGTTAGACCCGCTACAAAGCTGGTCATAAAATGAAAATTTGAAATACCATACCAAGACCCGCTACACAACTGGTCATGACAAATACCATACAAAAGACCCGCTACACAGCTGGTCATAACCCTAAAAATCATAATGATATATATTTTTTTAATACCCAACGAAAGTGCCACACCCCACACTTAAACATTACATTGTCCTCAATGTAATTGAGTCATCCAGCGTAAAAATTAAGGCGGGAAATTTTAAAATACAATAAAAGTAAAAGATAGAGTGCAGGGAACAAATCTGATGGGTTGACTCCCATGAAGCGAAAGGTATTTGTTTCCCTACTTGCTAGTAGCACGTTCTCAAATAATGTGGAGTTGGTACCCCAAGGTAAGCTGCGAATCATATATATAAATCCTGAAGAGTTGGGGATCAACCAAACTAATATGATTAGTCATAAACATGAACCTGCAGTAAGAAATATTAGTACCCAGAGAGATAAAACTGAACTCAGTCTTATTTAAAATATAATTCGAACCTTGAATATGAAGTAAATCAGGTTCGCAGATAATTAGTAAAGATTGTTTAAAGAATTGAACAGTTTTTGTACTCCCTAAATCAGGTTCTAAGTCAGCGGAAATAACTTCCACGACTGATATTGGTTCAAATTCAGCTAAGTCGGGCACACAAACATATGTTGGTTCAAATGCACTCTCTGAACAAGGCCTCAATGGAGTAATAATATCACGACTTATAGACCCATTATCATCTAAAACGGTTTCATTATCAACATCATCAAGACGAAAAAATTCAGAACTTAATGGCTTATGGGTCAAGGTCGGAGCATCCTCGACTGATGGAACTAGTCGAGACTCGGACAAAACTAGAGGTTCTAGTTTGGGTTTCCATTTATTAGTGTCTAACAGCGGAGTGGAGTCTAGCAAGGCATTGACTTTACAAATAACACTATCGTCATCAAAATCATACCCAAAATGAGCTAAGCAAACCTCTAATGGATCTCCCAAGTGGCTCTTGCAAATGTCTTGCGAGTGCATACTTTCTTTTCGCCCGCACTTCAGACTAAAGTACTGATAGACGCATTTATGTGTCTAATTTGTCCCAATTGTTTATATTGTTAGTGCTCGATTTTGTACTTATTTGGTTATTTTATGTCTTTGTAGGTGTTTTTGGAGAAATAAGCTTTTGCGGCGAAATTGGCTCAAAATGTGGCATTTGAACCTCCGTAGATAACGTACCAGAAGCACCCCAGAAGTATGTTGGAAGCACCCCAGAAATACCCCGGAGGAACCCTGAAAAAGTGTTGAAAATATCCCAGAAAAATTACTATTTGCACCCAAGGGGAAAGTATTATTCAGACTCTCACTATGGATAAGGGGCACCCCATTTCAGGGCATGTACTAAAGGGACACAGAACAGGATAGGGGGACACCCTTCTTCTTCACGTTCAAAACAAAATTTTGGCGGGAAATTGGTTTTCAACTCTGGCAGTTTAGGGTTCGAATTGTTGGACGTGTTTTATGGAGATTCAATTGCCAAACTCGATTGGGATGGACTTTAATGGACCAAACAGGGTTTATGTGTGCGTTTGGGTCGAGCATATTGGGCTGAATCGTCGATATCAAGCAAAACAGAGGTGATGTTTTCACGGGTCTGATGTGGAGATAATTTTGGACATTACGTGGAGGATTAGGGAAGATATCTTCTCTTATTCGATTCCCTTATATCTTGGGAAAGTTTTGTAACAACAGAAGACGCGTACGGAGAGTTTGGAAAGGGTCACCAGCCGTGTAGAAAAGAAAAAACGTAACTTGGCAGGGAGGAAAAAAGAAAAAGATTTCTCGAGATTTATGGAGATGTGGAGTATATAAAGATTGAGACGAGTCACAGATAGGTTTATCAAGAGTTTGGGGTCGAGCCAGAGCCAGGAGGAGCGAAGAAGAAGGAAAAACAACAATGTTCACCTGCTGCTGCCATTAAAAAGCTTCAAGAACACGAAGAACACACTCTCCAGGGGAGACTTATTTCAGCAGCGTCAACAGCATCAACGAAGTGTCGCATTTAACTGCAGTTATCTTTTGTCGTTCTTCTCTAGACGCCTTCTGTGAGTCTCAGAAAAAATGTTTTATAATTTTTAACTCTTTTAATCATACTTTGAGCATCAAATATATTTTGAGAATATGATTAATATGATTAGATAAACCCCAACACTGGGATGATGGAAGAAGCCATATTTCACGCATATAATAATTTATTATGACTTCTTGCACTTTTTATAAATAGTTTTATGATTTTACTTAATTGATTGTCATTTCTTTTGATGGTTTATGCTTGGTCTTAGTACTTTTCATATGCCATGCTTTCGATTTACAGTTAATCTTCTAAAAATATACCTTGGCAAGAATTAGAGTCCCTATTTTTATGTGAGCTATAATTGTTTTGGGAATAAATATATTGATTATGTGAATGATTATGGTGGAATCCTGAGTCCTAGTGTCTCTTGATCCTGTGACAAACGTTTGTATATATTTTTATGTTTTTAAATCTTTACAAGTCCGAGCAACGAACTCTTATTTACCGCAATCGAAATATTATAATAAATTGGCGCCGCCGACGCAGACTTGTATATAGATTTGTTTTTAGGTTTAATTTTTTTTTATTATTATTTGTTCCTTTTTACGTTTCTTTTTGTGTCTTTGATTTACAGGTTCGAAGTGGAATACTAAGGACTTGGGAACAAAAAGCTTAAAGCTAAAAGAGAAAAAAAAAAAGACGTAATTTCTTTTTAGGATTTAATTTTTATTATTATTTTTATTTTTGTATATAGCTTTTATTTATTTATTTTTTTAGAATTTGTAAATAGGCTTTATTTTTCATAATTTTGTAATTTCTGGACTTTTTATTTGGACTTTATTATGGACTTTTGGACATTTTTTTTTTATTTTTTTTAACCCTACGGAAGGGTATTATAAAAAAATTTATATAAACTATGTGCAGGGAAGGACGACGATTACGATATTGTCTCGGCCCCTCGGGTTCGTACATGACATAGGAGTCGTGGCCCGAGTCGACTTCAACGGTTCATCCCCCGTCTGGTACGGGAGGTAAGTCCATCGAAACACTCGCGAATCTCCTGTAAGCGAGTTACTGTATTCCTTAAGGTGATTCATTGATTGAGGACGAATTTGGACTGTTTTTAATTTCCTAGTAAAGGGCAAGGCCTGGCCAAATCAAGATAAGGACTCGGATTTCATCCCCGTTTCCTTCTTGCCCGCCTTAGGAAAACGAAACCTAACGCGAACCCAAGCTTAAAACTTGACTAGAACGAGACCGATAGGGTAACACGCTTATTAGGAAAAAATTTCGAACGATATTGGTTACTTTTTTAAGCACACCTCGAAGTTCATAATGGTTTCTGTGAGTTGAATGCGTGACTGCGCCGTCTTGTGATAGCGGTGAGGCCTTGGGTATCAAAGCTCCACTGAGCTTCCCTCGCCTCAATTCAACTTACTTTGACTCGGATTGATTCCAAAGGGGCTTGCTCAAACTGTAACGAATCCCCCTTCGAGAGATAGAAGCTAGTCTAGAAACAATCTAAGGGAGCCATCATGCTTTTTGTTTGCTAGATAAAATAGGCTTGTCGTGGTCGAGTCAGCCTTCTTTGTGCTTGTTTAGAATTCCCTTGCAGTTAAAATGTCAAAATGGTATTATAATAGCCATCAGAATGAATATAATTATCCAACTGAACAATATGGACATTATTATGACCATAGTGTAAATAGTGGTTGGGAACGCCAACCTTTTGAAGGTTATGGGTCATACCATGGTGAGCCCAATTACTATCCACACGTGCATCAGTCATACGAGCAAGAAGATTATAGTACTAGTTCTTCGTCTCTAGAGGATACAATCAAACTATTGAAAAGTAGTCCTTATTATGATCCTTCAGTTCCTATTCCTTCTCTAGAAGAGACTCTCAGGAATTTAGCTGAGTCATCACGTCAGTTAGCTGAATCGACGTATAAATTAGATGAGGTGAATAACGTAGTTATGGACGAAAGAACTGCAACAACAACTGAATCTGTAGAAGATATCCTCAATAGATTAACTCAAAACTTAGATCCTACACTAAGGGAACTTTCTTTGGAAGAGACCCTTGAGAGGATAGCTGAGTCGACACGTAGACTTGAGTTAGAGACGAACGAAAGTATTGCTCGAAATAACTTGAATTGCCAATATAGTGTATCCAATAATACCCTTGAGAATGAAGATACTTTTTCACATAATCAAGATAACGAGGTTATAATTGGTAACACTACTTATTTAGATAAGGTTCAATCATCTTCATACTATTATGATGATGAGGATAGTAGTGATGAAGAATCTGAAATATGTAGGCATAGTGATCAGGAATCTAGTAATCCATTTGAGCTGTATAGTGATTATATTATTTCTAGTTCAAATCCAAATAATTTTTATGATTATTCACATATTCAAAAGGACGAGGATTTGATTAGGGATACCACCGTTTTAGACGATGTAGTTTTTCCTTTTGATTACGAAGCCGATAGTGGTTTAGAGGAACGGGTTCATTTCGAAAATACTGTTTTAGAGTCCAGCGACTTAGAAACAATAGTCTTGGAAGAAGAAGATAGACCCGTAGAGATGAGTAAAGATGCACTACCTGATAATAACTTAGAAGAATCTCTTGAATATTTTAAGGACTCTGAAGATACGAAAATTCAAGAAATAATTAGAGGTCTATCTAGAGACACTGAAAACTCTAAGTTTGGGGGTGATTATCACTTCCCTAGTGCCTTACCTTTAACTCTCAGAAAGTCCCCACACTTAGGACTTGATATCCGTGCCTCAACCATTTTACAAGATTACCTTCATACTCGTTTTCCCGAGCCTAATGATGTCCAGGAAGAAGTTCAGTCGTTAGAAACCCATCCTCTGGTTGATGTGGTTTGCCCAGGCTATGATCCCCAGATTGACTTTGTTTTCCCACCAAATAGTTTTCTTCCAACTGTGGGAACGTTTAGATTTCAAATGTGTCACTTATTAAGTTCTAAGACTAAGCCTAAGTACTTTAGGAAATTAGAATCGACACATTTGCTTCAGAATGACCACTACTCTGACTGTGGTAAACTATGTAAGTCATACCTAATTGACTTAGAGGATCCTAAATTATTTAGGTTATTTTGTGATTCCAGGTTCTTATCTGAGTTTTTCCAGACTCTAGGACATAATAATTTGGATCCTACCTATGAGGAAATGCATCCGAGGAAAATAGTCTATTTAGACCCCTTCATAGAACCTGAACCTGAACCGCAATTAGCGTTA
Source organism: Papaver somniferum (assembly GCF_003573695.1). Taxonomy (NCBI): domain Eukaryota; kingdom Viridiplantae; phylum Streptophyta; class Magnoliopsida; order Ranunculales; family Papaveraceae; genus Papaver; species Papaver somniferum. Next base: position 184,898,982 of record NC_039360.1, read on the forward strand.
GTTATCCAGAAACTAGGTAAGGGCATGCCAGTATTGTACATTTTCTTGGTTTACTGCAGTTTCCTTTTGTCAGCTCTTTTTGGTTTTAAAGACCCACAGTTATTCCGGTTACTGTTATACGGTTCGAGTTGACTAAACCTTTTCTATGTCTAGCTGAAGACTTTAAACTTAGCACTTCTTGGGAGGTAACCCAAACTCATGCAACCAGGTAATATCTTTCCTTAACTCTTTTGCTTCGAATGGTAATAGTTTCTCCTTGTTCATTTTTTTAATTTTATCTTTAGAATATTGAGGACAATGTTAGATTTAAGTTTGGGGGTATGGGAGAAACTTTTTAGTTGCAATAAATAAACTCCAGAGCTTAGAAATTATGCCTATTGAGGATTGCACTAACTAATCTAAGTGGATGGAAGCATTTTGATTGTAGGAGTTTGAGGAACCAATCTGATTAGATGGAAACATCTAAAGAGTCTATTCATAAAAGCACAGAGCTCAGGTGTTAGAAATAACATGATAGTTTCACCATATCTCGTTGAGTCCTTTTCACTTCTATTTTTATTTTATTTTGTTTTTAAACTATGTTTCTCTAAGTGATAGGTGGGGCCCACGATTCAAGTTGTTACCAATGCTAGGGTGAATTAGAGTGATTGAGATACCATGAAAAAAAAAAAGATGAAAAAAAAAGAAAGAAATTGAGACCAGACCATTTGACCAAAAGGAATAAATTCAATAAAGTCGACCACTGGTACCCTTGTATATGCCAGTTGTGTTGACCTAGAGTTAGGTTATCGACCACTGGTACCCTTGTATATGCCAGTGTGTTGATATTAGTCAGACTAGTATCTCAATCCATTAGGATAGGTTCATTTTGGCAGAGGCCTTCAGACAGATATGGGAAACATCGTTCACTTAGTAAACATCAAAACCATCTATGTTTTCTTTATCCATCTTCTTGATCTATCCATGTGTTTAGTTTTGACTCCGAATATGATGTCCATAGTGCAACTATCTGAGTACATCTCTGTCACTTTATATGAATTTTAGTATGCTTGAGTGCAAACTCGTGTACAACAATTGGAATTTCGCATCAGGGTACTTCTTTCTGTAGTCAATAAGTATGCCAACCAAGGAGATTCTTTAGTGCCTTCCAAGGTTCTGCGTAGATAGCTAAGGTATGGAGTACAGGTTTTGTGGGTATATCTCTGGTAAGCCCTCCCGAGACTATAACTCGGCCACTAGGGCCACCTAGGGGTTTAAAGGCTTATTGCATACGCTAAATGCAATCGACGATGCCTGCGACAGTGAGTTAGGATTTTATTTTGTAGTTTTGATTTGCTCGGGACTAGCAAATAATAAGTTTGGGGGTATTTGATAGACGCATTTATGTGTCTAATTTGTCCCAATTGTTTATATTGTTAGTGCTCGATTTTGTACTTATTTGGTTATTTTATGTCTTTGTAGGTGTTTTTGGAGAAATAAGCTTTTGCGGAGAAATTGGCTCAAAATGTGGCATTTGAACCTCCGTAGATAACGTACCAGAAGCACCCCAGAAGTATGTTGGAAGCACCCCAGAAATACCCGGAGGAACCCTGAAAAAGTGTTGAAAATATCCCAGAAAAATTACTATTTGCACCCAAGGGGAAAGTGTTATTCGGACTCTCACTATGGATAAGGGGCACCCCATTTCAGGGCATGTACTAAAGGGACACAGAACAGGATAGGGGGACACCCTTCTTCTTCACGTTCAAAACAGAATTTTGGCGGGAAATTGGTTTTTAACTCTGGCAGTTTAGGGTTCGAATTGTTGGACGTTTTTTATGGAGATTCAATTGCCAAACTCGATTGGGATGGACTTTAATGGACCAAACAGGGTTTATGTGTGCGTTTGGGTCGAGCATATTGGGCTGAATCGTCGATATCAAGCAAAACAGAGGTGATGTTTTCACGGGTCTGATGTGGAGATAATTTTGGACATTACGTGGAGGATTAGGGAAGATATCTTCTCTTATTCGATTCCCTTATATCTTGGGAAAGTTTTATAACAACAGAAGACGCGTACGGAGAGTTTGGAAAGGGTCAGCAGCCGTGTAGAAAAGAAAAACCGTAACTTGGCAGGGAGGAAAAAAGAAAAAGATTTCTCGAGATTTATGGAGCTGTGGAGTATATAAAGATTGAGACGAGTCACAGATAGGTTTATCAAGAGTTTGGGGTCGAGCCAGAGCCAGGAGGAGCGAAGAAGAAGGAAAAACAGCAATGTTCACCTGCTGCTGCTGCTGCCATTAAAAAGCTTCAAGAACACGAAGAACACACTCTCCAGGGCAGACTTATTTCAGCAGTGTCAACAGCATCAGCGAAGTGTCGCAGTTAGCTGCAGTTATCTTTTGTCGTTCTTCTCTAGACGCCTTATGTGAGTCTCAGAAACAATGTTTTATAATTTTTAACTCTTTTAATCATACTTTGAGCATCAAATATATTTTGAGAATATGATTAATATGATTAGATAAACCCCAACACTGGGATGATGGAAGAAGCCATATTTCACGCATATAATAATTTATTATGACTTCTTGCACTTTTTATAAATAGTTTTATGATTTTTCTTAATTGATTGTCATTTCTTTTGATGGTTTATGCTTGGTCTTAGTACTTTTGATATGCCATGCTTTCGATTTACAGTTAATCTTCTAAAAATCTACCTTGGCAAGAATTAGAGTCCCTATTTTTATGTGAGCTATAATTGTTTTGGGAATAAATATATTGATTATGTGAATGATTATGGTGGATTCCTGAGTCCTAGTGTCTCTTGATCCTGTGACAAACGTTTGTATATATTTTTATGTTTTTAAATCTTTACAAGTCCGAGCAACGAACTCTTATTTACCGCAATCGAAATATTAAGTACCTAAAAAAAAATCAAACAAACTGCGTAAAAAGAACTAAAAGAACAATAAAAATAAATTATGTATAAAATTAAAAATAAGCTATATACAATGATATCAACTAGTGAGTATTTTGCTACCACTCCCCGGCAGCGGCGCCAAAATGATAATATTTTTGAATGATGTTGTAGTAATGAGGTTCAAACTCTCGGACTTGTGAAGATTAAATTTAAAGATTTAATAAAATTATATACAAAAATATTAACAAAGTGGACGAGAGGTAACCAAGACACTAGATTCCACTATGACGCAAAATTGAATGATACATATTTCAAAACTCTAATTGTCTTTTAAGGCTCTTATTTTTTAATTCACAAATAATCTGGAAAATTCTCAAAAATTAATTGTATCCCCTAAGCATAGATTATCTAAACAAAGCATAACCTATCTAATTGAATCACAACTAATGAAGAAATTTTTTGCAAACAATTAAAAACTCTGCAAAAGCAGTGATTGAGTGAATTATAAATTATAAATTAGAGAGAATAAATAATTACCAATTATTCATGCGTAAATAGCTTCCTCATTGCCTTGGTTGTGAGAGAATTAGCCGCTCATCATGTTGGAAATCCTCTCAAAGAATTTCATTGATGCTCAAAAATGGTTTACAAATGATGAGAATATGAGAAATACAATAAAACCGGGTTTATAACAGTTATAAGTGTTACAAACCAGTTGTTACAGAAAACGACAGACAGAAAGTGCTGTAAACACTGTGCTGCGACCCTCGCCTCTGTGTCGCTGACACTGTTGAAAAACGACTGTCTCTGGGAGTCTGTTTTCGCGTTCTTCAGCACCAGCAGCAGCAGAAAACAACAACAGGAAGCTTGCTGTTCGTCTTGATTTCTCACTCCTCATCCCTTCTAAAGCCCCCCAAACTCTCGACCCCCTCTCTAGGACTCCCAAGGAATCTATTTAAAGAAAAAACACGCGTTGAATCTCCTCCATTAATCCCAAATAATCTTCTTTTACTCGGGATATTTTTTTTCTTTATTTTATCAATGATTTTGATTTTTACGCATCTGCAGCTGGATTAAATTCCTTATAAATCTTCTTCACGTTCCAAAGTGTTGATTAAGGCTTCCAAACACGTGCAGTACACGTTTAGATTCACCACAACTCGTGTAAGCTCATGTTTTTCCTCCAACTCCCTGTTTGGATTAAACCAAGTTATCCAGACAAATTTGATCGAAACAAACACCCATACTAGCTTTGTTAGGACATATCACAACTACCCATGAAGTTTCAGCGATTGAATCACACAAACTCCTCCAAAATCCGATCGAAAACTCTGCCATTGTTGCTGCCATTTTTCCCGCCTTTTTTCATTTTTGAATTTTGGGAAGAAGATGTCCTCCCCTTAATCCTGTACGGGTGTCCCTTTAGCACTTGCCCTGGGGTGCAAATAGTATTTTTGGGCGTAAATAGTAATTTTTCTGGGATTCCTTTAGCGCATATCTGGGGTGCCTTTAACACATTTCGGGGGTGTAAAACACCACTTTTCGAGCCAATTTCGCCGCAAGAGCTTATTTTTCCAAAAACATTTATAAAAAAATAAAACACCATAATAAGTACGAAATCGAGTACTAACAATACAGAACATTGAGGACAAATTAGACACAAAAATGTGTTTATCATCGACATCCTTACTTTGTAAGTCCTCTTTCATACTTTCACACTTGAAACCTATTTACCACGCATCCAAACAAGTTTAGAATTGGTTCATCTTACTTTCAAGAGCTATGCGATTGATTAAGAACTCTCAATCACAAATCATGGGTTTAACGGTTCTATCAAAACAAGTTTCGGTTCTACCTCCATGTGAGTACTGTGCATAGTCACACTAGCTTCCCAAAATTCGGTTGACTAGGTACTAGGATCGGTTCCCCACAAATATATGGTATCTAACTCATATGTGTTGCACATGTCCATAGGATCGGTTCCCCTTTCTGTTATAAACCTTGCTGCACCCCATACAAGGATTGATTCCCCTTTGTAATGTGTTGCACCTCTTACTAGGATCGTTCCCCTTTACCCAGTGTTAGGTCTTACAAACTACACAAACTCGATCATACCATCAGGTGATTACTTAAGATCGGTTTCACTAATAAAAGTCATACCAATACAAAAGGCAGGCCTCATATGAATAGTTTTACCAAGAACACAAACAAGTCATGAGCGGTTATACTAATCACACATATTGGTCGTTCATAAGATATGCAATGAAGAACAATCCCAATAACGCCTAGCGATTTCGTTTTTGATTCACAAAAAAAGTTCATGAACTTACTTCCTTAAAACACATGTAAAACATTGTTTCCTAGTGTTTATGGGTGAAAACTATTTCTGCCGGTTTTGGTAATTTGGGGTGTGTGGATAAGAAATGAATCTAAACCCTAAACAAATGCACTGCACGGGAGTGCTTGTGATTCGAGAAATCAATCTGTACAATTCTGGCATAAACCAAGAAATGGCCGTTCCAGACTTGCTTCGGTCACAAAGTGAAGGAGATGGGGTTGATCTTAGGGAGGGAAGCGAAGAAGGTGTTGAGATTGTGAAGGTGTTGGCTGTTTTATGACTTGTATCAGAAAGATGAATTGGCTTGCAGGATGTAAGCTACCAGTTCTGGTGTTTGAATACGATTGTATCAACACTTGGTTTCTGTCTTGTCTCCTTCTATAAATAGGGAGGAGAACCTATTTATAAAAGTCATTGAGCCTTACCCACGTCTCTCATGGGAAGTGGAGAAAGTGGAGTGATGGAGTAGTGGAGTTGCGTGTGTTAGTGTCACACGATTAGTCTTGCCCACTTCTCCCATCATCACTAACCGTCCATGTCTTTCTGACACGTTCTTGTGATGGCACGTTGTGCGCTGCACGCTGTAGACCTCCAGACCAATACCCAAGTATGTATCCACCAGTTTGTGACATGATTAATGTCTCGAGTGTGTGGATCGTGGGACCCACAGAAAGCATGTGATGCTAGGTTAAATAACTAAGTTATTTAGGAAGTCGATATTTATGAAATATCGTGTGCATTCTACGCATGAAACACATCGAATATATCCAGCGTGTATGAAGCATCGCTGTTTTAAGGCTTAACGGAGTAAGTCGCGGATTAAGCATAGAATCACGTCCAACCATCTTCGAGTGATCGTTTGGAGGCTGTATAAGTAAGCCCTGACTTGGCCGATCACTCTGTGTAGAAGAGTGGTGGACGATGATTGTGGTGATACCTCACGGGTCGCCTAACTCCTGTCTTAGGCTGTCCGTCTAGGATGGTGAAGTTGGACGGACGAGATGGCTTGCGACCAATATTTGCGACCGTCATATTAGGGTTTAGGAGGTGCTCGAACACCAACCTTTAACTTGGTCGAATCCAGGCATGGGACACGTTTTTGGCAGGGCCGATTGGGCATGCGTGTAGACGGCATGCTGGTGTAGGTGTATGTACCTCACTGTCTCATGGAGATGCGATCTAAGCCACTCAATTTTTCTGGCAAAGAGGAGTGGTTGAGATCTATTTGCGACAGAAATCCCATTTCGCAAAGGAATTGAAGACCGCACGTCGTGCCTACTTCGGGCGCGCGTTTCGAGACGACCAACCATGGTCGGTCTTGGACGATGAGTCAGGCATGCAGTCGGTAGGCCAGTGTACACATCCGTACCTCACTATCCCGTGAATATGTGATCTAAGCCACTCGATTTTTCCGACAAAGTTGAGTGGTCGATATCGATTTGCAATTAAAAACGCGCGGCCATGCCTAGTTTGGGCGCACGAATCGAGACGTCCAACCATAGTTGGTCTTGACCGATTAGTCATGTACGTAAGATGGCCCACGGTGATTGTGTTGACATGCTCTGGGCCTTTTGAATCTACATCTACACCCTTCATCTATGCCTGCGAAGATGGATGGTTGAGACTAATTTGCGACACATGTGATGTGCCGCAAACCCTAACTAGGGTTTCACGTCCACGCTGCTTTGGCTGGACGAATTGGCAAGCCACGCTTCTCTTTTGGGGAGGCCGACCATGTGGAGCCCACTTTGGGCCGGTGAACGCGCCAATACCTGCCTGGTGGCTATGGGTCTGATCTAAGTCATCCAATCATGCCGGTGAAATTGGATGGTCGTGATCAATTTGGGACCTTTAGTGGAATTTCCTGCGACCTTCAATTCTTCACGCTGACCCAACTTCGGACAATCGTATATTGCAATCTGGTCAGGTTAAGGAAGAGTCGGTCATGCAGGTAGGAAGAAGGTCCGCCGGTGTACACCATGACGCTTGTTCGACCGGCTTTGGGCTGATCCACGCCGTCCAACCACGTCGGTGAAGTTGGAAGAATGTGATGAACTTGAGACTGCCATAGGCGGCCTTTGTTTGTACGATTCCTCCAAGCTGCTCCATACCAGTCTGGACATCCAACTTCAGGCTGGTGTTCGGTGGTAGTTTGGGAGGCATGGTAGGTATTCGACCGACCAGGGAATAAGTGGGCCCGCTGGTGGTTATTAATGTAGTATCCTGCTCCCGCTGAGGATCGTCTAGGCTGGTTAAATCGTGCGGCCAACTTGCGTGGTCATGATTGTTTCTGAGACTGATATGGACAGTTCAGATTCAAATATGCTCAATCGGGTTAGTATAACACACCGAGAGGTGTAGCCTGTACGCGTATTGTGTGCATGCCTCACTATTAATACTTGGAGATTCGTGTTACTCTGCTGAGAGTAACACTCAGTCGTCATGTCGCACTAATAATGAGAGTTCAGTGGGAACAACACATGAAATACAAGGCTGGTCATGATGACATAAATTCATAGGGTACATGGGATTGTTGCTACATGCTCCATTCTAAGTAAACTAGCGAAGTGAAGAAGTATTCATCATTTTATCAGTGGATTTATCCTTTGCAGGATGTCAGCGCATAAATTTGGTTTTACAATTTTATCCCTGAACTAAAATCCACCATCAACACCTAGGATGAAATCCTCACCTCATATCCATACATAATCACAATAGCATTCAAACGATTATGTCAATGTCTTATCTACAAAGTTTAATGGTTAAGCAATAAACCTCGTATTGTATTCCTTAATACTATGTCTATCTAGAGTGTTCATGCTTTGCAGTTTTTTTTTCAATATGCATGACTTGAAAGATACGTTAAGGAATTAAACAGTTCAAGTCAAATATCACTAACCTCAAGTGGAAGGATGATGTTGTGGTTGAAGCTCCTTACTTCTTCACTTCTTCAAGTGTTCGCAATACTTGTAATGTCTCAAATCCTAATACTTTCAATCTAACCTATACGAAGTTGACCCTAGTACATTTAATCAAGCGACTCTTAAATGAGTTTTGCTTCACTAAAATATGACAACCAAACTTGACATACCAATGCTTGGTGGGTTCCACCGAGCTATGCTCTAATAATCTCCCCCTTTGTCAATTTTAGTGACAAAACTCTTACAATCATATGTATAAACAAATTACAAGAATCCATTACACATACGCTTGATTCCCGAATTCAACAGCACATAACCTGCATACATTCAATCCTTAAAAATGCAACAACTGTTGACATTATAATAACAAAGCTCATACTCCCCCTAAAGGAGATAGGTAGATATTCAATACTCACGTCTTTGTTATACCAAATCATATGATATTTTACTCCCCCTTAGTCTATGCTTTTCCTCATTCGTTAGATAAACGTTCAAGCACCAATGTCCTTCTTCCCTAGTGACACCAATCAACATAAATTGACACCGACATCACTTGTTTACTCCATATATTTCTCCCCCTTTTTGTCACAAAATGACAAAGAAACGAAAAAATAAAGGACAACACGAAAAGGATCTTATAAATATCAAAATAGACTTGCAACCTGTTGAGTCAAGCACGAGGGTTCCACACATCATTTTTGATAACCAATATCAAAACCGAAACTACAAAGTAATTATGTTTTGATATGTTATCATAGAAATAATTGTCCGAAGCGATTTTCCCAACTAGTTTAGAAAACCAAAGATCAACTAAGCATATTAGTTCCTTTGCTAAGTCGTTTGTACAAATACAATCGCTTCATTCGATAAGACCAAAATAAAGATAACTCTATTTTTCTCATCAGGTTCTAATTATCCATATAACTTAGACCTTTAGATTTTAAACAAGCCAAATACTAGGTTAGTTAACTAGCATTGCTTGTTAAGGCATTCGATTAAACTTGAATAATCGAAACCTCCACTTTGGTAAGTCTAACTAAGATCAGAATTAACTTAGTTTCTCTTACCCGGAATCGAATTGGACTAAACAAATCATCCCGTAAACATATTCTTTTGTCAAGCCATAATAATTCATACAAACCAAAACAAATCAACTTGCATAACTATTCACCTCAACCGGAAGCAATTGAAATAACATAAACATTAAAGCACCGCAATTGCACCGGTAAATTTTGTAGGCATTGATATCACACAACAAAGTAAGATAACAATAGTTTTTCTTAACCGAAACCAATTGAATCACACACACGTCGATACACACATAATGGAATAAAAACATCAATTGAACTGAAATTTTGTTAAGCAAAAGCAAAAAGACATAAGCAATAACATTAGGCTTTTCTTAAACAGGAAAACAATTAACTAACAAGATTGTTACCTCAATTTCACATCCAACTTCTCCAATATAATTGCATCTTCTTATTACATGGATAATTGATATCGAAATACCATTATGTTGTCATTCTTATGCAAAACAAAAGAATAACAACAACCAACCTTTACCAGAGAAAGGTTGAAAACCGGCTTTTAACTATTGCAAGCAAAAGTTGAAAAACCCATGAAACACATATGTTTTTATTCTAAACCAAACCGATTCAACATATTGTGACTTTTTCACATATTGTTTCTATCAGAACCCCTCATGATCCTTTGATAAAGCCTACCAACATGGGCTAGAACTTAATCCTGCTAAATCAAAAAGTTACCCAAACTATAAGGGTTCACAATATATGAGATCGAATATTAAGGTCATGAAAACCGAAATCAAACATCCCATAAACTGAATATTCAAAGCAAGAATATAAACATTCATTCATATGAATTTGCTTCTAGGAATCGGTCAAACCACACGAATTCATACACAAAACAGTTTTAGACATAACCTTCGCATACCAAGTCCGAATTCAGTGATTTTTTGGCTCGTTTTGACCATAAAAGAAAGAACTACACATATATGATCAGTAGATATCAACATCATCAACTCAAAATTACCGTTTCTATCAAAAGCTCAAAAATAGATAGAGAACGTAAGAGTATAGAAGAAAATAAATCTCCCTAAAGATGTTAATTAGTCATATAATAATCGAGAGATCATGTGCTCAGTTTTTCATGTGATTCCTCACCTTTAAAAAGATTGAGCACCTAGGTGAGCATGCACATTATAACACAACTAGGTTGTGTTAAGTTGAGCCTTGTCTTGTTCGTCATAAGTGACTAAGACAGACTCATCATTCTTGACCTCTTGCTTGGTTTGTTTTCTCTTGTTCCGTCTATTGTTTTTCTTATTTTACTTATGATGAAGAGTGTCATTATCACAACGTCCACTAGTACAAGAGAATTCAGTCATGATGTCTTTCTTTAGTCTTTCAATAAAACTCTTGTAATTATTGTCACCAACAATTAACAGCTGAGAGTCATTCTTGTGACTAACTTTTGGTCCCTTCTAGGCTATGGAGGACTTCGAGATCCATTTATAGTTGGGTTTCGCAGGAGTAGCTTTCTCCTTCATACCATTAGGATCATTGTCCTTTAGTATTTTGTGAAACACCCTTTCTCCATTTTGGAACATCAGATCTTGTTTTTGCATTTAAAAAATCATCTCTCTTTTTATAACTGGGTCTGCTATGAAATGACCTTGTCGAGTGATATGCAAAATTTGAGAGCTGCGAAACGGCCGAGTCGTTCTCTGCAACTCGGCGATTGAAACAACGACTTTTCTCTCAAACTTTTTCGTTTTCAGTGCTATAACATCATCAATTCAGGTGAAAATCTTGTTTCAATTGATTCTTATAGTAGTTTTTATCGTTGATTTCAGGTGATTATCATTTAGTATGTCTAAAAACTAAAAATCGATGGAGGAATCTTCACATTCTCGATCGGAATCTGAGATTTCAAAAAAGTTTAATTCAGATGATTCTTATGTTCCTCTAAATTTTAGTACCTCAATCTTCATACCTGATGAGGTTATAGATGAGAGTGTTAATGAATGGAGGTTTAGTTTGATCGGTAGATTGGATTTCGTGAAATTGAAAATTTCAGTTGCAGAAGTAAGTTTAAGGAAACAATGAAGTCTCACAGGTAAATGTCAGTTTATTCCTATCGGCAAAGGTTTCTTTATCATTAAACTAGACAATCAGGTTGATATGAAATATGCATATCAAGGATTCTGGGAAGTTGAATCTCAATACCTGAAACTCAGATTCTGGGAGAGAGATTTTAAACCAGAACAACAAAAATCTTCAAGTGCTTTTGTTTGGTTGTTATTACATGGTCTTAGTATTGAGTATTGGAAAGAAGATATTCTTATGTCCATGGTATGGCAATTGGTAGACCAATTAGAGTAGATCCTACAACTTTAAAACAAGAAATTGGTTACTATACAAGTAGTTTGGTGGAAATTGATATATCAAATGAAATTCCTAACAAGGTAGTGGTTGAATCAAAATACTGTAAATTTGAGCGAGAGATTAGAGTTTCCAAACTTCCTAAGTTTTGTAGTAAATGTAAGATTGTGGGGAATTTGGTCACTGAGTGCATAGTGGAAAGGAAAGAACAAAACCAAGGAGTGAAAGCTAATAATAAGCAGAAAACTCAATGAAGGTACACTCCAAAAAAAGTCACAATGCAGAAATCTGGTGGGTTTGATATTTGTTTTCCTTATAATAGTAAAATCAGTGAAGATGAAGAAGTGGATGCAATAGTTCCTCCTATTTTTACACCTTCAACTAAGGAGAAAGGATTTACTGGTCTTCTGGAGTCACCAAATGATTTTCCTTCTTTATCTGTGGATAAAATTATTGATGTGGGTGCAAGTGTGCCAGCATTGAATCCAGTTATTGAAATATCCTCAAGTGAACAAACTACTGAGCAAGTTCACAATGTATCTGATGCTAACAATAATACTACAAATGAGATTGTATCTGTTCAAGTTTTGTCAAATATAAACACAGAGGTAGCTACTTCATAAGGTTGGAAGGAAGTAACTGGAACAAACACTAAAGGGAGAACTGTGAATCATATTCCTAATTCAGGTAAAGGTTTTTCTTCTCCAAGTAAGTTTCAAGCTTTAATTGAAGTAGCTGAAAAGCAGGATCATAATTTTTCAAAAGTGATTAGCAAACCTGTTAAAGGAAAGAATGCTAAAGGTTCTCCTAATGTCATCACTAGAAAACAAGCAAGTTTTTTAGTTAAATCAAATGCTGGTATGGGAGGTACTAGTACTTCCCAAGTAACTCGATCTCAATGAAAGTGCTTTACTGGAACATCAGAGGTTTGAAAAGAATTCAAGCCAAAGATAAATTGAGAAATTTACTTAAAAGCTTTAGTCCTTTACTATTATGGGTAATTGAGCCTAAGATAAAAGTTTCTAGTAGTGTAATTAAATGTTTGAACTTACCTGGAATGAGTAAAATGATCATACATAATTCTAGTGATACTACAAAGGGTAATATATGGTTTGTAGGATCAGAATCTCGCAGCTGCAACACTTCAGCGAAATTATTAACAACATAACACAACAATGTCGCAAAGCAATTTCAGAAACGACATAATAAACGACATCAGCTAAATCATGAGAAAAATATGACGGACTTGCGAAAATTAGCAAGTGTGCGAGATTAATATTTGTAAGGTTGCGAGAATGTCGCAAACCATATCCGAAAATAAAGGACAGGTTAGCTGTCATCCACTATGTTATTCCCTATAAATAGCCATTCAGTTGTAAAGGAAAGAGGAGAGATCTTTTTAGAGAGAAAAAAAAATTAGGAGAGAGAAAATCAAGAGAGGTTGTTGTTCTTAATCCCTTTATATTTTCTTGTAAGATTGTTCGAAGATTCATCAATAAAATTAAGATTGTTAATCCAAAAATGAGTTGAATGTTAATGAAATCTTGTGAGGAGTGTAGTGTCGGATTTCCTGCAACTACATAATGGCGCTAGAAACAAGGACTGAAGATTGAAGATTGTTCCAGAAAAAGTTGAAGATTAATATTGTGATTTATTAGAATTGAAAGTAATTGGTGAAATTTTTTTATATAATCTCTTACAATTTGTTAGTATTGAAAGAATGGCTAGAAGGAGAAATGTATCGGAACAACCGACAACTGCCATAAGAAGAAGTAAAAGACTTGCTGGAAGGGAGAGAAGTGAAATGGGAGAATCTACTAGAAGGAGAAATAATGGAGAAAATCAAGTTCAACCGCCAGTTCAGCAAACACCGGTACAAAATGGAACAATAGATTATGATAGAGTGAGTGTACACACTTGGCGATCAATTTCGGCAGAAGAAGAGCAGCAAACCAGGAACCATAGACAGGTAGAGCGAAATCAAGAAACAGATGAAAGAATAATTCATGGAGATGAGGAAATTAGAGCGTTAGAAACGTTGAGACGAAGAATACATGAAGAAATAAGAGCTGAGGCAGAAGAACGTGCAAATCTAACAAGGCGAAATCACGAATTGAGGATGGAAAATATGAGACTACAGAGTAGAAGATCGATAAGTACTACATGATCATATTCAAGATCGACTAGAAGAGAGATGAGGCGAAACTCACCCACAGTTAATGCTGGAAATAATATTCGAGAAGAAATACCAAATCCTAATGAAGAACATCGCGAAGATAGAGAAAGGACTGATGATCGTTACGTTCCACAAAATGAAACTTTTGATGATAGGCAAAATGATAGAAATCAAGAGAATGGACAATGTCAGGGACGAAATAATCAAGATGGTGAAGGGAATCGAGAGGAAGGAAGGAGAATTTTACATGAGAGAGAAGCTCAAAGAAATCAACAAACGATTGAAGAAGAAATTGAAAGATACTATGCTGAACAAGCACGTTTAACTCGCGAACGTGAAAGATTGAGAGCGCAAATGGAAGAAAAGAGCTGCAGGAGGCGATTCTCCAGAATAATCACGACAATTGAGAAAGAAGGCGTACACAAAACCGGAATAACGATAATCTCAATGAAGAGTATGATAGAGTACAGAGGAGGGATGAAAGACAACGAATGGAATTGATAAGAAATGAACAAAATCATGGAGGGGAAAATGAGAGACATCGTCATATGAGAATTCAAGATAGATATGAGGAAGAGAATCGCAGGAGAAGACGAGATGAGAATGATGAAGAAGAAATGAAAAATTTTGCTAGAGAAGAAAGACATGAACGCATAAGAAGGGAGGCGAAATTAAAAAGGCCAATGGATCAAAATTTAGGTGTAAATGAACAAATCTTAAAAGAATTGGAAGAAATGAGAGGAATTTTATTTAATAGAGGGGAAGTAGGCAGAAGACAATTAGACGAAGCTATAGAAGAAGCTACGAAAACTCCATTTACAAGAGAAGTACAACTAGGAGGAATACCCCCAAAATACAGATTGCATGCGTTAACCAACATCTTTGATGGAACAACTTGTGCAATTCAACACATCAAAGCCTATGTGAGATGCATGTTACAGTGGGAAAATCATGATGCCGTATTGTGCAAGTATTTTGCATCCAGTCTAACAAGAGAGGGGTTAAAATGGTTCGAAGGTCTACCAAAAAATACAATAACATCTTTCAATCATTTGCAGACCACATTCTTGGGGGCATATATAAGTAACAATTCTTCGCGACCTGGTATTGAAGATGTGTTTGGATTAAAACAAAGGATTGGCGAAAGTTTGAAGCATATAACCAAAAGGTGGAGGACTATGTGTAGTGATATGGATGGCCGTGTGGATGAAAGATATCTTATCTTGTCATTTATCAATGCTATGTTCGCAACCAATCTATTGTATGTCCAAATTTTCAGAGTCAAGAACACAATCACAATGACCGAACTGCGAGAACTTCAGGAAGAGTATATTGCTCTAGAGGAAAGGAAAAATGAGATGGAATCATACCCAGTTGCGAATACCAGTTCACAAGCAGCGAATGCAAGCTTATTACCCAAACTAATAAACTTAGTGGCAAGCACTTCGCAAGGACAATAAGAAAAGGTGACGGACAACAATCAACAGAAACTGGTGGCTATGGGAAGCCGAGATCAAGAGGAGTATGAAAGAGAAATAAATTTCTACAATCGTGGTGGAAATAACAAGATTCAAAGACTTGATCAGCCACGAGAAACTTATGGAGGTCAGAGGCAAAACTATCATAGAGGACAGGGAAGCCACAAGATAGTGTGGGAGGAGATAAAGATGCCACCTCTAAATGCAAGCGTGGAGAAAATATGGGAAACTATAATTTTGATGGAGAATATACCAACACCATGGAACATAGGAACTGAACCACCTCCAAGCAATATAAGTCATGAGTTCTGTTCTTATCATCATTTCCATGGACATACTACAAATGATTGCAGAAATATAAAGAGAATTATTCTGAGAATGATAGATCAAGGAAAGCTAAACCACTTTCTGGTAGGGCATCCACAATCTCAACCGTTGCCGCCACCACCACTAGAGAATCACAGAGTAAACACGGTAAAAGAAAAGGAAACATTCTTCGTAGAAGTTGGTGCAAAAGCAAAGAATCTATTCTGTCACTCTATCGTACATTCATACAAGACAATTGAATATTTTCATGACAATGTTTTGAGTAGAGTGTTCGCAAGAGACAATGGTGGAAGAGAAACTATGAATATTGCGAAAATCTCGTCGCTAGAGGAATGACAGAAACAAACTATTTCTTTTACCGCAGAAGAAGTCCCTGAAGGTGGAGAAGTACATGACAATCCATTAGTGGTAAAATTAGAAATTAATCCAAAACCTAAAGAAGATGAAGATGATGAAGCTGAAGATTCATGGGAAATTAATAGAATTCTGATCGATACTGGAAGCTTTGTGAATATCTTACTCTATCATACTTATAAAACCATGGGAGGGAGAGATGATGATCTTATACCATCAATATATAAGATATATGGTTTTAATGGTACTGCCAACAAGCCTAAAGGGGAAATTACTATGTGAATCCCATTGAAGGGGATATCTTCTGAAATCATGTTCCGTGTCGTTGACATAGAATCACCCTACAATGCATTGATTGGACGACCTTGGCTACATGGGATTCTAGGTGTATCTTAAAATTTCCACCAGTGCATCAAGTTCCCTCACCCCAGCGGTGTAGGAATCATAAAGGGAGATTGGGTTGAAGGAAAGAAATGTTACGGAACTGAGGTAGCATCCTGCGAAGGAAGAGAAACCAAGAAGGAAAGTTGGCGACACAAAATCAGAGAGACACAATGAAGTGAGAGGTTCATGGTGGATGCCATCGAACAAAAAGAAAAAGAAATGTTATGAGGCTGATGCTAGTTCATAGTAAGAAATTGTGAACAATTTACTATCAATGAAGCAATAGCAGAGAATAACAAAGAGGCAAAGAATGGCGAAAGTAATAAAAATAAGAAGTCTATGAATGATTGATTTGTTGCGACACTCTCGCAACAAATAAAATTCTCAAAAAATACATTTTATTGAATGACAAAATTGAGATTGCGAAATGCAAATAAAATATGATGATATACGAGAACTTCACAGAGATAATAAATTCTACAAAAGACAATCAAAGAACAATGACAAAAGAGAAAGGGGCGAACCTTTATGGCGTACACCCTAGTTCGCGAATAAAATTTCGCAAGAGGCAAATGTAAGACCTAAAGTACGTCATATAAGGGGGTACCTGTTGCATGGCTCAGGCAAAGGCTACACCGCCACCGGAACCTGAGTCATGGAGATTTGGGGTCAATAAAGCCCATCCGGGAAAGGCACCTTGGATTCTCATATTAAGCATATGACTTAGGTTGGGCGACTAAGGTAATAAGGACTCTCCCAAGGAGTGCAGAATCTGACCAAGGCACCGAGGTACACGGTTGAGTCAAGAGTGCCAGGGGTGTCTGGAGTGTACCTTGCCATTCTTGACAAGTCTTGGCTTATACTGCAATCTGCCCGAAGAAAACCCCACTTAGAGTGCAGTCTCGTAACCATAAACCATATAGGTAAAAGGGATAAGAGGTTGCGAAATCAACTGGTTGTTGTTAAGACCGGATGGGAGGAGCCAACCTTTTATGGTAGAGGTACGCCTCCTTGAAGGGGCAACCAGGGGGGAGATAAGGGCGGCACCCTCCATTAGGGAGTTGATAAGTGTCTTAAGACGCAAATGTCATGAGGCTTTTTACTCGCAAGGGTATTAAGGCTTGTCATCTTTGTGTGACAATCCTGAAGAGGCAATAATACTAAAGAGAAAGATAAGACGAGATCAATGGGTTTTCGCATGAAAGTGCGAAGACGTCCTGCGATTTCGTTGCAAGACGAAAATGTCATGGGGCTTTATTTTCGCAAGAATATTTAGGCCTGTCACATTGTCGCAACAATCCTGAAGAGGTAATAATAGAAAAGAAAAATTTAAGACAAGATCAATGGGTTTTTGCATGAAAATGCAAGGACGTCCTGCGATTTTGTCGCAATGACAAGAGGTGGCATAGTAAGACCTTTAACTAGGAAGGAAAAATAAGACCACACAAGAATGAAATTTTGAAAAGAATCAAAATTTACTTCGCATATGATTGCGAAATTATACTGCGAAGCTGAGGCACAAAATAAGAGAAATCTGCAAAATCTCTCATTTGAATACAAATAACAGAGGCAAGTATGGGAATGAATGAAATCAAAAAATATTATTTTTATCCACATGATAAATTTACGCAGAAAGTTAAAATTAATGATTATATTGGTTAACTATATTGCAAGGAAGAATTGTTTTAATGAATGCAGGTCAAAATAAAAGAAACTTATATATTAAGGAATATGGGGAACCAAGAGAATTCGAAAGTATACGAAAAGAAGGAATAAATGTACAAGTGTTACAGAAGATCAAAGAAAGAAACAAAGACTACTTCTTAGTTGATTCTTCATCATCTTCATCAGAACCTTTACCTCCATCAGAATCTTCATCATCATCAGATTCTTCATCATCAGCTTCACTATCAGAGATGATCAGACTAGGGGTGTTCTTTGGGATCTTCTCTGAGAGACAAGGATAATCAGAGTGAGGAATACTATGGTCATTGCAAACCATTTGAATAGTTTTATTGAGAAAAATGCAGAGAGTCATTCTTAAAGTTCGCAACAGTGATCTTAAATTGATTCTTCAATCTAGAATATTTATCTTTGCGAGTTCCCGTTTCTCAGCTTCAAGTTCTTCAATTCTGTGGCGATATCTACTCTCAGAACCTGCGAACAAAAGACAATCAATTAATAATTTAGTGAGAACTCAAAAGAGACAAAAGACTAGTAAAAAAGAACAGTTGGTGACCTTCTCTGTCAGAAATCATATCTTTAATCAAGGCTGTATGCTCAGCTTGGAGACTAATATTTACGCCTAAATCCTTTCTGGCATCATCTAAGATTTTCGCAGCCCAAGCGAACTCTTCATCATTATTTATGAGAAGACGAGAACGAACTTGGTTTTCTCTCTCGCTAAACACATCATTTTGACGATTGGCTTCATCTCGTTCAAGTTGAACCTCAAGAAGGGTCTCTTGGAATTTCGCCAAAGCCTTAACACCTTGATCAGAGATACGGTCTTTATCATCTATAAGTTTGCTAATCTTGGTTATTAATTTATTGATATTCTCTTTAGAATTGAGATAAAAACGTTTAAATTGGTTGACTAAACCTAAACTAGATCTATGATCAATCTCTAAGAGGCGAAATTCCAAATTTAAGTTCATTCAAAGACAGAGATGAAATTTTATCATTAGAAAAACTATTCAAAGATTTATTAAGATGTTCAAGAAGAGTGTCATTATCTAGGGCATCGAGAAATGAACGAAGAAGAGTGGCTTCATCAGAAAGACCATAAATTCTGCAAAAAATATTAATCAAATAAGATAAGACAATAGGATGAACGAATGAAAGGAAAGGAGAAAATTTGCATACCATAGAGCTGATCATTAGCTTTTTGAAGAGTAGAAATTTTGTTCCTTTGTGAAGAAGTGTCGGTTTCCAGTTGTTTGTTCTTCTCGCGAAGACCTTTAACTTCAACTTCTAATTGTTCGTTCTTCTCACGAAGACCCTTAGCTTCAGTTTCCATTTCTTCATTCTTCGTACGAAATTGAAGATTCTTCTTTTCAAGAATTTCGCATCCCCTCTCCAAATCTGAGGCGACAGCGAAAGAAGCTTTTCCATCCTGCGAAGAAAATACAAAAAATAATTAAAATAAAAAGAAATTTTGAGTCACAATAATGAAGAAGTAAAAATACGAAGGCATACCAAACTATTGAGAGAATTTAGGAAGCTAGGAGTCACTGATCTTGAGACCCCACGAAGAGAACTATCACCATCCAACAAAGGAGTATCGTAAATAGTTGCGAGAGCTTTGCATATACTAGCGAGGCAATTATCTCCCATCCCTTGCCAAGAATCAGAGAAGATACCAGATAACTGTGCCATAGAGGATTCAGGTGGAGAAATTATTCGCAGCAGAGTCGTCATCATCATCTTTGTTGTCTTCATCATCTTCAGAACCATCAGGGAAATGAACATCTGAAGGAGGAGGAGAATTCCCTCTCTTTATTTTCTTTTAAGAGGATGCAAATGATTTTCCTTTGCGAAGAATATCTTTACCCTTATCACCAGCCGTCGCAGCTTTGGTGGGTTCTTTTACTTCAGTAATAACCTTCACACACAAATGAAAATAAGAAATAGAGGCAACAATATATTGTTTAAAATCATAAAAGAATATTTCTTACCTCATCTGTGTATGAGCGAAGATCTAGCAAGGTATTGGCTTTCCCATTCCTGCGGTAGCTATCTTTCAGTTTCTAGATCTGTAGAATGTCGCAAGAATCAACGAAAAAAAGAGTAAAGATAAATAAATAAACATAAAGTGGGCGAAATTGGAAGAAATATACCTCTTTCACTTTATCAGGCCAAGAGAATACCCAGGGTCGATAAGCGGTGAGATTCACAGGAATGACATTAGAACCAGCAATATAGGGTCTTTTCAGCATCAAGGGGAAGACGCACCATTTATCATCTTTGGATTGGCGAGGGGTTTTATTTATTCCAGAGTGCCAATCAATGTCATGCATGAGCATTTTATCTTCAGCAATAACATCCTTCCTTTTCAAGCGAACACTCCAGTGAGTATTCTCCTTCTTCATAGATATTAGTTCATAATTTTCGAAGAAATTCGCTACTGTGTACTTCTTAGCGACTATCTCCAAGTTTGGGAATTTAGGATCCCTAAGATCTTTAGGATAAAGAGATCCTTTACCAGCAACGCGATTAGCAAACTCCAATATCAGACGGATGCAATCCCCACTTAATTGAAAGATAGCTCGCGAAAATTCGAATGAGAAAGAATTTCATAAAATAGAGGAATGTCAGGGTTAAAAAGAGGAATAGGGAGACCTGCGAGAATTTGACCCAGCGAGACTATGATTGTCTGATCATCACAGTGATGATCAGAGAAAAGTTTAATGGAAAAAATTGATTTGGCATTTTCACTAGGAATGGTAGAAAGTGTGAAACCTCTCTCGGCAAGATCTTTTTGAACTTCCTTCAAGGTTTTCTCATGCTTTTGACCGCTTGGAGGCATATTTGAATACATCGTATGAGAATGAATGAAGAATTAAGAAGATTGAAGAAAGAAGATCGAAGAAAAATTACAGTAGAGGAATTTACGGAGAAAATGATGAAGTTGCAGAGAAGATAAAAAGAGAGTAAAAAGAGAGAAAAGGAGAGTAAGAAAGAGTATATATAGAGGAAATTTTTTCGAGAAGATAAACACAATTAAGGCGAAATGACGTGAACAGTTGAGAAGCAGCGGTTACAGAAGACGTGTCAAGAAACAAATGGAAGAAAAGATACGTGTAATAAATGCAGGATACGAAGAGATGGATAACTGCGGCATTTCTCATATCATTCTCTTCTTCGCAGAGACGACATGAGAAGAGGAAAGATGTAGGATCAGACTCTCGCAGCTGCAACACTTCAGCGAAATTATTAACAACATAACACAACAATGTCGCAAAGCAATTTCAGAAACGACATAATAAACGACATCAGCTAAATCATGAGAAACATATGATGGACTTGAAAAAATTAGCAAGTGTGCATATTTGTAAGGTTACGAGAATGTCGCAAACCATATCCGAAAATAAAGGACAGATTAGCTGTCATCCACTATGTAATTCCCTATAAATAGCCATTCAGTTGTAAAGGAAAGAGAAGAAATATTTTTAGAGAGAAAAGAAACAATTAGGAGAGAGAAAATCAAGAGTGGTTGTTGTTCTTAATCTATTTATCTTTTCTTGTAAGATTGTTCGAAGATTCATCAATAAAATTAAGATCGTTAATCCAAAAATGAGTTGAATGTTAACGAAATCTTGATAGGAGTGTAGTGTAGGATTTCCTGCAACTACATAATGGCGCTAGAAACAAGGACTGAAGATTGAAGATTGTTCCAGAAAAAGTTGAAGATTAATATTGTGATTTATTAGAATTGAAAGTAATTGGTGAAAAAATTTACATAATCTCTTACAATTTGTTAGTATTGAAAGAATGGCTAGAAGGAGAAATGTATCGGAACATACGACAACTGCTAGAAGAAGAAGTAAAAGACTTGCTGGAAGGGAGAGAAGTGAAATGGGAGAATCTACTAGAAGGAGAAATAATGGAGAAAATCAAGTTCAACCGCCAGTTCAGCAAACACCGGTACAAAATGGAACAATAGATTATGATAGAGTGAGTGTACACACTTGGCGATCAATTTTGGCAGAAGAAGTAGAAGAAGAGCAGCAAACCAGGAACCATAGACAGGTAGAGAGAAATCAAGAAACAGATGAAGGAATAATTCATGGAGATGAGGAAATTGGAGCGTTAGAAACGTTGAGACGAAGAATACATGAAGAAAGAAGAGCTGAGGCAGAAGAACGTGCAAATCTAACAAGGCAAAATCACGAATTGAGGATGGAAAATATGAGACTACAGAGTAGAAGATCGAGAAGTACTACAAGATCATATTCAAGATAGATTAGAAGAGAGATGAGGCGAATCTCACCCACAATTAATGATGGAAATAATATTCGAGAAGAAATACCAAATCCTAATGAAGAACATCGCGAAGATAGAGAAAGGACTGATGATCGTTACGTTCCTTGATGATAGGAAAAATGATAGACATCAAGAGAATGGACAACGCCAGGGACGAAATAATCAAGATGGCGAAGGGAATCGAGAGGAAGGAAGGAGAATTTTACATGAGAGAGAAGCTCAAAGAAATCAACAAACAATTTATGAAGAAATTGAAACGACATAAGCTAAATCATGAGAAAAATATGACGGACTTGCGAAAATTAGGAAGTGTGCTATATTAATATTTGTAAGGTTGCGAGAATGTCGCAAACCATATCCGAAAATAAAGGACAGATTAGCTGTCATCCACTATGTAATTCCCTATAAATAGCCATTCAGTTGTAAAGGAAAGAGGAGAGATCTTTTTAGAGAGAGAAAAAAAATAATTAGGAGAGAGAAAATCAAGAGTGGTTGTTGTTCTTAATCCCTTTATATTTTTTTTGTAAGATTGTTCGAAGATTTATCAATAAAATTAAGATTGTTAATCCAAAAATGAGTTGAATGTTAATGAAATCTTGTGAGGAGTCTGGTGTAGGATTTCCTGCAACTACATGGTTATTTTGGAATTCTTTTTTATCTAAACCAGTGGTTGTTTCTTCTTCCAGACAAGACATTACTGTCAAAGTTGGACATGTTATGGTTACAGGAATTCATGCAGCTTGTCTCACTGTGGATAGAAGAGATTTATATGAAGAATTGATGAATATTAGTCAAATGAATTATCCTTGGATGATAATTGGAGATTTTAATGTGGTGTTGAGTTATGAAGAGAAAGTTGGTGGGAGAAGACCATTAAGAGTATCAATGTAGGACTTTAGAGATTGTCTAGAGTCTTGTAATTTAATTCAAGCTAAAAGAACTGGAATCAAATTTTCCTGGTGCAACAATAGAGCTGGTAGAAAAAGAGTTTTATGTGATCTTGATAAAGCATTATACAATCTCAAATGGCTGGAAAAATTTGATGGTTGGTCTTATAAAGTGGGGATAAGAGGTACATCAGATCATGGTCCTTTGTTTGGTTCTGTTGTGAATATTAGGAAGCCTGTAAATGCACCTTTCAAATATCAACCAATTTGGACTTCTCATCCTGGTTTCCTGGAAATTATTAGAGATGCATGGAATGAAACAGTTTTTGGTAATCCTGCTTTTTCTTTCATGAGTAAACTAAAAAGGTTAAAACAAATCTTGAAGAAGTAGAATTGGGAGGTTTTTGGAGATCTCAGAGTTAAAGTTCAGAAAACTGAAGATGAAGTACTTGCTTCATCTATTTTATCAGATGCAAATCCTGAAAATCTTGAGCTTTTAAATAATTTGGTTACAACAAGGGGGAGACAAGAGATTGCTTCTCAACAGTATAATGAATTAATGAGAGCTAAGGTTAGAGTAAAATGGACAAAGGAGGGTGTTTCTAATACATCATTCTTTCATGCAACTATCAAGGTAAGACAATCCCAAAACAGTATTACTGAGCTAGAAAGTACTGTGGGTAATGTAATAACTGCGCAATCTCAAATTGCAAATCTCTTGGTGGAACATTATAAAAAGAAATTTGAAGAGCAGAGTGTCATAATTCATGAAGAAATTTTGGAAACAATTCCTAAAATCTTAACTGGGGAGGACAACAACTTTCTTGATGCTACTCCTTCTGCAGTTGAAATAAAAGAAGTTATTTTTGGTATGAATGCAAATAGTGCTTCTGGTCCTGATGGATTCCCAGGCAGTTTCTACAAGTTTGCATGGGATATTATTGGTGCAGAATTAATTGAAGCAATACAATACTGCTGGAGTAACAGATTTATACCCAAAGGTTTAAATTCTAACTTCTTATTTTTACTTCCTAAAACTCAAGGTGCAAGAAACGTTGAGCAATTTAGGCCCATTGGTTTAGATAATTTCATCTTTAAAATTTTCACTAGAATCATTACAACTAGATTAAGTACAATGATTGGAATATTAGTTTCTGTCCAGCAAGGTGCATTCATTAGAGGGAGGAATATCCAAGATAAAATTGTTTTAGCCTCAGAAATGATCAATGAGCTCAATATTAAGAGGAGAGGAGGAAATGTTGGGCTTAAACTGGATATAACTCAAGCTTATGATTCATTGAATTGGGATTTCTTATTTGAGGTGCTTAGAAGATCTGGTTTTTCTGAAGTTGGTATTAATTGGCTCAGGAATTTTTTTGAATCTGCAATGATTTTTGTTCTTGTTAATGGTATCCCTTGTGGTTTTTTTGGTGTTGGAAGGGGGTTAAGACAAGGTGATCCATTATCACCCATCTTATTCATTCTTGCAGAGAAAGTTCTTAATAGAAACTTATTAAAAATGGTGAAGGAGGGAAAAGTGCAAGCAATGGTGACTAGAGGTAATTGTCAGCCTTCACACTTAATGTTTACAGATGATATTTTTATTTTCTGCAATGGCCACAAAAAATCTTTGGATAATTTAATGGCACTTTTTAGTAAGTATCAACTGTCATCTGGACAAGTAATGAATAA
Organism: Papaver somniferum; assembly: GCF_003573695.1. Taxonomy (NCBI): domain Eukaryota; kingdom Viridiplantae; phylum Streptophyta; class Magnoliopsida; order Ranunculales; family Papaveraceae; genus Papaver; species Papaver somniferum. The sequence goes on from NC_039360.1 coordinate 184,923,827, forward strand.
AAACAAAAGCAAATGTTTTGTTGGTGGAGTTTCAAATGCAAGAAGAACTGATATAGTTGAATATTTAAAAATGGGATTATCTGAGTTGCCCGATGCTTACTTGGGGGTTATCTTAAATCTTGAAAGAGTTAAGCCATATCAAGTTTGGGGGATGGTGGAATTAATACAAAAGATGTTAGCTGAATGGATGGGACATTTATTGGCCTTCTATGCAAGATTAACTTTGGTTAAACATGTATTATGCAACATTCCCATATATAATATGGCTGTCTACAAATGGCCCAAAGCTATTATAAAAGAATGTGAGAAAATTATCAGAAATTTCCTATGGTCTGGAGATCCTTCAGTTACAAAATTAGTGATTGTTAAATGGGATGAAGTAAATGCTCCATTAATTGAAGGTGGTTTGGGTTTAAGGAGATTGGAGGTAATGAATAAGGCCTTATTAATGAAACTCTTGTGGAAGATTGAAACAGAGGAGGTTGAATGGGCTCAGTTCATGAGTGCCAAGTATAAGAACAAGAGTAATGAATGGATATCATCTTACAAACAATCCTCAATTTGGCCTGGTATTAAATGAGTCATTGCTAAAGTTAGTGAAGGTAAGAGATGGATAGTGGGATATGTAAAATCAATATCAGTTTGGCATGATAAATGGATCAAGGGTTATGCTCTAATTGAAAGGCATGCACATGACAGTTATGTCCAGATAAATATGGATTTGAAGGTTGCTGATTCAATTGTAGATGGATATTTATCATCTGAGAAAGTGTTGCTCATGTGATGAATTGTTTAATATTTGATCGTCTGAGCATGTGTTGCTCGTCTGATGGATTATTGGCAGCGTACCAAAAATATTAATTAGAACACTGGTCGTTGAACCGAGCATAATTAATAAAATTAATGACCATGAGGTCGTCGTAAAGTTATTAAGGTTAGAATCTGGAATGATGATCCTTGGATTCAGAAACCCTAATTTGATCAATTGATGATCAATTCATGGTTCGTCAGAATTTCAACCATGGGACGAAGGAGGGAGCGACTACATGGGACCATGGATCAACCATGTAGTGTCCATATGCTCACGTGAGCAAATACGAAGAACTCCTGAAGAGTTGACGATTTGTTGGTGAAAGAATGATCAAATGCTGGTTTAATCATTTATTCGAAAACGCTCGTCTGAGCCTTAGGTGAGAAAACCTAATTAATTATGACGAGGCGAGGGACCGACCATGGAGTCATGAAACCGGCCCTGGGTTGTCACGTGACCGCTTGACGATGACTTCATGAAAATCCAAAGTGTTTGGAAGAGTTTTGGACCTAATACGAGCAATTGTGCAAATTATGTCAAAACTGTGAAAATTGATGGGACGGCTTCCGTAAGCCAAAGAGCCAATCTTGGTCGGTCAAGATAGTGTGCTCGTATCCCCAAGGTGTCCGCCTCTCAGTCCTGAGAATTTTGATATTTTCTGGCGTGCAATTGAGCATCCATTCGAGAAAATATGCCAAACTTAGGGTTTCGACGAAACTGAGGAAAACACCATGAGATGATGAAAAATAATTATAAAATAAGGAATGAGGAGGCGTGGGACCACCGTGATCAAGGCATGGTCGTCCGGTCGTGAACACGGTCCCGTGGTGCCTTTTCCTTAATTTTATAATATTTTGATGATTTTATTAAAAATTCATGAATTTTGAGAAATTTGATGAATTTAGGGAGTTTCCATGAATTGAAGGAGTTTTCATGAGTTCAGAGAAGCAAAAAATATTAAAATAATAAAACAAGGGCGTGTGGGACCATGGAGGCATGGCCGTCCGGCTATGGACCGGTCCCACGAGTTTTTCATAATTTTTTAATATTTTTTAGGTAGTTTTGATGATTTGAGGGAATTTTTCCTAATTTGAGAGAAATACCATGAAATCAAGAAATTTGATGAATTCAAGGAAAACTAATAATAAAATAATAAAACAAAGGGGCGTGTGGGACCGGCTAGGGCATGGCCGGCCGGCCAAGGCCCGGTCCCACAAGTTTTCATAATTTATTTTATTTTATTATTATTATTTGATGATTTGTGCAAAATACCATGAAATCAAGGAGTTTTTTCATGAAATTAAAGAAATAATAATAAAAATAATAAGGAACTGTGGGGTGTGGGGCCGGTTGGGACCAAGGCATGGCCGGTTAGCCAATGGTCACGCCCCACACTCCTTTTCTTAATTTTATATTATTTTTTATGGATTTATGGAAGTACCATGAAACCGAGGAGTTTCCTCGAGACGAAGGAGATTTGATAAAATGAGAGAATTTTCATCAAATCATGGAAAATAATAAAAATGCATTAAAAATATAAAACTGGCGTGGGATTGATCACGACACGGTCGGTCGGTCGTGTGTCCGTGCTCCCAGCACCCTGGTCAATATTTTTAATTATTTATTATTTTCTTCCCTATTTTGCAGAGGTTTATTGTTTCGTTGTATTTTTGAAATACTCGTTCGTGCGGTGAGTGTTAGTGTATCGTCGTTGAATACACCTTCACCATTTGAACCGGGGCTTACTTAGAGGTAGCTCGGACGCCCAGTTGTTGATTATTTATTACTAATTGTGAAATTCGGTGGAGAATAATTCACAAAACTGAGTAATAAGATTTTTATTATTAATTCATAAGATCAGCTGAGGATTCGACTACGAATTCAGAATAATAAAGTGAGCATTACCATTCCATGGGACCGTAGATTCGACCATAGAATCGGAGAAATTAAGATTTATCAATTACCATTTATGAGATCAGTTGTGGATTCGATCATGAAATCGGAGTAATGAGATAATATAGTTATTGCTATTCTATGAGATCAACCCGTGGATTCGATCATAGAATCAGAACAATTGTTTATTTCCATTCCATGGGACCAGTCGTGGATTCGACCATGTAATAGGAGCAATTAGGAATAATTAACTTTGTGGCTCTATACTAGCAGAGCAAGTTGTCTAAGAGCATTAATTATCCCGATATGAGCTTGTCGGTAAGTCATATCCTTTATATAGTCAGGGTAAACTCGTTGTTTGTTCCTGAAGACGTTATCGCTCTATACTAGCAGAGAAAGCTGTCTAGGAGTCGTCCATCTCGTGATACTATATAGAAATAATCACTGAAAGTGTTCAGTATTCATGAGATATGCCGTTGTCCAGTCGTGAGACTACATATCTGCTTGTACTCTGAGAGAAAGTACTCTCCGTTAAGAATTCAATGAGAGACCTGTGTCTCAATACCCACATCTGATTGCTGGATCAGAGCTTCGTATAATTATGAGTTTACGATTTTAGCCTTTGTCGAAAATCCACCATCTACATTAAGTTCCCTACTTACTGAGGAAAGTTGTGTTCCTCAGTCAGCAATCAATAGTGATTTTCCGGCCATAAATAATAATACCAGTAATTGAACTTAGTCGTAAGTTGAGACATTACCGGATTTAGAGAGTATGAGCAAACCACGACTTGATGAAGTCTTCAATGTAATGATTGGAGCGTCGTTTGATGAGCATAAATTGGTGTTGAACCGCTGGTTTGGACGACGAGTCCGTGGTCGGTTAGGATTCGCGGGTCGGGCCCAATAAGGAAATCCTTAGAAAATTAGGTTTTGGAAATAAAATTGATATAAAAGGGATTAATCCTTTTTTTTCCCCACGACCAGCTCTCCATCATCTCTGCACCTTCACGCCAGCAGGAGAAGATTCACGCCGCCGCCGGACCACCACCTGCCGCCGCCGGTCGCCGTCATTGCCGCCGTCGGCCAATTTCCTGCCGGCGCTCCCAGGTACGTTTTTTTGTTTGTTTGCTTATGTTTATGATCCTCATGAGTTGTTCATGCTTTGATCATGATGAAGTTATATACATGTGTGTATATTAGTGTGAGTTTTATGAAAACCCTCGTTTTTGAAAACGTATGTTCGTCCGATCGTTAGTTTTGTAAACTAATTATAATCCATGATTTAGGAGAGATTTTTTTTTTTAGTATATGAACCTAGGTTCAGTGATAAAACTTAGTTTATGAGCTTTCATGTGTACCAAGGTTCTATCATAAAAGAAGTGAATTTTCATGAAATCGGAATAATCCTTCGTTTTAAAGACAAATAACGATGACACGAAGGAAAATATGTATGATGAACTTGTGTCCAGTGATAAAATTTTGCTTATGAGCTTTCATGTAAACACAAAACTTTATCATATGTATGAGATGTGAGCATTCACAATATTTTTTGAAATAAACCTTCGTTTAAAGACAAATAATGACGATACGAAGGAAAAATAGTTTATATATATATATATATATATATATATATATATGCATCTGTGACATATATTGTATAAAATATGATGGTATATTTTATTTGCATGAATTAGATAAATTCTTGAGAATTAATGTAAGCAATGTTGCATTAATTACTGTTTTTCTCGAAAAATCAGAAACGTGGGTTTTGAGGAACCTTCGAAGATAGACAATATATTTATGATGAAATATTTTATTGTTGTAAACTTCATAGGTCAGTTGTGTGAATGTTCACATTATGAAAATTGTGTCCGTGATTTTATGAAAAATCAGTTTCGAAATTAATAAAGTTTCGTTCGTTTTTTGCAGTTTTCGAAGAGACGAACGATTTTGAGGCGTTAACTCTACCGTTACTATCACTATTGTTAGTGGAATTACAAAAGGTAAGAGTTAATAGTTACCATTTTTTTCCGTATTTCCTTGATTCGTGTCTGGACAGCATACTAAAGTAGAATGTAATGTGGACTTTGCAGTTGTTTTAGCAAAATGACCAATTCCTCAGCCGACGATACTTCAAGGGACGAATCGCATTCTGATGATGACATCTCCAGGGATGATGCACGCATGGACGAGACCTCCATTGGTGAAGAAGAGGAGGATGCCACTGGCGTGAAGAACATTCCGAATATAGACGACGCATTCTTTGAAGAGGATCCAAAAGGAGCTGAAGCATATCTCAAGTCCCCAGTATATCGTCTTCTGATCAACCCTAGGACTGTGACTCAGAAGAAATTGGTGACCCCGAAGATGGTAATACGGCTTTGTCTCGAACGAGGGCTTTTCCTTGCATCGACCATAGAGTTTAAGCTTTCTCGACGCCCTTTGGAAAAAAATTCTGGATGGGCAAGGCATATGTTGGGTTTCCCTCATGTCAGGGCTATGCTCAACCAGTCGCAAGTGACGAGAGCTATTCAAGCTTCTGGAGACTTGTCTATTAGTCATGATGTGAAAAGTATCGTGGCTTTGCTGGCCCGTTGGTGTGTTCCCACTCATACCTTCATATGTAGATGGGGAGAATTTACTGTTACCTTAGAAGATGTGGCTGCTTTGATGCATCTCCCGATTACATGTAATTTCTCTGTAGGTCTTTCGGATGAGGAAAAAGTGGTTTTTGACACTCTGACAACTGCGATGGAAGAAGTGAACAAGGCGTCTGGTAGTAAAGGTTGTTATTCCCATTGGTTGACGCGTTGGTGGCCAAGAGATGAAGTTTCTGATAGTCCCATCACCGGTATGTTACCTATTGCCGCTTTCTTATGCTTATGGTTATCCAGAGACATATTTGAAGACAGTGGACATTTGTTGAAGCCTTTCGTAATCCCTTTTGCTATTAATATGGCTCAATGTGAGGAACTCCCAATAGGTAGCTTATTCCTGGGTTCCTTGTATTCTAACTTAGACTCCTTGGTGTTAGATTCCAGCGTGTCGAATGGCTTCATGAAGATTGAGTGTTATGTTAACACGATGTTTCTTCAAGCTTTGATGTGGGAGCACTTCAAGAATTATGCGCCTATCCCACGTAACATCCTGCAAGGACCAAATACTGATGCCCGTCACATCTTTGCCGAGAAAGATAATGCACGAATCATGCGTTGGTCTACAAAGCAGCCTCGGTCTAAAGCACGCCTCATTGATGTGTTGGATGAAGAATCGAAGTTCGACTTTCATCCGTGGGTGTAGGTTCCTGATTATGTTTCTCAACCAACAACTTTCAATACTGGAGAGAGCACGACTCTGAAATCTGGTGCTAACCCGAATGATGGTGAGAGATCCTTCATGTTGAGTTGTACTCTTGGTCACTTGTTATCCGTTATGTATAGAGAGTGGGAAGTATAAGAATACAACATTGATAAGGCGGCTCGACAAATGGGTATGGATCAATGTGTTCCAACTACCCAGAGAAGGAAACCATCAGTTGATCAGCTTGCGTCTCGTTTAGATCACACTCACGTGGAAGGGAGTAGTTACTGGTTTCCTGGTTCTGATAGACTTGCATATGTAACCCCAGGTTATATAGAATTCTGGAATCAACAATTTGAGAGGTTGCATGAATTTGTGACAGTTAGTCAGCTTCCAGTGAAGATTCCTCCGTCTGATGAGATGATCTCTGGTCGATCAATACTGAAGTACCTTTCTGGTGATAAACGAAAATTATCTCCAGGATGTTCTCAAGTAAGAATCTCCACATGTCTTTTATGAAACCATGGTAACTGTATTCTGATCATGTTATTGAATTCTTTACAGGACGGTCGTAGCGTAAGACCTCGAATCCATGCAGATTTTTCAGATATTGGAGAAGTCGTTCACGGCGGAGAAGGAAGGAACAAAAGCTATAAGCTGTTAACTAATACCATGAAGTCCCCAGTTCGTTCTTTGGTGAGTTCCCAATATTTCTCACCGTGACTTTCATTGCTATTAACATTAGAATCATGAAGCCAATGTTATTAATTTTATTGCAGAATTTTACTCCATCAAGTCTTGAAGGTCTTCAATTTTCTGCTACTGAACAAGCAATCGCTGATTTGCGTGACGAAGAAACTGTAAGTATTTCTTCACATGTTCAAATGTGGTGCTTCATAGATGAAAATATTGATTGTAGAGGACGTGTACAGGAGGATGTCGTCATGGATGGAGAATTATGGAACTCAATCATCCTCTGGGAATGGGAATGGAGGTAATTCCCAAGATTCGGAGCCGGATGGAAGTGATGTTCCTCTTGTCGTTGATGTGGACAACTCCAACCCCTTGGACACTTTGGAGACTCCTAAAGTAAGTATATATCTTGTATATTCTTCATAGAAGTATAAAAGTGCTGACTTGTGAATGAATGAATGATAACCCATGTGAATATATGAAAACTTAGTCGAATTTCGTCGTCAGAAAATTCAGAACCCAGCTTTTTAATAGAAACACTGCAGAATCTTCGTCTGAAGTCGGATTTTGATGATCTGCATGTGCAAATTCAAGCCCGTAAAATTTCCAAGATTTAGAAAATAAGATTTTTAAGTTTTGAGCATGTTCAGAGCCTGAAAAAGGCGAAATATTAAACTTCCAGGAGACTTCCAGAACTTTTTCAGATTGCGCATTACTTGATATTTTGGCCACATCTACGCGCTCGTTCATCGTATTGTCATGAAATTTTGACATGTCATAGTGGACATCCATACGAAGAGAATGGAATATGACCCATCCTCAGATTACTTGTATATTGCTCCCAGTTCGTCTCCTAGTACATGGCCGAGTTCAGTTTCTTCAGACGGACTCATCGTAAAATGTGTTTTCATGACTTTCATGTTATTTGCTCGTGCCTTGAATGTAGTATGATGAACCTTGATGATGTTGCCTTGCTGGTATACTGTGTTTCATAATCTACTTTGGATTCGTTACTCTAACCTCATGTAATCTTCGTATTAGGTGCTAAATACCGAAGTTGAGGATACTTGAGCCAACGATGATAACTCTAACCATTCCGGAGTTATTGATGAAGAGACAACCATCCCTGAATTTCAAGGCTATGAGAAGGTCGCTACTTCTGTTATGGAAACCCAGATGGTTGTTGCCTCAGTGATAGAAGAAACCGAGACAACAGCGGAGAATACCGAAGGAGCTGTTGCTTTGGTCGTGGGATCCGCTCCAGTGACCGAGAACCGTATAATAGTATATGAATATCCAACTACAGGGGTCGCTTTAGATCCTCCCTTGAACACTTCACTCCCGTATCATGAACTGGTCGGCGGATTCAGCGTTCCCATTAGATATGCACGCTTGTACGAGACGATATGGAAGAAGTTTGGCCACATGATCGTTGACAGAAACCCTGGGCGTGCTTATGCTTTAACCATGCAAGTAGGCATTATCTTGCGTGTCGTGAGTGTAATTCATACGAGACCCAGGAATACCGTGACTCCAGATTTACTCTTTGATTGGGAGTTTAACTTGGAGAATTCAGAAAGACTTGGCCTCAACGTGAAATGGCTTCGTAAGCAAATAAATATTATCAAGGATTCAGGTGAGAAGAACATACCCTTTACCAATGATACTGTGAAGGATAAGGAGGACAAGATTGCCAAGTTGACCGAGGAGTTGAACAAGGAGAGGGCGGCTTTGCAAATCTTGAAGGATGCTAATGAGCGAAAGCCTTTTCTTGCTGATCTCTTGAACTTCTGAACTTCTGAGAGATGTGAGGTTTATACTTGGGTTTTGATATTTAGATGGTTTTGGATTGACTGATGGTTAAGGATTTTCTTGTAGATTTGATAAAGATTTTCTTTTATGAAATATGAACTGAATTTTGATAAATTGCTGAATTCAAATACTGATTGCAAGTATTGCAAATGTTTTGGAGGAATTGAAATACAAATGAAAGAAAATCCTAAATGTTAAATCCAAACGCCATGAATGCTTCGAACGCCCAATACCTTAAATGTCCAATAATTTCAAATAAACGCCTTGAGACAATTTTCATGAATTACTGGTAGGGTTCTGCCATCTGTGTTGGTCAATTTGTAGTATCCTCCGGCCACGGACTTAGCGACCATGAATGGTCCTTCCCAATTGGAGTTCCTTGTAAAATGAAGACCGTGCTGAACTTCTTTAAGAACCTGGTCCCCTTCATGAAACTTGTTAGGCTTGGTCGATTGTGCCTTGAATATCTTCCCCTGATTCGGAATTCGCTGTTTGACAGAATTCCACGATTGTGGCACATATGGACACTCGTGCGGAAGAGAGTATCCAGCATAATGTTGATCATGCTTATCTAGGTCTTCAGAAATAAACCTCTCGATGGAGTGACCGATTTGAGTAAGTTCTGAACCCAACCATTGAGTGTAATATTGCTGCGGTGAAGTTACCCACTCATAGATTTTGATGACTGCTAAATTGTTCATGGGGAGAAGTTCCTGGACCATAGTAGCATATTTGAACATTGGTAATATTGGAGCATGAGGAGGAATAAGACTTGCCTGAGCTCGAAACCTTTTGACAAAGGTGTGCGGATTTTCTCCAAGTTCCTGTGTAAGTCCCATCAGAGCTGTTACTTCTTCCAGATGCTCAAACGGTGGTGCGTCCTCTGCTTCGTCTTCCGACTCAGAATCCTCTACGATGACAGGATGTGTTGAAGGCATCGTTATCCTTCCGGCATGAATCCAAGTTCTTCCAAGGACCATGTCGTACCCAGGGTCTTCCCGTATTATGAAAAACTTGGCCTCAGTGCAGATCAATCTTTCCGTAACTTTGAGAGTGATGAAGCCGTATGCGTCTCTGAAGATTCCTTTGTGGTCCCTAATTTCTATGGGAGCATGATGGCTTCCTGTCAAGTAATACCGGCAGCTCTGAGAGTTTTCAAAGGGATGATATTGACAGCGGTACCAACATCGACGAACGCCCTCTTGAACTCATTTCCTTTAATGTGCACTGTGGTGAGAAGTCCCCAGTCATACATTTCTTTTTCGGTGGCTGACGGTTCGGTGGTGGTTTCTTGGATCAGCAGACGTTTTCCAGACACGATGTGGTTCAGTGCAACAAACATGTATTTCCTTTGAGCTTTCGAAAGATACAACAACTCGCAGACATGTTCGATCAGAGATTGGACCGTTTCCTTGACAGGAGATTCAGAGATGGTAAAAGTTCTGACTGGGAGGGGGTTTTTGTGCACTCCCTCAGTCCCCAGGTTTAGCTCTCCTGATTCGACCTTTTCTTTGAATATGCGCTTCAAATTCTTGCAATCACTCGTGGGATGGATGACGTATCTATGGAAGCGACAATACCGAGAATTTTCCATGGCCTCTTCAGTTGGTTCCTTCTTGACATAAGTCAATTTGATTGCGCCATCTTGAATCCAGGCATCGACTAGTTCATTAACTTCTTCCATTGAACAGGGAAAATCAGGTGCTTCTGGATCTTCCGTATGCTGAGGAGGGATTTTCGAATTCTCCTTCTTGTGTGTCTTTTAAGGGGTGGAGGAAGTATGCTTGTGTTGTGGTTCTGCTTTTCTTTTAATCCCTTCCACGACGGCATTTGTTGAATGTTGCAGGTTGTAATGCTTGTTGATCAAACGCCTGCTTCCTCGAGTGTATTTTGAATCTTCAGTATTTGTAGACTTTGCTCTTTCCAAAAGATCGGGTGCAGTGGTTGCCGAACTCTTCGCAGCCTCGTGAAGCTTTGAGAAAGTCTGGAATCGAAGGTTTTCCAGCAAGGACCTGTAGACCGGGAGCATGCCATTGATGCACAAGTCCACCAGTTGTTGCTCCGTGACGTTTGGGTCATGACAATCCAGGGCTTGGACTATGAATCTTTTCACATAATCATTGGGATTTTCACTGACCCTCTGAAACATCCTTCCAAGGTCGGAAAGGGTGACTTATTCTGACACGAATAAGTATTTCCTGTAGAATGCGTTAACCATTTCTCCCCAATTGTTGATAGTCCCTGGTGCAATATTGTTATACCAGGTGTATGCTCTGCCTTTCAGAGATTTTGATAATTCCTTGAGACGAACGACATGATTATGTTCATGTTCTCCCAGGGCTTCGAGAAAACGAGAGACATGTTCCCGAGCATTGCCAGTTCCATCATATAAGGGGAAGGTCAGAGAAACGTAACCTTTGGGGAGTGGAATCCTATGCGTAGCGGCGGGATAAGGAGGTTGATGAAGATCGTCATGCGATGTTTTGTCTTTTCCACGATTCTCCAAAAGGTGCTCCAGATCCTCGCGAGTGATGAAATTCGATGATCCCTTCGCTGATGAGTTGTCTGTAGCAGTTTTGTGGACTTCGTCGTCTTCTACTGTATGGATTGGAATTACTTCAGGACCATCGTCTGAGGATTTCTCCTTCTCCTTTCCCTTCTCTTGAGTCTTCTCTGACATCTCGTTAGTAAGAGTTTTGAGATAATTACACAGCTCCTTTTGTGTAGCAGCCATCTCAGTCTGGTTCTTTGCAAGAGTCTCCTGCGCTTTGATAAGATCAGCAATGGTAGGCGGTGGATCTCCTCTGACTTCTTCAGGGTGTCCTCCGAACAGTGGATGACCTTCGGCGTGAGGAGGAGTAATGTCACCACCATCAGTGTTGGAGGTCGAAATTGTCTCCGGGATATTCTGATTGTTGTTGTTGCTAGTGCTAGCACGGTTTGTGTAAGGATTCGTAACTGAACCTGACCTGAGATCAACCATCTTGTGAAATTGTTAGATTGCAACCGAGAGATTAATCTCCCACTGTGGTCGCCAATATGTAAATGGAGAAAAACGATTTGCTGGTTTTTAAGGAATTGAGGAGACGACCGTACGGAGGAGACTCCTCGAACCGAGAGAAATGTAAACCTCACACAGATGCACCGCTTCAAAGGGGGTGCTTTAGATTCGAGAGATCAATCTGTAGTACTACGGCCTAAATCAAGACAATGATCGTTCCAGAGTAATTTCGGTCACAAGAGAAGATGGGTTGATCTGTAGGAGGGAAGCTGAGAAATGTGTGAATTCAATGGTAATCAAAGATTGTGGGTGTGTGAATTCTGAATATGATAAGCTCTGAATGATTGAAATTGCTCAATTGAGAGTAGTTCCTTAATTTATGAGTTGATGATCTCGTGTTGTCAGTTTGACGTGAGATTGATGATACCGTTGATGCCGTTTCATCATAATTCAGAGACTTATTTATATTGCTGGAATTGTAGACACCATGATTCCATGAAGTGTGATAGTTGATAGAATCAAGGAGTGGGGAAGTGGAGATCGTGTTTGAAACCAGTTGCTCAACGTGTGGGGACTTGGTCGATTTTCCACCCATTACCTCGTGAATTCCTTCAACTGATTGCACGACTTGCTCACATTCCATCGTGTGTTTGAACACACGTGCCGTAGACCGCCAGACCAAAACCCTAAGTGATATCCCCCCAAGTGACACGATTGATGTCTCGTGGTTTGTTAGTCAATTGATGACTTCGTGGTTTGATGGGACGATGAGTCCATGTAGTTGCTGAGTGTCGAACATGATGTTCTGAAACTCATGAATTGAACATGTCATGAGACAGAGGTATAGTTCTTACGATGAAGTGAGAAAGTATTTATCATTCAGTGGATCGTTGAATATTGATTGTTGAACCAATATTCCTTGGTTTGAACAAATATTTATCATCTGAGCAAGTTTTGCTCATGTGATGAATTGTTGAATATTTGATCGTCTGAGCATGTGTTGCTCGTCTGATGGATTATTGGCAGCGTACCAAAAATATTAATTAGAATACTAGTCGTTGAACCGAGCATAATTAATAAAATTAATGACCATGAGGTCGTCGTAAAATTATTAAGGTTAGAATCTAGAATGATGATCCTTGGATTCAGAAACCCTAATTTGATCAATTGATGATCAATTCATGGTTCGTCAGAATTTCAACCATGAGACGAAGAAGGGAGCGACTACATGGGACCGTGGCTCAACCATGTAGTGTCCATATGCTCACATGAGCAAATACGAAGAAATACTGAAGAGTTGACGATTTGTTGGTGAAAGAATGATCAAATGCTGGTTTAATCATTTATTCGAAAACGCTCGTCTGAGCCTTAGGCGAGAAAACCTAATTAATTATGACGAGGCGAGGGACCGACCATGGAGTCATGAAACCGGCCCTGGGTTATCACATGACCTCCTGACGATCACTTCATGAAAATCCAAAGTGTTTGGAAGAGTTTTGGACCTAATACGAGCAATTGTGCAAATTAGGTCAAAACTGTGAAAATTGATGGGACCGGCTTCCGTGAGCCAAAGAGACAATCTTGGTCGGTCAAGATAGTGTGCTCGTGTCCCCAAGGCGTCCGCTTCTCAGTCCTGAGAATTTTTATATTTCTGGCGTGCAATTGAGCATCCATTCGAGAAAATATGCCAAAATTAGGGTTTCGACGAAACTGAGGAAAACACCATGAGATGATGAAAAATAATTATAAAATAAGGAATGAGGAGGCGTGGGACCGCCGTGATCAAGGCATGGTCGTGACCATGGTCCCATGGTGCCTTTTCCTTAATTTTATAATATTTTGATGATTTTATGAAAAATTCATGAATTTTGAGAAATTTGATGAATTTAGGGAGTTTCCATGAATTGAAGGAGTTTTCATGAGTTCATGGAAGCAAAAAATATTAAAATAATAAAACAAGGACGTGTGGGACCATGGAGGCATGGCCAGCCGGCTATGGACCGGTCCCACGAGTTTTGCATAATTTTTTATTATTTTTTAGGTATTTTTGATGATTTGAGGGAATTTTTCCTAATTTGGGAGAAATACCATGAAATCAAGGAATTTGATGAATTCAAGAAAAACTAATAATAAAATAATAAAACAAAGGGGCGTGTGGGACTGGCTAGGGCACGACCGGTCGGCTAAGGCCCGGTCCCACAAGTTTTCATAATTTATTTTATTTTATTATTATTATTTGATGATTTGTGCAAAATACCATGAAATCAAGGAGTTTTTTCATGAAATTAAAGAAATAATAATAAAAATAATAAAATAATAAGGATCTGTGGGGTGTGCGGCCGGTTGGGACCAAGGCATGGACGGTTGGCCAATGGTCATGCCCCACACTCCTTTCCTTAATTTTATATTATTTTTTATGGATTTATGGAAGTACCATGAAACCGAGGAGTTTCCTCGAGACGAAGGAGATTTGATAAAATGAGAGAATTTTCATCAAATCATGGAAAATAATAAAAATGCATTAAAAATATAAAACTGGCGTGGGATTGACCACGACACGGTCGGTCGGTCGTGTGTCCGTGCTCCCATCACACTGGTCAATATTTTTAATTATTTATTATTTTCTTCCCTATTTTGCATAGGTTCATCGTTTCGTTGTATTTTTGAAATACTCGTTCGTGCGGTGAGTGTTAGTGTATCGTCGTTGAATACACCTTCACCATTTGAACCGGGGCTTACTTAGAGGTAGCTCAGACGCCCAGTTGTTGATTATTTATTACTAATTGTGGAATTCAGTGGAGAATAATTCACAAAACTGAGTAATAAGATGTTTATTATTAATTCATAAGATCAGTTGAGGACTCGACTACGAATTCAGAATAATAAATTGAGCATTACCATTCCATGGGATCGTATATTCGACCATAGAATCGGAGTAATTAAGATTTATCTATTACCATTTGTGAGACCAGTTGTGGATTCGATCATGAAATCGGAGTAATGAGATAATATAGTTATTGCTATTCTATGAGATCAACCCGTGGATTCGATCATAGAATCAGAACAATTGTTTATTGCCATTCCATGGGACCAGTCGTGGATTCGACCATGGAATAGGAGCAATTAGGAATAATTAACTTTGTGGCTCTATACTAGCAGAGCAAGATGTCTAGGAGCATTAATTATCCCGATATGAGCTTGTCGGTAAGTCATATCCTTTATATAGTCTGGGTAAACTCGTTGTTTGTTCCTGAAGACGTTATCGCTCTATACTAGCAGAGCAAGCTGTCTAGGAGCCGTCCATCTCGTGATACTATATAGAAATAATCACTGAAAGTGTTCAGTATTCATGAGATATGCCGTTGTCCAGTCGTGAGACTACATATCTACATGTACTCTGAGAGAAAGTACTCTCCGTTGAGAATTCGATGAGAGACCCGTGTCTCAATACTCACGTCTGATTGCTGGATCAGAGCTTCGTATAATTATGAGTTTACGATTTTATCCTTTGTCGAAATCCACCATCTTCACAAGTGCAGCTCAACAAATAAGAAACAAATTTCCTGTGATACCATGGATTAAGCAAGTTTGGAATCCCTGTGTGCACCCATACACCTCCACTTATTTATGGAAAATCTTGAGGGGTGCTTGTGCCACTGAGGAAACTGTGAGGAAGAAAGGGTTTTCAACAGTCTTAAAATGCTATCTATGTGGCAGTGCACAAGACACAATGCAACATATTTTATGGGAATGCAGTTTTAGTACAAGAATTTGGCATTGACTGGGAGGAATCTTATGTTTCCTTAACCCTTAATCATTTGAGGATATTCTGAAGTCTGCAAAAGGAAAAAGTGGATCAATTCAAGAAGTATGGTACAACAGTGCATTTAAGGTGATGGTTGAATTATGGCACACAAGGAATGAGAAGATATATGAGAATGCAGAACCTAACTTTGAGAAGTTTAAACAGACAATATTGTCTTACACAAAGGCATTTAGTGTAAGAATGAAAGGTTCCAAGTAGGGGAATTATATGAGTTACAGATCTTATTGCATTTTGGGATCACAGGTATTAAAACACATATGTTAGATGTTTAACAGTGCTTCTTCAGGTTGCCTAGAAATGGACATGTGCTCATATGCCGTGATGGAGATTCCAAGGGTAATCCTGGAAATGCAGGTTTGGGTTTTGTAGCAAGGAATGAAGATGGTGGTTGCTTGGGAGCAGCTACTGGAGGTCTGGGGGTAGAAACAAATTTTCTAGCCGAAGTGATGGAATTGGTGGTAGCTGGTGAATGGGCAATCAATAAAAAGTATGTGAATGTAGTTTTCAGCCTTGATTCTGAAGTCGTACTGCTAGCTTTCAGTAATGGTAAAATTCCTTGGGTGGTGATGAATAGATGGAACAATATCAGAAGACATATACCAAGAATCTCATTTACACATTCATATAGGGAGATTAACTTTTCTGCTGACAAGTGGCTAAGAAAGGGGTGTTGCTAGCAAGAGGAGTAATTGTCTATTATGATGATAAGCCAGATTTCTTGAATAAGATGGAATGTGAAGATGGGATATATTTTAGATTCCGCCCATGAAAACTGCCTAGAGATATCAGTATTGAATCCTAGTGAATATTTGTAATGCAGTGTATTTTGCCTTGCTAAAAATTGGTATAACTCAGTTATTGGGCTTACTTTTCTGGGCTTCAGTTTTTTATTTTTTATTTTTGAATTTAAGCCTTAAAAGATATATCTTGGGCTTGTTGTAAGTTGTATCTTTTGATTATTTTGGTAATAAACTTTTATGATTTAGAAAAAAAAGATATGCAAAATTTGAATTATCATTATAATAATTCTTTTTCCTAAACTTAGGACAATACCGATCTGAGTTCCTTTGGGGAGCAATCTTAGCCAATTCATTTGATACAAAATAAAGTGCATCTTGCATCTTACAAACTTTGCATCCCCATTGCAAGTGTCCTTTATTACCACAATAATAACAATGCTTAGTATAAATATACGAAGTATGAGTTTTGATGTTACCTTTTTGTGGATCCTCTTGCATTGGAGCTCGACGAGTTTTCTTCTTATTATTATTTTCTTTGTTCAATGTTGTTGCATTCTTGACATTAGCAGAAATGCCTTCTTTGATTACTGCTGGTTGAACACTATTCTTAGACTTGACAGAATTCTCTTCCTTACAAGAAATACGAGCATCTTTGTCATCAGTGGAAGCCTCTGATTGAGAAGAATTTGTAGCTTTAATAAATTTTACCTCTTTGCTAATATTTGAAGCATATATTCCCTTATAGCCCAATCCTCATGTATCACGATGATTTCTACTTGCTTCTAACACTGAGGTTAACTTGTTTGAGTTTTCATTGGATTTTTTCAGTTCCAAATTTTCTTCTTCCAACATCTTGATTTTATCAAGAGCACCGGCTAGATCAGCCTCAAGGCGTTTTTCTCGTGAGAGATATACACCTTCTTTCTCTTCAAAACTCTTTTGTTGAGAGTTAATCCTTGCATCAGATTCAACAAGTTTTTCTTCAAGACCCTGTATTTGTTGAGAAGTATCTTCCCTAAACTTCTTGTGATTTTGATACATCCTTTCACATTCAATTTTAATTGCTTTAAAATCATCCTGATTTTTCTCAATTACCTTTTTGTAAATAAGCAATTGTTGTGAGTATTCTTCTTCCAGCAAGTTATGCTCTTCATTGAGATTTTCAAACTTTAAATTTAAATCTCATTCTCTTTCAAGTGTTGAAAGAAGATCATTAGAACAAATAAGAAATTGTTTGCTCAATTCCTTTAGTTCAGATGTTTTTACACTTGATCTTTCATCAGAAATATCCAGTATAGAACTCAAAGGTTTCTCGTTATCAAAAAGAAATTTTTCGGAGTCTGAATAATTGATTGCGAATACAGGGTTTAACTTAATCTCCTCTAGAGAACCTTCAGACTTATTCTCAGAAGAGCAAGTATAACTTGATGAAGAAGCTCCTTTTAAGCATTTCTTAAAATCAAAACTTTCAAAGTCTTGTGATACGTTAACTGAACCTTTCTTTAGTTTTCGCTCTCACTTAACTTTGCCTTGGCCCATATCTTATAGGTTGGATCGCATCAAACACAAATTGTTAGATCTTTTCGTGTTTGCCTGCTCTGATACCAATTGAAAAGGCGAGGGTACCCAAATATACCTCAAGCTAAAACTTTTCCTTCCTATAAGTCCTTTCTCCGAAAGTGATTGTGTATGGACTGAGTTGAGACAATACAACTAATCGGTTCACACTTCGTGTGATTGTCAATGGATACGAGATCGAGACAATACAACAACGAAGTATGTTTACTTGATACAAAGGTTCGGACTTAACCAAACACAATAGGATTGGTTATCAAGTAAATAGGAATTAACGTTTGTGTAATTTACTTTAATTATAATAAAAAAATTATAATGCGGAAAAGAAAAGTAAATGACGCAGTAAGATTTTGTTAACGAGGAAAACCACAAATGCAGAAAAACCCCGGGACCTTGTCCAGAATTGAATACTCTCAGGATTAAGCCGCTATCCAAACTAAACCAACTTCGTATAGTTGAGACCAAGCAACTAAACCTATAGTTCACCTAGTTCCGTCGGTATTCCCACGCCTCCAACTTATGAATAAGTCACGTACTTGGAACAATTCCTTTGGTTCGTAATCCAAACAGTAAAGGAACAAAAAATCTGTTTGGTATCAACTCTTTTCAACCAAGTCATATGAGTCGGACAAAGGCTCTTCTGTTTATCTTAACATAAAATCCTTAGTCAGGTTCTTAGATCTATCTTATGTTCAATTACCCAAAGTAATCATAAGATTTTGCAATCAATACCTTTAATCCCAAGGAACCGTATTGATGTCGATCTATCCAATCTACCACAAGGATAAACCGTTATAGTGAGATCCTCTTTTTACCAAAACAAGTATTGTGCACACCAAAGATATATATAACAAAGTCAGAAATCTTCTATCTCTTCTTTGTCTTCAAATCTTCTTAGATATTCAATAAACACCTGCATACAACTACTTGAATCTCTTGTGATCAATCACACACATAACGGAGTCTGTTAACAATGGATTATCACAAGATCGTCTTTAGCACTAACAACAGTATAAAGATCCCTGTCGAAACTTCGAACTAGTTTGAGTGAATATTATATCAGAAGAGAAGATTCTCAAGCATAAAAAAACTAGGTGCAATCAAAGTTCAACCACCGTTAGTCAATTAAATCAATCGAAAACAAAATATAAACCGAAATTATCTAGTTTCTCACCAACGGTACTCGTAGAGCTTCTAAATCCCAAAGAAGTCTTTAAATTGAGAGGCCGTAAGAGATTTCTCCTAATTAGGTTACTCTCCTCTCCGAATAGGCGGCTTCACCAGTAACAGTATAACAGAGGAAGTTTACTGTCACGAAGGATTAGTTTGCTAGAAATGCAAACTTCAAGTATTTATAGACAAGGAAGTTTGGACACCAAGGAATTTCCAAAACCGAAAATATTCTCAAGATATTGAATAATAATTTCCATATTCGGTTTTCATAATTCCTGAGAATGCTCTGTCCAAAATATTGACCGAAAATCTCCTTGGAAAATCTTTAACTAGAAAATTCACATTTCTAATTCTTATTTTCCATATATAATTAAAAAACTTAATTAAAAGATTCTTAACTTATTTAATTTCGATCCTGGGATTTACTTCCTTCTTAGTTGTTAAGGAATATCTTTGAACAATAAAAGATACGCATAAATGCACGTGTTCAAAGTGTGTCGACATCCTTACGTTGTAAGTCCTCTTTCATACTTACACACTTGAAACAGATTTACCACGCTTCTAAACAAGTTTAGAATTGGTTCATCTGACTTTCAAGAGCTATGCGATTGATTAAGAACTCTCAATCACAAATCATGGGTTTAACGGTTCTACCAAAATAAATTTCGGTTCTACCTCCATGTGAGTATTGTGCATAGTCACACTAGCTTCCCAAAATTCGGTTGACTAGGTACTAGGATTGGGTCCCCACATATATATGGTATCTAACTTATATGTGTTGCACATATCCATCGGATCGGTTCCCCTTTCTGCTATAAACCTTGTTGCACCCCACACAAGGATCGATTCCCCTTTGTGATGTGTTGCACCTCTTACTAGGATCGGTTCCCTTTTACCCAGTGTTAGGTCTTACAAACTACTCAAACTCGATCGTACCATCAGGTGATTACTTAAGATCGGTTTCACTAATAAAAGTCATACCAATACAAAAGTCAGGCCTCATGTGAATAGTTTTACCAAGAACGCAAACAAGTCATGAGCGGTTATACTGATCACACATATTGGTCGTTCATAAGATATGCAATGAAGAAAAATCCAAATAACGCCTGGAGATTTCCTTTTCGATTCACAAACAAAGTTCATGAACTTACTTCCTTAAAACACATGTAAAAACATTGTTTCCTAGGATGAAATCCTCACCTCATACCCATACATAATCACAGTAGCATTCAAACAATTATGTCGATGTCTTATCTACAAAGTTTAATGGTTAAGCAATAAACCTCGTGTTATATTCCTTAATACTATGTCTATCTAGAGTTTTCATGCTTCGCAGTTTTGTTTTCAATATGCACGACTTGAAAGATACGTTAAGGAATGAAACAGTTCAAGTCAAATATCACTAACCTTAAGTGGAAGGATGATGTTGTGGTTGAAGCTCCTTACTTCTTCACTTCTTCAAGTCTTCGCAATACTTGTAATGTCTCAAATCCTAATACTTTCAAGCTAACCTATACGAAGTTGACTAGGGCTGCACATGAGCCGGTACATTCCGGGTTTCTTATGAACCCGGTACCTGTACCTGGAGTTGACCGGTACCTCATTTTGAGGACTGGTACCTGTACCTGTACATGGAGTTGTACCTGTACCTGTATGACCGGTCTGGTACAAGAATGGTACCGGGTTTTTACCTGAAAACAATACTTACAACACAACAAACACAACCTCAGATAAACAAAGGAAAAACAACGTGTTCTTAATACATTAACTACATTATGTTCTTCAGATAAACATTCTCCATTCTCTGCATCAGTTTCATCTCCATTCTATGCATCTCAAGACTATAACAACAGCTCAACCTTCCCTGACTTCATAACATCAACATCGAATCAAATACTTCTAACAACAGCCCTTACCTGATCTTCTTAAACTCTAGTCATAACAGTCACCACCATCTTCCCATTTCTTCTGAACTTCTCAGTTGCTACACAAATTGCACAAATTGGGAGGATCGAGAAACTGTTCAACAGATTCAGGCTCATTGCTACACAAATTGCACAAATTGGAAGACTGACTTTCTATACCCTTGTTGCACCATTAGAAACCCGAACCTCTTGTTTCCGCAAACACCATTCTTTCGAAATGATGGATTTTAATTACTAGTAGATGTAATTGAGATGAAGAAGAAATCGATTCATGAAGCTTTTAAAAATGGTGGAGATTCAGTTAGGGTTTCAAAGAATCAAGAGATGGGTTTGAGATGAAGATGATGCAGCTAAGTCGAGAAGATGATGAAACCCATGAAATTAAGTTAGGGTTTGAGATGAATTCGATATTGGTGGAAATTTGATGGGGAAATTGATGAGATTCAAAAGGGGATTAGGGTTTCTGCTACATGAATTGGTGGTGGTTGATGTGTACGATTTAGAGATGCTGTTGGTGGTTGTTGCAGAAGATATAGAAGAGAAATGAAATCTGTCTGGTGCTGTGTGTGAATCAATTGCAGGTGGATGATTAAGAACGACGAAGAAGAAGAACTAATTTGGTTCAGAAGAACAGAAGAAAAACAAGGAAAGAAGAAGAACTAATTTGTATATACCTAGCATAAACGTCTAGGATCCACGGAAATCTAAGGGACAACATTATTCGGGAATTTTGGTCCGGTACACACCGGGAATCTAGTAGTTACCGGTCCCTGTACTCAATCGACACCGGTTCCTAAAATTAGAACCGTTCCCTGTACCTCCTTCGCCGGTTCTTTTTTCCCGGTTCTGGTGCGGTTGACCGGTTCTGGTTCGGTTCATGTGCAGCCTTAAAGTTGACTCTAGTACATTTAATCAAGCGATTCTTAAATGAGTTTTGCTTCACTAAATATGACAACCAAACTTGACATACCAACGCTTGGTGGGTTCAACCGAGCTATGCTCTAACAGGTGGGATATACAAAATCTTCTATTTTTCGTGGTTTTCGATGGGTTTATGTTGAAGTGGCTTTTAACTCAAAGGTGTTGATGGGTGATAGAAGTTCAACGTCTTTGTATTTTGATTCATGGTGAGGAAATACTTCTATTGCTGATAGTTTGGGTCCGGAAGACTTGGACAGGCAGGCTAGGGTCGCTGATATGATTGTGGATGGTGAATGGGTGTTCACGGATCAAGCTTTGAATACGTTTTTAGCTGCTGGAATTGTTGTGGAGGACCTTCCAGTACCGATGGGTGGTGATGATTATACGGTTTGGACGTTGGACAATAAGGGACAGTTCTCAGTGAGTTCGGAAAAGGATCTTATTCGCAAGAGGCAGCCTATCCTTGATGGTGCTAACTTGTTATGGCATCCAACTATTCATCCTTCTCTTGCTGCGAGAAATTGGAAACTACTCCGTGGTGCTTGTGCAACTCTTGGTAAGGTACGAAGTAGATTTAAATATCAAGTAGTTAATAAATGTTTCTTATGTAACATAGAAGAGAAGACCTTGGATCATATTATTTGGTCTTGTGATTTTGCTTCCAAGGCGTGGTTGTGGATTTCAGATGTTTTCGGTATTTTTCCTCATCAAAACCTCACTACAGCTTATAAACAAGCAAAAGGTAAAAGCCGTATGTTCAAGGATTTATGGTTGTTGTCTATTTTGGTAGTTCGTTCTGAATTATGGATGACAAGAAATGGCTTTATCTATGGTAATCAAAAGGTTAATTGGAATTTCTTTGATAAGAAGGTTTTCAATCAAATCCATGATTAATCAAGACGTTTGAAGGGTTTCATGTATAATTGCCAATATGTCTTGAGAGTGCTTACTTACTTTAGAGTACAACATAGGAAGGTGAAGTTCTCGGTCCCTAAGGAGTGTTTCTGGATTCCGCCAGAGGTGAATGAGTTGCAACTGTGTTGTGACGGTGCTTCTAGGGGAAACCAAGGAAGAGCTGGAGCAGGTTTGATGGTTCGTGATTTTGATGCTAATGTTTTAGGAGCCATGAGTGTTGGTTTTGGGGTTCGTACTAATTATTTAGCGGAGATATTTTGTGTTATAGTTGCCTTGGGGTGGGCGACTAAATTTGGAGTTGGGAATGTTTGTATTCGTACAGATGCAATGGGAGCAGTGCAGGCTTATGGTAGTGACACTTTAGCAGTTCCGTGGTTTCTTAGACAAAGGTGGGTTATAGTCCGAGCTAGATACAACGGAATTCGTTTTGTTCACACTTATAGAGAAGCCAATTTTGCAGCGGATGGGATGCCAAAAAAGGTTGTTTATTATAAGATGGTGAAGGAATTAGTTATGATAGCAAACAAGATTTTATTCCTTCAGTTGAATTGCCAAATGTAACTTATTTCAGATTTGATTAGTTTTCTAAGTTTGTAAGTTTTTTGGGGTGTTGTGCCTCTTTTCTTACAAATTTATTTGTAATAACTTTTGCTATTTATTAATACAATTTGGATTTACCAAAAAAATCTCCCATGGAGTTTCTTTGTGATCTCAATGGAGATTTTAGGTGGAAGTTCAAGTATGGTGATCAAGATTCAAGACTTTGGGCATATTACTCTCATATTTTTATGAGAAGATCTCTTTTTCAAGAATAAAAAACCCTTTCAAAATGGTTGGATTATAATTCCGAAACCATTCTCCCAATCTTAGGATTGCTTGGCACTCTTGTTGGTAGTTTGTTACTTCTCTTCACAAATTACTCTTTGTTAGTACCTTTTAATTGTAATTTGATCTTTGATCTTGATGCACTTTAAGTCCATGTAATCTCTAGTTTATCATGAATGAAATTTATGAGATTTATCAAATATATATATATATACTAGGTATCACCCCGTCCTACGACCGGGACTCAACCTTTTTCGATTTTTTTCTGTTGTTTGGTCGGCTTGCCAGTATTCTCACACAAAATTTTGGTCATTAACAGAACTAAAGAGTAGAATTTTCAAAAATCCATCCTACAAGTTAGTTGGGATCTGCGACCCTAGTGCTTTGTGGTCGTGTCAAATTAGCCGGGTGAAAAAGCAGGGGTCTAACAACACCACCCAATATTTCGATTAGCAATATGTATGGACTAACTCCGAAACACTTTGCTAGAGAATCAACTAGACAGTCATACTCAATCTAGATAGAAAGTATCTCAAGGAGTTATTATTTCAATCTCTTGATTTGATCTTTACTCAAGCAAATAGAAATCTGCGAATCTTTATCAAAGAGAGATAACTTGGACGGTACCAAAGACCAATGTCCAAGGATCAATCAACTACAATCAACAACCAGAGGTTGGATTAGAGAAGTTGATGATCACGAACGCACAACCTGTATTATTTCAATTATATAAAATATAATGCGAAAAAAATAATAACATAGACACCAGAAGTTTTGTTAACGAGGAAACCGCAAATGCATAAAAACCCCGGGACCTAGTCCAGATTGAATACATATTGTATTAAGCCGCTACAGACACTAGCCTACTGCAAACTAACTTCGGACTGGACTATAGTTGAACCCCTATCAATCTCCCACTGATATAAGGTACAGTTGTACTCCTACGCCTCTGATCCCAGCAGGATACTGCGCACTTGATTCCCTTAGCTGATCTCACCCATAACCAAGAGTTGTTGTAACCCAAAATCACATACTTGATAATAAATAGATCTGTCTCACACAGAAAATTCTATAAAAGGATAAATATGTCTTCCACAGATAAACCCTAGGTTTTGTTCCGTATTTAGATATAAAATCAAGGTAACAGGAACCAATTGATAATCCAGTCTTATATTCCCGAAGAACAACCTAGATTAATCAATTACCACTCTACAATCCTTCCTGACTACACAAGCGGATTGTCGAGGAATCACAAACAGTGAGACGAAGATGTTTGTGACTTATTTATCTTGCCTATCGGAGAACTCTCACGATCTCAAGCCAATCAATCGATTGTACTCGTACGATAGAAGATGCAAGATCAGATCACACAACTACGATAAAGTAGTATCGGTCTGGCTTCACAATCCCAATGAAGTCTTTAAGTCGTTAACCTGATTTTAGAGAAGAAAATCAAAGGTTAATGGAGATCGACTCTAGCGGGCGCACTAGTAGCACACATACGTGTGGGGATTAGTTTTGCACAATGCTAGATGTCTCCTTTATATAGCCTTGAAATCAGGGTTTCGCCTTAGTTACAAAGAAATCCATATTCACCGTTAGATGAAAACCTGATTTAGATTCGAGCTAATATTTCTCAACCGTTAGATCGTAAACTTAGCTTGTCACACACACTTGGGTAGACGTTTACTGGGTTCGTGAAAACCATGCCCAAACGTGTACGTGTATGTTGGTTCAACATAGTAACCCAAAAGGTTAATCATATGAGCATTTAATATTAACCTTGTTCTTCTTCACCATAACTAGTTCAATTGACTCGAATAAACTAGTTACAGAGTTGTTCAATTGCTATGAGATCTTATGTAACTACACAAGACACAATTGAAGCAAAGATGATTCGATTAGATTGAATCGGCTCATGAACATTATAGACACGTTTTGCGTAAAGCATTTTAGTAATTTAATGTTTCATGTTTAGAGCACATCTTTAGATCATAACCTCTTATCACAAACAAGTTCGCGGACTTAAGTTAATCGGTTGAGTTTTCCAAACTCAGCAGAAATTCTCGGAAAGAGAACTTCTGCCAGTTCGCGGACTAAGCACACAAACGAGTATTTAGAAAATCCCAACATAAATTCTCGGTCGAGAACTTCCGACAGTTTGCGGACTTGGCAAGCCAATTCCACAATCCTCCCGATTTCTCTTGATCAACAAAGTTCGAAAACTTCGGTTCAAGGAATACATGGTTATGTAATCTAAATTTTCATTTCAATCATTGAGACATTCTCAGAGGACGTTATGTGGCCGTTATTCACAGACCGATTCACGTCAGAGCAGTTCTCAAAGTGATTGAAACTTTTCATGACTTTCGTCACTAGGTGAAGATAAACTTGATCAAAGCGAAACGCTTTACCAACACACGATTTCGAGATAAAAGATAAGCAATGAATGCTCAGCTCGAAATGTTAAATGTTTATGATCTAGTCTATATAGCATACGACTTTTGTCTCATAAGAAGTAGGAGATAGAAGAGATAGACTTTTGAGTGATAGATAAGCTCAAGTCTCCACATACCTTTTTGTTGATGAAGTTCCACGGTTCCTTGTATAGATCTTCGTCGTTGTATGATGAATCGCCCTGAAGTCCTTCAGCTCAACTACAGTTTTTTATCCTAGTCCGAGACTTAGCTATGTAGGCTAGAAATCAAGACTTATAGTTTTGATCACTAACATTGACAAACATGCTTGAGATAGCAACGCATGCGAGGTTGACCGAGCTATGCTCTAACACCGGGGCTGTAATCCCCGGCCGTGGCTTCTTAGGCATGCCCTAGTATTTAGTTGGTTGTGTCAAAATAGACGGGCTTACAGTCCCGGTCATGACCCCTTAAGCATGTCCTAGTATTTGGTTGGTCGTGTCAAATTAGCCGGAGCCCCTTAAGCATACCCTAGTGCTTCGTCGGTCGTGTCAAATTAGTCGGGGCTTATAGCCTTGGCCCCTTAAGCATGCCCTAGTGTTTCGTTGGACGTGTCAAATTAGCCAGGGCTTACAACCCCGGTCGTGACCTCTTAAACATATCCTAGTGTTTTGTTAGTCGTGTCAAATTAGCCGGGCTTACAACCCCGGCCGCGGCCCCTTAATTCTGTTAATATATGACATTAAGGGAAATTAAATTATAATAGGAAATCTAATTATATTATAACCAACTCGAGCCTATAGATTGGCCGAGACGGTAAAATCAGCTGGAATTGCATCTTAAATTTATTTCAATAGTTTAAAGTTAGCCATTTTTTAATTAGGAACTGAAGTTAAATTAGAAAATCTAATAAGAATCTATTAAACTAATACAAAAATAATAATAAGAAGCCAAAAATTGTAATAAGAAGCCAAAAAAATTTCATAAGGAGGTGACAAATATCTGGTTATTCCAATAAGGGTCACTCTGCATTTGTCCGGTCACGCAACGCAGATAGAAGTGTATAAGTTAACAGGATCTCTATGATGAACGAAATGTTGGGCTCTTCGAGGTTCAAGGTAACAGTAATCAATTCTTTTTTCCCTCGACTGGTACTCACTTTTCATGCTGGTTACTTACTTTAAACTGTTTTTGCTTGTTTATTCACAGATTGTCTAATGCATTTAAGTTATTCAGGAAACTGCTCGACCCTCCACTTTTCATCAACTTATATGTAAGGGTTCAAAAAAAGCATCGATATAGCAGCTTCTCCAATAGCACTGATGGTTGTAACAACTGCTAACCTTGAACTCGAGACAACTCTTTTTGATTGATTAACATCAACCAAAAAGTAGAAATAAATAAAACAAAAGAAACCAAACAAAAGGTTCATAAAACACCGAGAGCTAAAACAGGAGAAACTGAATTTAGCAAACAACCGATTTTTAAAAGAATGACAACAAATCTTCATCATTCCACGCTTGTGCTAAAATACAACCGAAATCTCACCCAAAACAACACATGTTAATGCCAACTTCAGATTCGACTCAAACCTAAGGTTCCCACTTCTTTATTCTCCTAAAGTTAATCGAATTTGACTACACCCCTCGAATCAGCTACAATCGATGGAAGAAGCATCCTCTTCTTCCCTGTTCACATTCCCTTTACAACTAAACTCATGTAAACATCCAATAAATCTGCAACACCCATTGAAACCTTGTTTATCGGTGTGAATCTTGGCTGCATTGGGAGCTTGTTGTAGAGAGGGGTTATTACATCTGAACCGTGTAAAGAATAAAGAAGAATGTTGACAGAGACATGCCTGATTTAATTGAACAAACATGGCGAAGGCTTCTTAGTATTTTATTTTTGAAGGCTTCTTATATAGATAGACGTGCACCAAGACACCATAAACTTGGATTAGGAAATCCAGTTAAGTTACGTGTCTGTAAAATAGGAAAGGAAATTAATTTCTTCTTCCTGGTCGAACATAACTCTTCTTTATATCACAAAGTCTTCTTGACTTAATTCTTCCATTAGGATATATAACAGAGACGGCAAAAGCTGGTAGAGCATACGGTAAACAATTCAAGCTTAATAAGGATATATATTAGAGTTCAAGTTGATCTTGAATTACTGGGTGATGCCCCACCAGATCTTCTGCTAAGCTTCCCATTATGATCCACTCTTCGTAGCTCTTTTCTGGCAGATAAACTCCATTAATGGGGTAGCAAATGGAGCCTCCTGCACAGCACCAGCTCGTTCGGCCACTCTTCTTTCCAACTGTATCTCTGCGCTGGGAAGATTCTCAACAGGTTTTGCCAGAAATTCGAGAAACTCCAAATATTCAGGATCTTTCATTATTGTCCCTTCACGGCCATATTTTTTAAACCATTGATTTGAAACACGTTCCGAATGGGCATATTCTACGTTAGCTTTGAATTGAACACCTTTCTTATTAACAAAGCTGATAGACTCGTTTCTGTGTCTGAGTTGTCCTCAATTTTCTGTATCGTTGGTACTCGATTTTGTACTTATTATTATGGTGTTTTGTGTGTTTGTAGGTGTTTTTGGACAATAAATATTTATGGAAAAATCGGCTCGAAAAGTTGACTAAAGTCCCTGGAGGACATTTGCTATTGGGACCCCCATTTTGGATAAGGGGCACCTTAATACTATTTGCACCCTAGGACGCCAACTGTTAACCGCACCCATTATTGGTTAAGGGGCAACCATTTTCTTCCTCGTGAAGAACTGTTTTTGGCGGGAAAGATAAGTTCAAATTTTCAGTTCGTCCGTAATTTTCAGGGATAATTTTGGACGAGATTCTTTGCAACTTCTTCGTGGATTTTGTTTAGATTGGGCCTGTTTCATCCAAACAGGGCTGGAAATCCATTCTGATTCGAGAAAATAGCAAGAACTGGGCAGTGAGAGTTATCAGGATATTTGGTTGATACGTATTGCATGGGAGAAGATTTTCTTCTTTACTCAACAAGATTCGACTTTATCAATCCAAGATATAAAGGGAAAGCCAGCTTAGAAGACACCTATGGGAAGAAAAAGGAAGATTACGATTAACTCGACGAGACAGAGGTTGAAGTACTCTCGGTATTCTTTTGGGAAACTTTTCATGAGGCTGCTGCGTGTTTAGTGTTGATTGAGACGAGTATTTATTGTGATGGAGTGTGCAACCTTCGAATCGATGCATGAGAATCTGAATCAGAGAAAGATAAGGAAATACAACCCGTGTATTGATGAAAGAATTATGAGAGGATTATTGGCATTTACTGCGAGATTTGATGATCTATGTCGAGTATAAAAAGGGTGATAGAGGTCACAGAGGGGTATGGAGAGTTAGGGGTGAGAATAGAGCAGAGAATCAGGAGTTGCAGAGCTTGTCTCTGCTGGTGCTATTGAAGAAGAATAAGAACACAGAACAGCAGTTAAAAACAGTCGCAAAAACCGTTACCCATAGTTTCAAATTCAATAGCTTTCTAACAATTTATGTAACAATTATTTCGAATTCGCAACAGTGTGTTAGTGTTTCTCTGTAACAGTGGATTCTGTAACAATTTTAACTGTTACAAGCACACTGCTTTATACTTTTTCTCCTTGCAAACACCTTTTTAAGCAATGAAAAATTCCTTTGATTGTGTTTCTACCATGCGGAGCTAGAACCCATCTCTAGGACGACGGAGGAAGACGAATTTCATACATGGGTAAAATTATTTAATTCTTTTTAAGACTTTTGCATTAATTTTAATTGAAATATGATTTGAATTAATTGGTTGTCATTTAATTTGATGAGGTATACTTAGCTTAAATGTTTTGATACGTCATGCTTAGGATTTACAACCAATCTTTTGAGAATCTACCTTGGCAAAATCAGAGTCCATGTTAATTTTATTTATTGAGCTTTATTTGTTGAGAATAATAAATCGAACCTTATGTTATGAATCCTAGTCCCAGTAACTCTCTTCGTCCTGTGACAATATTTTGTATATATTTTTCTTTTAGTTTAGTTTATTAATTCTTAAAATCAATATCATCAAGTCCGAGTGAACGACAACCTATTTAACACTATCTAAAATTCGATCAAAAGCCATCAAAGAACTTTCCAAACTCAACAACATCATCCGACTTCTTAAAAACGATATAAGCTCGAGAATATAGCTGATGTGTTTATGACTGGTTTTTCCAGGACGAACACGAACTGTACATACGGGTATTGTAACAAACTAATTAAAGTAGTTCTCACTATATCAACTAGTATAACACGCACGCGCGATGCGCCTGCCTTTTCATTTCAAGACCTGCAATACACGTTGTGTGAACCAATTTTAATACTTTCGCCAATTGAAGCCATGAATACACTTAGGTCAATACCACCAATTGTTTGGTGATTCCCAATAGAATCACATTCATGTTTCAACCAAATATTTTCAATGCATTCCCACAAGCAGTCTATATAACCAGGCATACCCAAACCTGAATTTGATAATATTTAATAGTACAAAACTGTTAAACAAAAACCAAAAGATAATATCCATAAGACATTTGCCAGTAAACATTCAATAGTCCATATACATAATTGATCCCAAGATGGGCAGCTGATGGAATAAACACCATTTGACAAAACATCATTCTACAATTAGGCACCTCCAAATACTGCCTAGCGCTCATAAAAATAAATAAGTTCATTATCTAGGCATGACTTCTCCTTCTTTCTCTTTAGGACCATGACTTCTCACTCTTTCTTCTCCACTGTAGTAGACTGATTGAATAAATTATTAGCTGTCGACCATGTTCTTTTGTTAATTCCTCGGTTCTAAATCAAGTCACGGGCCAAACACTATCAATAACAACAAATGAGAGTGACTGCTTTTGTCTCCGAGCAGTGCTAGTTTCTTTACAAAGTTGAACTAAAACAGAAGCTCAAACTTTCTTGCAGATTTATTTAATTAGTTAGATAGATAACACGCACAAACATAACAATCATTGCAGTATTCATCCTTCCACTTGTTCCTCTCAACTGATCTATCCACCGCAATAACATTAACATTTGTGGTATCCTTCTATCATACACTACAAAACAGGTGACTTTTAGGGATGGTCATTTTTCCAAAACCGTCCATAGAAATGGTTATTTGGGATGTTCATGGTCTGACCGTCCCTATAGGTCACGGGACAATTAATTTAAGGCTATTTTTAGGCCGTCCCTAAAAGAAAGTATGACAAAAAAATATTAGTGACGGTAGAATAGGGGACGGACACAAAACCGTCACAAATGCTTCTTGGGACGGTTTTAGGGCTTCTTGGGACGCTTTTTGGCCGTCCCAAGAGGCCTTCTATTTTGTAGTGATACTATGTTGGTTGCAGGTTAGGCAGACAGTTGGGTTGTAGAAAGATGTCTAATTTTTTAATCATTAAAGATGTTAGAAAGATACTCAAATGTACAGAGATTGAGAAACTCAAATATGCAGAGATTATATGCATTGATCACTTACTTGTTGTACTGTTTTCCCATGGTCTTGTTGTCGAACCGGAACAGTGATAGGTAGTTGTTCCCTTGTTTCTGCTATGTTTCCACATTCATTTCTTGTTTTCCGGCTGCGATAAGCATTACGCCGTTTTTCAAGAAGTGCATTCCTTTTCAACTTCGGTCATTGAATCTCTTATTAATGTATAGTGAACACGACGTCGCTCTAAGTGAGCATTTCTTTGTTGTTGCTCGATTATTCTTGGACTACGACGCAGATCCCCGAAAGAGCATCTCTTTGTTGTTGGTCACTAATACTAATTCTTGGACTTCGACGCTGATGAAAACCTGGAACACTACCTTGCAGTGAATCCATCTACAAATATAAACCCAAAACCGATGACTCAAGCTTCTACTGAAATTATTAAAGACAACATGTTAAGTTTTTGTAACTCAAAAACTGATGACTCAATATTACCAACTAACCAAACAGATGAGCAATTTTTCTATAGGCATACAAAAGGATACCATGTGATTCAAGCAATTCAATATGTCAGATAGGAACTGGATGACTCAAATCTTAGCAATTCATTCAAAGTGGTTTAGAAAAAGTTATTGCATGCTACTAAACAAATGTAAGTAAAACTGGTGCAAACAACAATATTAGCAGCAGCATTTCCTGTTCAACGTCTAAAATAACCAGACATCGACTTGTGCCTTTGAGTGACTAAATTAGCTCTTTCTTAAATGGCCAAAAGTTATGATATAACAACATTTATCTTTTGCTAATATGCAGAGAGAGAAATCTTCGAAGAGGCATAACTTGAAAGAAAAATTAGGAGGGAAATGACATTAATTGAAAGGGTTGTGAGCATGTATCCTAATAGGATAGGGCCAAATCAATAAGCAAGGATGACAGCTTTGGGGCAGAAACTAAAGTGGAGCAGTGAATCCATCCACAAACAAACCCAATAGTGAGTTAAATAAATTCTTAAACAAGGAAAGATATCTTGAGCCAACTCAGTCAACAACGCACGAAGAGTATTCTCATTACAAACTCGATCCGACATGGTGTGAGATATTCTCGTGTTTACTGTGTAAATGGCCTGTGACTGCTCGTGTTTGACTCATTTTGTGGCTTATTGGAGTTTGTTTTCTGCGAGAATAATTCGTGTAGAAGATATTTGACAGCAACAGAAGCCGTGCAGAAGTAAAGAAGGAAAGAATAATCTCAAGTTTTTCCAAGAGAAATAATGAGAAGATATTTGCATTTAATCGGAGGATTTAAAGGTGTTATGAGTATAAATAGGCTTCACATGATTCGTAGAAGGATCATCGAGAGTTTGGGGCAGAGACTGAGTGTAAAATAGGAGGTTGCAGAGTGAATCATCACCTGCAGGAAGAATAAGCCACGAAGAAAATAAGACTGCAAACTGAAGTCGTTATTTCTAGTGTCTTATTTTTCCAACACCCTAGCGTCTTAAATTTTGTAACAGTCCATTGTAACAAGTAGCTTCAGTTTGCGCAGTGATTTTTGTAACGCCTATACAGCGTTGCAGATTCATTGTTTTATTAATAAAAACACCATTTGAGCTATAAATCATATTTTTTGTGTGTGTTTTTATCATGAGAAGCTAGACCCCAACACTGGGTCGACGGAGGAAGCCGGACTTCATACATGGGTGAATTTGTTTTATTTTCTATTTGACTTTTGCACTTAATTAAAATAGAATTATGATTTGAAAAAATTAGTTATTATTTTATTAGATGGGTCATGCTTGCTTAGATGTTTGATGTCCCATGCTTACGATTTATAACTAATGTTTGGAGAATCTACCTTGGCAAGAATAAGAGTCGATGTTGTTTTATTTGTCGAGCGATAATTGTTTGAGAATGAATAATTGAACCTATTGATATGAGTTTGGCCGAATCCTAGACCCAGTAACTCTCTATTTTATTCCTTTAAAATTAATCTTAACAAGTATTAGAGTTCGAATCCTATTTACTAAAAATACAACGACAATTAAAAATCCGAACCATTTTGAAGCGGCCGACGCAGATCTGTTTTTAGATTAATTTTTAGGTTTATTTTTTTATTTGTATAATATTTTAATTTCATTTTAGATTTTTTTTTTCTTTTTTATGCGTTTCTTTTTGTATTTGTTTTCAGGGGCTTTTTGAGGATGATGACTTTTTCTGAGGAGACGTCATCTACGATGACGCTGGCGGAATATATGCGTAGAAATTCAAATTATCTGGAAACCTCATCTGCGATGACGCTTGGTGAATACATGCATAGGCAACGGTATGGAGTTTTTGATCCACATGTTGTAAGTGAAGAATCTCCTTTAGAGATATACGAGAAGTATTATAAACACACACCACCTAGTTTGGAACAAAGACTGGGAGTTCTTGAATGTCAAAGATTATTTGCTGATGATGATGATGAATCATGTAGTGACTCTTTGTCCCATACTGAATATATAGATGACCCTGTGGATGATTGTGCAGAGGATTTGCTTAATTCTTTAGATGAATCGATCTCGCAAAAGCATTCACCCGACTTACGGGTTGTTTATAGACCCCTAGACTTCCAAAAATTACCTAATTTAGGGTTAGAATTGTGTGCTTCTAAAATTTTATTGGAGTACTTTGCATCTAAATACCCAGAGGAATTGCCTATTCCTGATACAGTGCATGAGTCAATTGATAATTCCCCAGTCTCAATAGAATCCCCATATTTTGTTCTTTACGCACTTCCTTGTGCAGTAAAAACATGGTTTAGGGGAAAATCTTTGTTTTTGACAGTTTCAGTGTCTCCACATCGTTATAACATAAGTGTGAAGCTGTCATTTACAAATGTTGTATTTTGGATCGATCCCCAAATTTTCAGGTTGTTAATTTTTGGGGATCCTTTTTTGTACATTCCAGTAGGTGTATTTTATTTTTATTTGTATATTTTCGTTTACTTTTTTTCATCTTATGGATTTCCCATCTTAAATTTTGCATTGGATGACTCAATTACATTGAGGACAATGTAATGTTCAAGTGTGGGGGAGTGGTTAACGTTTTACTTTTCTTTTTCAGGAATTTCCTTGCATTTTATGACCAGTTGTGCAGCGGGTCTCCAAAAAAATAAAAATAATAATAATAATAATAATAATCAGCTGTGTAGCGGGTCTATATAAAAAAATGATTGTTAGGGTTATGACCAGCTATGTAGCGGGTCTTTTCTTTGTTCTTGCATTATATGACCAGCTGTGTAGCGGGTCTTAAAAAAATATATTTATGACCAACTGTGTAGCGGGTCAGTTTTCTGTTTTGCTCGAGGACTTGCAAAATGTAAGTGTGGGGGAACTTGAGAAGCACGAAAGTGCGACGTATTTTCACCCATAAATACATTAGTTGGGACTCTTTTTATCACTAATAAACTTGTTTTAGTTGTTTTTGGAAGAATAAGCTCTTGTGGAGAATTGGCTCGAAAAATTGTTATTTGCACCCGGAAGACACATGTTATTCGGTCTCTCGATGTATGTTAAGGGGCACCTCAATTATTAAGGGGCGTCCAGTCGCTAAGGGCCACCTTCCTTACTATTTACACCCCATAAGACAAGTGCTAAAGGGACACCCATACAGGATTAAGGGGGAGTTCATCTTCAACAATTCAAATTTCAGTTTTGGCGGGAATTTTTGACAGCAGCGCACCAGATTAGGGTTCGTGTTTTGGAGGAAATTTAATTAGATTCAATGGCTGAAACTTCACGGGATGACTGGATTAAACTCAACAGGGCTGGTAATGGTCTTCTTTTGGACCAGAATTGGCTAGAATAGTGGATTTAATGATTCAACAGATTCTCGGGTTTATCTTCCGGCGGAAACCCTGTTAACAATTTGGACAAGTTTGAGTAAGACTCGAGCGCTGGATTTGGTTGCTTCGGGCCTGTTTAGACAAAACATGGATGGTATATGTGATGGTTTCGATTCAGTTGGGATGGATACTCAAATTCGAACAAAACAGAGAGAGTTCAAACAAATTGGTTTCTGCAGTATTCCCTGGATTTGGTTTGCATGAGTTCTACATGGATTCGGTTGCTGATTTGGTTTGCTATTATCCTGTTGCACTAAAACAGGACCGGTAAGTGACCTGGAATCGAGAAAAAAAAAAGAAGATATCGTGTCCACACGATACAATAGGGAAGGAAAGAATATCGAATATTATTGGATTCTATTTCATTACGGAAGGATTGCGATATATCTTAAACAAGGAAAGATATCTTGAGCCAACTCAGTCAACAACGCACGAAGAGTATTCCCATTCCAAACTCGATCCGACAGGGTGTGAGATATTCCCGTGTTTACTGTGTAAATGGCCTGTGACTGCTCGTGTTTGACTCACTCTGTGGCTTATTGGAGTTTGTTTTCTGCGAGAATAATTCGTGTAGAAGATATTTGACAGCAACAGAAGCCGTGCAGAAGTAAAGAAGGAAAGAAAATATCAAGTTTTTCCAAGAGAAATAATGAGAAGATATTTGCATTTAATCGGAGGATTTGAAGGTGTTATGAGTATAAATAGGCTTCACAGGATTCATAGAAGGATCATCG
This sequence comes from Papaver somniferum, assembly GCF_003573695.1. Taxonomy (NCBI): domain Eukaryota; kingdom Viridiplantae; phylum Streptophyta; class Magnoliopsida; order Ranunculales; family Papaveraceae; genus Papaver; species Papaver somniferum. The sequence continues at coordinate 184,959,776 of NC_039360.1, forward strand.
AGAGTTTGGGGCAGAGACTGAGTGTAAAATAGGAGGTTGCAGAGTGAATCATCACCTGCAGGAAGAATAAGCCACGAAGAAAATAAGACTGCAAACTGCAGTCGTTATTTCTAGTGTCTTATTTTTCCAACATCCTAGCATCTTAAATTTTTTAACAGTCCATTGTAACAAGTAGCTTCAGTTTGCAACAAATATTGTAACAGTGATTTCTGTAACGCCTATACAGCGTTGCAGATTCATTGTTTTATTAATAAAAACACCATTTGAGCTATAAATCATATTTTTTGAGTGTGTTTTTATCATGAGAAGCTAGACCCCAACACTGGGTCGACGGAGGAAGCCGGACTTCATACATGGGTGAATTTGTTTTATTTTCTATTTGACTTTTGCACTTAATTAAATAGAATTATGATTTGAAAAAATTAGTTATTATTTTATTGGATGGGTCATGCTTGCTTAGATGTTTGATGTCCCATGCTTACGATTTATAACTAATGTTTGGACAATCTACCTTGGCAAGAATAAGAGTCGATGTTGTTTTATTTGTCGAGCGATAAATGTTTGAGAATGAATAATTGAACCTATTGATATGAGTTTGGCCGAATCCTAGACCCAGTAACTCTTTATTTTATTCCTTTAAAATTAATCTTAACAAGTCTTAGAGTTCGAATCCTACTTACTAAAAATACAACGACAATTAAAAATCCGAACCAGTTGAGGACATGTTAAACTAAAGTTTTTTTTATCGTCGTTTCTACATTTAATTTCTAATTATCAGATCAACATTTGGATTTGATGGGAGGGGAAATGTCCAAAAGGTTCCAAGACTATCATCATCATTTAGGCTTTCTCTTTCTAGTCATTTGCTAGACAATTCTGTGAGAAAATTTTCAACCTATTTTTTTGGAATAAAGATGAATAAATAATGTAATGAAAAATCTAGAAAAAAAAAGTTATTAAAAGAGAATTGATTAGTTGCAGGGGGCAAAGAGATAACTCTGATGAAGCTGTAATGTAGTCCAAGTGGAGACGACGGATGTCAAAAATGAATATGGTTGTTCCTTTGTCTATTTCACCCCCTATTGACTCTGAGTCAAATTTCCATGACTAAAAGTCAGCTTTCCCCAATCCGTTTTAGCTTTCCTTATAAAAAAAATCTTAAATAGATCTTATATTGTATCAGAATTAGGACACATCTATATTTCCGGAAAGAAAACTGTATTAAGAAACGTCCCGTGCAGTTATGTCAGCACTACAAAACCAAATTATTCAAGGGAGGTGACGAAATCAGGAAACCTAGGGGATCCGACTCCCAAAAATATTCCTCTCCCATCTCTCGATCCACGTCGTGGGATGACGAAATCGATGGTCGGATATATCCGGATAGACAGACAACACTGCTTTTTATAATATAGACTAGGTATCACCCCGGTCTACGGCCGGGGCTCAACCTTTTCTCGATTTTTTGTTGTTGTTTGGGGCTTGCGACCCTAGTGTTTTCTGATCGTGTCAAATTAGCCGGGGCTTACAGCCCCGACCGTGGTCCCCTATGCAAATTCCAGTATTTTGTTGGTCGGGTCCAATTAGTCGAGGCCTACAGCCCCAGCCGTGGTCCCCTACGCAAATTCCAGTATTTTATTGGTCGTGTCAAATTAGCCGGGGCTGATGGCCCTGGACGTAGTCCCTTATGCAAATTCTTGTATTTTGTTGGTCTGGGAAAATTAGTCGGGGCCTGCAGCCCCGACCGTAATCCCTTACGCAAATTCCGGTATTTTGTTGGTCGGGCCAAATTAGCCGGTACTTGCATCCCCTGTCGTAGTCCCTTACGCAAATTTCTGCCTACGGCCGGGGCTCAACCATTTTTGATTTCTTTTCTTTTTGTTGTTTGGTCCCTTACGCAAATTCCAGTATTTTGTTTGTCGTGTCAAATTAGTCGGGGTTGTAGCGCAAATTCCGATATTTTGTTGATGGGGTCAAATTAGTCGGGGCTTACAGCCCCGGCCGTGGTCCCCTACACAAATTCCAGTATTTTTTTTGTCGGGTCAAATTAGTTGTAGTCCCCTACGCAAATTCTGGCATTTTGTTAATGGGATCAAATTAGCCGGGGCCTACAACCCCGGCCGTAATCCTTTACACGAATTCTAGTATTTTGTTGGTCGGTCTAATTAGCCAGGACCCACAGCCCTGCCGTAGTCTCGCAAATATCTGACGTTGCCGTATGGCCCGTATCTGATCGACTATATATCCAAAATATTGATGCTCAATATCAATAGGATGCTTCAGAAAAAAAGAAAAAGGATAAAAAAACTATCAATCCCGAGAAGAAAAGTCTAACTCCAAATCTTAACCACGTTGCAAAAGAAAATTAAATTTTTCTTCCTGTGTGTACACTGCTCAAAAAAAAGAAAAACCAAACGAGTCCTACTCGTTTTTGTTTTGCGCTTTCACGCTTTACTTTTTCTTTTTTGGTAGCTTAGGCGTGTTATTTCAGGTTAACTAATAAGGGCTCGTTACCTTGGTGGTCGGGCAGAGCCTATTTCAGAACCATGTCTAGCTTGAAATTATCTTTGGTACGTTCCACGACATAATATGTTGTCCAAAATAATTAAATCTCAAGAGATCGGACGGACGTATATATAAGACATATAACCAATCGATCCGCATCGTAGGATGACAAAATCGATGGTCGGATTTGTAAGGCTACACACACAACACTTCTTTTTATAATATAAATATATATGTATATATATAGAGAGAGAGAGAAACATGGCTATCTTTTAGAAACGGGGGAGTATAATTCTTTTAATGGGAGGAATATTCCCAATTAATTGATACTAATGATCTAAGTACGATTAGTGATTAAATTAGACTAATAATTTAATTTATTATTAGGGTTGAAAAACCAATTAAAATAATTTATCCAACGGTTTGCAAGCTAACAGTGAGTAATATATATATCGGGAGTCCTAAATATTTCCAATCGCAAGTACTATTTAAAGAACGCGCGATTGGGGATATTGAAACTAATTGGGGGATATAAAATACTTCCCTTACCCATAGTGTTTGCTAATGGGTGATTTTGCGGGGAAAAATTACTAAAATACTCTTCCCTTAAAATAAAAATCAAAAAACAAAATCATATCCTCTATTTCCATCTTCACTTCTTATTAATTTCTTTTAGGCTTAGGGCTTTGAAACCTAAATATTCCTTACTCCCTTTCAAATTATAAATTTTCCCCACACCCTTTCAAATTATCTTCTCCTTCTCTGCCGGCTCCTCACTTTGAAAACGATTTATTTATTTTTTACATTCGGAAGTGATGAAGACCATGCCGGTAGTGATGAAGACCATACCGGAAGTGATAAAGACCACGCCGAAAATGATGAAGACCATGCCAGAAGTGATGAAGACCATACCGGAAGTGATAAAGACCATGCCGGTATAGATGAAGACCATGCCGGTAGTGATGAAGACCATGCCGTAAGTGATGATGACTATGCCGGTAGTGATGAAGACCATGTCGGAATATTTTTTTACATCGCCGGAAGTGATGAAGACCATGCCGGAAATGATGAAGACCATACCGGAAAACGGTGCCGGCATGCTTGGTAACTAACATTCAATGCCGTAAATAAATGCTGGCATGCTCGATAGAAATCTATCAATGCCCGTAGTCAAGTGAAAAAAAATCATTTTTTGGATACTTTACATCATGTGCCGACAAAGAAAGTTAAGCAACATACTATGCCGGGAAATGGTGTCGGCATGCTCGAGAACATCCTATCAATGTCGGAAGTGGACTAATCAAAACCAGATAAATTTCAAAAAGGAATAGGTCGAACATAGCCGGGAGGGGCCACACACCCCCCCCCCCCCCCCCCCCGGACCCCCTGTATATAGTTTTGTACCTGCGTAGTTTTTTGGTTGAATACCATGCCGGATATCGAGTGGCCGACATGGACGTAGTATGAATACCATGCCGGTATGGCTGCTTCCGGCATTGTATTCATACCACTTCTATGCCGGCACCGAGCTTTTTCAGCTGCAAAAATGGTGGATTCAAACAAAAAAAAAAATCAAATTTTCAACCTCTTAGCAGCAATTCTCTCTTCACAATCATCTTCCATTTTCACAAAAAAAGTTCTCTCTCAAATATTTTTTCCCTCCTTCTACTGTTACCTCACTCACCCAAATACAAATAAAAGTACACACTAATCTTTTAACAAATAATTAAGATTTTTCCTAATTATAATTAAACACTAATCCTGATTAGTGAGGGGTGGATTAGGAATTAGGTAAAATACTTAGATAAGGGGTGACCCTGATTTGTTATTTGGATCCAATTTTTGTGCTTTTCCTCTATCCCCCAATTAGTTTTGATATCCCCCAATCACGCGTTCTATTTAAAATTAGGAACCAAATCCAACTACGTTGTAAACTCCAAAACCATAGAGAAACTCAGGGTCAAATACGTTTCGGAAAAATATGAAGTATAACTACTTAGAACAATTGGATTCTGTATGGCCAAAATATTTCTTGAAAAATTTAAACTAAGGTTGAGAGTTCATATTTTCCCAACCGTATAATTGGTTTACGATTGGGAAACCAATATGTCCCACCGTAGAATCTGTTTAGGATAGGAAAATATTAGTTTTCCCAACCATGTGCAGTTCTGAAACTAATTTCCAAATTTTTAATTTGATCAAATCTAACCTATTTATTTAATCAAAAGCAACAAAAATGGAGGATATATATTCTTACCTAATAGAAGTAATTAGTGGCTGACAATCGACTATTAATCGCCGTTGAAGAACAAAAAAAAAAAAGGAAAAAGAAGATACGGTAGAGAAGAAGAAGAAAATAAGAGACAACGATTTGTTTTGGTTTTGATATAAGTTTAATTTTTGGTTTTTTATTAGATATAGGTTAGTTATTTAAAACAATGACTAAATACAACACATGACTAGACTAATTGCAACCTTCTTAAATATAAAAAGTTTTGCAAAAACGAACCTAACATGAGTAAGCAAAACCTACCATCTTTAAACTATCTTTGTTAATTATACCCTCCATTTTTATGAGAGGTCATCTGTGATTATACTAATGAGTAAAATTATATTGATCGTTTATATTAATCTACCACAAATCTAATTACTACTACAAAGAACAAACATTAAATAAATATGATGAAACTAGGTATACGCTATATTTTTGTTTTTTTAACCAGGATTTGAGGATTAAATTTAATTTTATTTTGAATTTTCGGAAATAGGAACCCACAAAATATGTAAACGAGAATTTAGAAGAAAGTGATCAGAAAAATTGATTTAGAAAACGAGAATTATTCCCATGTCATTATCATCTTCCAAAATTATCAAAAAACACTGATTGTGATCGTAATATTAATATTTTCAGAATCACAAAGAACAAATTCCTATCAGGCGATCATCGTATTGTGCCTTTGACGAAACATTGATTTGTTGATCACTCAACACGGGAAGTTAAGAATACATCAAGCGGAAAAGCGGGTATTGATCACTCATATTAATGTTGGTTACAATCATATGTAGTTTATACTCGAAGGTTGTATTTATTTAAATTGAGGGTTGTATTTAGTCACGACCTTATTTAAAGGTAATAAAGTAGCGGAATGGCTACGATGTGGTCAGGCCACATACTTCAAGTATGTGGCCCATCTTTATATGTTGACACGTATTATAAAGTTGAAAATAAAGTCTCAACATTGGTTTATCACACAACTGTTTAACTCAAAAAAAGATTTAACTTTCTACTTTACTCAAAAATTGAATGCTTTACGGGGATTTGGAGGGGCAGGTTTTTAAGTTATGTAGGTGTCAAGAAATAAATATGGGCCACATACTCATTTTAGATGACCCGTCCACATCTTGGACGTAGGGATAAAGTAGTAATAAAACTAATCAAAGGATACAAATTTCATTATAGAATATACTAAAATATGAAAGTTGGTACCCTCACTGCTAAACTGATACACCCGTTAGCAATATCAGGGGGTATAGGATAGGATGGGATTATTTAAAAACTTTTGGAAGCGATGATCATGATCAATCAAAAGCCACATGTGATATATACTCATCATCACACCATATTGATTTCTTCTCATGGTCTTAGTTAGGTGATTGATATAAAAGAGCACTTACTTTGAAGTGTTTTTTTTTTCCGTCTTTGGATTTTACATCATTGACTCTGCGGCCATTTTAAGTCATCTGCTCGTTTTTATTCTCTCAAGAATCTATAATTCAGATATTTTTAGTGTATTTTAATGGAAAAATATGTGGTGTGGATCGCCAAAGTTTTCTAATCCATGCCCAAGGTTTTAAAATCGTGAATCTAAACGTGAAACATTTTTTATTTTTAAGAACCGAATCGTATGTTGAATAGTGAATTGTAGATTCATGGTTTATTTTTGAATCGTATGTTTGCCTACAAATAATATTGATTTATGGAAAACATGTGACAAAAGTCGTCCATTTTGGATATTTGTTGCGTTAGTATCTTATAAATTTTAAGTAGTTTCCATATTAATCAAAACAGGCAGTGTGGTATAGTGGTTTGGGGAGATATGAGCGCACCAGAGGTGATCCTGACTAAATCACTTTTCATTTTATCACCTCACATTTCTTCCTTTTAGGAGGATAATAAAAGTCCAAAAAAGAAGAAGTCAAAATCGCAAAAAAAGAGAAAAGAAAAAAAAATATCTTCACGAAATGTTAACACCATGAAAGATTCGTTTCAAATGTCCGATTTGAAGCGAAATGAAAGAATTTGACTTGAATCGTACGAGTCAATTCGTACGATTTCAATACCATGTCGACGCCATACATCAGGCCAAAACCATAATAAGTTGTGTTACAACGACACATATACCGTATCAGTGTCTTGTATCCAATATATACGCTACTTCGACTTGACAACATAAAAAACCAAAATACGTGGACACGACATACACACATTGAATTTAGTAGTTTGACATAGATATATAACTATATAAGGTAGTGAATTTGCAAGATATATGCGTATAATATGTATGATTAATCTCGCATTACATAAACTTCACTAGAGAGAAGAAGTCGGGATAAGAAGAGAGAAAGTCTAGAGAAAGATTAATGGACAAATTTGGAACTAATATTTTTTTTTTGCTAAAATTAAAACTTCTCGTAGAATCTAGTAAAATATCTAAGTTTCATAGTATAATCTAATAATTTAGTCAAAGTTTTCTAACTGAGTTATATCTTGAAGTATTGGGAGTATTAATACGCGTGTTCCTGTAAATACATATTGACATGGCTGAATTTGTTTCTTAGGGGTGTGCTTGTAATGTAAGAATATTTCTACACATAGAAATATCCTCTTGGGCTATGTAATAACTTGGTTAATTATGAATATTTCTAAATATGTTGGTTACAATTTCGGGATCCTTTCATATTCCCTCTTCCTTGATGGACGATCGAGATTGAATGTTAATTCTAAATCCTATGAACCTCGGTCATCCTTCTACCTATAAAAGGAACTCAATAACCATCAGTATTGGTTCAAGGAATTTTATTATTCATTACTCAAAAGGTCAAGAAGGAGAAACTAAGAGTTTCTCAAGGTATTCTACTACACGAGTGTTCTTGCCGGATATCTTGGATTCAATCAAATGGCATCGCCAGGTACCCTTCCTAACACAACTATGCTTATGATGTGATTATCATGTTTGTTCAAAGTTCCTTTATGTATAAAATAAAACTTATATTTGGCATATAGAGCTTGGTTTAGAACTCCATGATTATCCACGATGTTTGTATGCAATTGTTGTGTTGATTTGAATCCATCATATGTCTGTTTGATTTATAATAATCATATGCTCATCATGTCTTAATCAATTGATGTGTTATAATCATTAGGAATAGTCTTTATCAATATGTTTGTTTGATTTATGATAGTTTGTTTGTTTTCTCTGTTTTATAAAATCACATGATGTTGTTGTTTCCATTGGTTATATGAAACAAAACATGTACTGTTTGATCCTGATAGCTATAAAATGGGCTCACATGTAATGAGTATGTCTGTATGCATCTTGGTTTGTAAGGAGAAGAACATGTAAATTGTTTCAATTGATTAATAATATCACGATTTTATGAGAAATCTCGCATAACTCAATAATATGTGCAGGTAGGGTCTGTGAAAATGGAACGTTTTTTTTTCTACTCTGGAAAATGGGTGAACGGGCCACTATAACTGTTTGTTAAGTTTATAAAGCATATTTAACTTGACTTAAATTAACCCAACATTTTTGTCATTAATCCCAACAATTCTGTAATGAAAAGTGTATGTATAAAAGTAGTTATGACTTGTAATTAGGCGTGCGTATTTCTGTTCAAATTTTCTTTTTCTGATTGTGAAGCGTCTTTGACGTAAGAGTCAAAGTAAACCTTGACTGACTGTTGACCATTAGATTCAGTTGACTTTTGTGTTTGACTTTGACCAGTGACTTTTATGTTTGACTTTGACTGTTGACTTTTGGATTGACTATGACTTTGGTTTGAATGTGATCTAGTTAATGTGTGCATGTCTATGATATAACCAATTGTTAAATAGAACTGATCTATAACTAAAACCGAGTTCCAATACGTGTTAAGGAATTACGAAGTGGTTCTTAAATGTCAACCAAATACTATTCATTATTGAAAATATTAATGTACAATCTAAATCGATTTTTTATGGAATTATTATGGAACATTATTTGACAATACAAATTTTTAGCATTGCAATATGTTTTATGTGTAGGTGCATTATGGTACGATTTTTTTCCCAATGTTGATTTTTGTTTTAATTGTATGAGATTATTGTTCTTAAGAATATTATGTTGGAATTTTTTAGCTATCACCACAGTGAGTTAGAGTATTTTTATCTTACCCATAATCATAATGTTGTTGTAAGCACGAATTCGCAAAACCGTAAAAGTAAGGTTTAGCGATTATCGAATTATTATGATAATGGCATTATTATTAAGTTGTTTGGCAATCACCACAGTGATTTCAAATAAATTTTGATCCATAATCATTATATTGTCAAGTTCTTATAATATTGTTTGGCTTAAATATATTAAAAAAAAAATTACCCACGGGTGATTTGAGTTCACATATTTAAGAAAACTATTGACGGTTATGATCTTTATTTGATCATACATAATAGATCTGAATCACTTTACATTTTAATGAGTGTCTAATGTCATTTCTCTTCTTTTTCTAACTTGAATGCTAATTTTAACTGGATTTAGACATAAAAATAAAGATCATGATTAAGTAATGCTACATAATTTTACATTATTTCGTATAAAATGCATAAAAGGAAATTTATTTATATTAAATCATTTTCGAGTTGAGTAACTCATTGCGGATTTTTCAAATTTTCATGAAAATTGTTATTATGTTATTTTATATCCAAAAATGTATTGCATCCTCTAAAGAAATTGAGGCTTTGTTTTTAGATACATTCTCAAATATTTTTGAAAATGATATTTATTGCCTATCCTAAACATCCTTTATTTTTATCTACACTATAACCCTTATTTATTGTGATCCTTAAAACTAGTATAAATTTAAACTAGCGATGCATCAAAGAATTTTCTTCAATTAAATTCCATTATTAAATCATACTTATATACTTGCTTAATGCTCGATTTTGGGTTAAGAAAGGTTCGCCATATTGGGATATTTTTTCAATTAAAGGGTGTTGATATTTTCTCACAATTTATTTATGACATGTTTTTATAATAAATATTTATGATTACTGTTTTAGGGTTACTCATAATTGTTTATAATGGACTAAATTTATGATCAAATCAAGTATGTCCATATTATTGAATGGGACTATGTAATATCGCAAGAAAAGTTAGTGTGATATTTACATTTGTACATGTTTGCTGGATTTTTTAGTTATCACCACAGTGATACTAATCTCTTATCTTGTAAGTATCGTATATTTTGAGTCTTCTTAGATTGATTAATGACTAGAGCAAATGCTGCTCACAAGTAGATTTGGTTCACACATTTAAACAAACATTAAGGTTGTATAAATTTCATATACATGTGAAATAAAAACCACCCACAGGTGACTACAATTCACATTGTATTAGGTTTAACATATTTAGAATTATTTGAGTTTTAATTGTTAATATATTATAGGACGTGAATCGCCCGCAGTTGATTCTAGTAGGTAAAATAATAAAATACATGATGTTGTATCATGAGAAGGTAAAATATTCACATATATTTTTCATGTCTCACTTTCATTGTTGATAAGATTTTACCCATAAGAGAGTCTTATTGAATGTATGAAACTAGTGTGTAAGTATAATTGTTATGTATCTCTATTATAAATACTAGCTTTGTTCTTAAATTAATGATTATGATTATTTTGTAGATTTTTTATGGTCCAATTTTTGGAAGATAAAATTGTTTATCACCTAATAACTTTTTGCGTTGTTGTGTACATCTATATCAATTGCATTATGAATCTCAATCCGTGAATGTTTTCACGAAAATTCAGTATTGAAATTGAGAAGCAATTATAGAGAAAGTGAAAATCATAAAGTCTGACAAAGGTGGTGAATATTGTGAAAGGTATGACAAAACAGGATAATTAATATCTTAAATCTTTTGCGTAGTACCTCCAAAATTTTGGAATTGTTGCTCAATACACAAGGACAATTTATCTTTGGCATAATAGTATATGTCAAAGGCTAAATCATACTCTTATGGAAATAGTTAGAAGCATTATGATTCATCCATAATGGTCATACATTTGTGAGTGTATGTTCTTTCTACAACTGTGTAATTTAAATAGATTTCCGAGTAGCAGTTTCAAAAACACACCTTGGACCGTAGAAAGGTTGGAAACCTAGTTTAAACCACCTTTAAGTTATGGTTGATGAGTTTGAGACAAAGGATTACATTCCCAAAGAATAGACTTGGATTTGAAAACTATTAATGTTTCATTAGTTTTCCTAAATAATCCAAAAGATATATTTTTGTTCTATCTATAGTATAATGAGATTTATTGAAACCGAAAATGTAAAGTCACTAATGATGGAATTAATATATGGGAGTACATGGATATATCTTTTTGAGAAATCACGATAATGATCCCTTTATCTAAGACTTATACGTATGCTGTGAATCTTATCATTGTCTAACTGTTAGACAATGAAAGATTACGAATTATTGATCATATTTTCCATAATAAAACTGCTTCCAATAAAGAAATTATTGATAAACACATGAATCATCATTAAGAAGGTCTCAAAGAGATTGAAAGTAAGTTGTTCACGTTGTTTTAGTAATTTACTTACAAGAATTTGATTTTGATATGGGATGGTAAAGATTCGGTTTCCAGTTCTCGAGCTATGATGTAATAAATTTGATTAATGGATTAATGCTATGAGAGATAAAATCAATGGTTGAACGTCAAGTCTGGGGTATTGTTAAATTACTCCAAAGATACAAATCAGTTGTATGTAAATGGATCTTTCAGACCTAGTACGATTGTAATGGCAATGTTAAACGATATAAAGCTTAGACTTGTATCCAAAGATTTTACGCAGAAATGAGGCATCTTGTGATATAGAATAAGAGGAGAAGAAGACACAAAGTAAAGGGAAAAAAGAACAGAGATTTCTTATTCATGTGTACGATGTACAAACATTAAAGCCTCTATTTATAGGGCTAGACACAAGGGCATCCCAGTAATAAACGAGATTCACCCTAGATATTATTAACATAATTACATGTTTATAACACTCCCCCTGACGACATTGTGTCTAAGATAATTGCCTCGTTAAAACCTTGTCAGGAAGTTCCAAAAGGACAAAATCTGATTGAAGGGAAAAGAGTACAATTGACAAAACTTATAAAAGATTTGGACATGCCAATGTTGCCTCATTAAAACCTTGACAAGGGAAACCCAGTGGGACAAAACCTTGATGAAGGAAAAAGAGTACAATGCGATAAGTCCAATAGAATGCACCTTATGTGATGATGCTCCCCCTGATGAGTACTTCAGTAAATTCTTGGCTTGGAAATCTTTGAGTCGAGACTTCCCAATTTTGGTGAACGAATTTCTTGAATGCTGGAGATAGCAACGCTTTCGAGAGAAATTTTTCAGTTGATGAAGTCTTATTTTTTGTTAGTCTTCTAATAGTAGTGTACTCGAATCTTCAAGCTTCTCTAAATGCATTCAGGAACTTGTGTCTTGGTTTACTATCTTCGGAGATGATTTGCAGATGTAGTTGATGTAGTTTCTTCAACAAGGCGTCAATATGTAGTTAAAATACCTTAGATGAACATAATTTGTGATCATACCTTGTATGGATTAGAATAATATCCAAATTCAAGGGAGATGGTTATCTTGATGTGGTCTAACAAAATGACCTACTTAATGGTCGGAATCCACCAAATAACCGAAATTGATACAACTCTCCCTTGGATGACCACCATGTTGAATTTAATTGCCTCATTAAAGCCTTTTCCGCAAAAACCCTATGGGAAAAAAAATATATGGAAGAAGGAAAAAGAGCACAATCTCAACATTTTGAATAAATATTCATCGTCGACGAGAGTTGCCTTGTTAAAACCTTGTCAGGAAAACCACATGGGGAAAAACCTGAAACCAAGGGAAAAGAGTACAACTTTTGACGTATTTATCGATGCTAACCCAACCATATGAGTTTTTCAAAAAAATAAATAAGCATCAAAATAATCAAAATAATAACTCTAGTCTTTCTCAAAGACGAGTTTAAGCTAGCATAGTTCCAACTGCAGATTTAAGAAAGAAAAAAAATAGAATCATGCTGCTAAAGCGTGGATTTTTTGTGTTTTTAAGGATTCCGCAAGAGACCTATAAAGTTGATAACATCAACTAATTAATCCGTATTTTTGATTTTGTACCAAATTTCTAAAAACACATAAAGGATTGTAAATTCTGACATATTCAGGTGGTTGTGTGAATATAATATGAATCCTACACGAATTACAAATTTGAATACGTTCCCAATCAAATTTCTGGTGTAAATGCAATATGAATCCTTCAAGGACTACCACGCCAAAAGCATTATACATAGAGAAAAAATATAAATTGAATCAATCCTAGGGTTTGAGCAAAAATAAAACCCTTAAGTCGTTTTTAGTACGATTAATTTCTCTTAATAACACATCACGACTACACCAACCTGTAATTTTTATAATTCAGGCTTGCAAGTTTAAGGCTAAGTCTTGGATCCATAAATCGCGTTATTCAAGAGATTTCAATCCAACATAATTTGGATTTTGTGCATACCAATCACATATGTCGATATTTCTCTGTAGAGGGGTTAACAACCACCATCATTTGTTTCAGTAGCTACTATAAATGAATATTCGACAATAATTAGCTTAATACGAGCCCACACAATTCTTAAATTTATGCATATATTAAAGAAAAATAATCTATGACTGGTACCAGCACCCGCGGGAATCAAAATCTCCTCGTTTTCAACTAAGAAGATATTATATTTGAGAATGTGAATTTGGTAGACTCAAATGGAGCCCTACCTGTAGCCTCTTATAGGATGCTACTTACTTGCTAGATGTGACTGGATCTTCCTTTATTAAACGTAAAAAACTTATAAAAAAAGGTAAAATGAGAGATTTCACGCCAATCATATATGGCAGCCTTTATCGATATGATCACAATGAGAGAGAAATTTATATAATTTTGAAGTTAACTAACACAAGCTTCGGATAGTGTTATATTCTCCCCCCGATTATGGCGAAAATATATTCATCTCATATATGAAATCAAGCTCCGTAAAGTATTATCCGATTAATTCGAGACATATACTTTATTATGAAATATGTCTTTCGACATCAAAAAATGTAGTCTTCATAGACATACATATATACCATCAACCATGGATTACTTTAATAAATAAATAAATTATATGTTAAAACCAAAAGCGAAAATACACAAACAAATATCCAATGACCTATAAGGCCGATAAGATATTCATTCACCTAAGAACGAAATTACAAACACTTTATTATCGTCAAAAGAAATTAATTTCAAGATCATAGTCACTACAAGGACTGATTATGATTTATGCTAGAAAGTTGGGTGCGCACCCATTGATTTTGAGTGTCCAATTATATTCTAATTCCAATTAGAACAATCCCAAAATTTGGAGATAATTTCAACGAGGAAAATTTAAAACTGTAAAAATATCCAACAAGAATGCAACAATTCCTCGTTTTATTGGTATTTGCAACTATCAATACCATAATAACGATATTCAATCTTCGTAGTTCTGATAGAATACCAATTCCAATTAGTTTATATGTTTCTTTTGGAGAAAATAAAGAGATATGTACCATTATTTTTTGCAGAAACAAAAAATTCCACTTGTGGTTGATGGATGATTTTGTGTAAAAATACAGAAACCGTATATATAAAATCACATGATCTTCGTCTAATATGGACAAAAGATACCAAACTGAGTTGGACATAGGTTTTTCAACCATGCATGTGATTCATTACCGTAATGGCAATCAAGTCTAAATCAACACCAATTTTGGTGATTACAGTTTCATTAAAGAAATAAAAATGGTAATATATTCCATTTTATGGTTGAAAAATGGTTCCTTATAAGGGATAGAAACCATATGAATCACATGATCAATGTCCAATGAACAAAGATACCAAAATTAATTGGCCGTAAGTTTTTCAACCATGCATATGATTAATTACCGTATAGGTAGCTAAATCGTGATGACACCAATTTTTGGTGATCGTAGTTTCATTAGAGGAATAGAAAATGTAAGCCATCTTCGAATGGATTTTTTTTTTCTTTCTCAATGAAATATATTTTAGAGAAGAAAGGAAAATCTTATGGCCCTCGTCTGCCTCTGATGGAATACACTAATGAAACTATGTGAGCATTGATGACAAGTCCCATCCACGAGCATCTTTGGTTAACCTTGCGGACCAAACGGTTAACTAGGGTTGGAGAGCTAAAATCTCCCTAGCTTACCGTGATTGGTACCACCTGATCTACAAAAGGACAAAAAAAATATTAGTTCCGAAATACCGAACAGGAACCCACATGCACCAAATCTTTGTGGTTTGATAAAAACGTATAGTAATAAACTTAAAAACAGAGATCGAGATATCTCTCTAATGACGCCTTATTTTCATATGTGATGGAAAGTTTATCCCCGACTGGTCAGACTATGCGGAGGGAAAATAGGATTCTTTTTTCTGTTTTTTTTTTACTTAGTTGGTAGAGCTACGTCATTGGTAACATCTTGTGATATAGAATAAGAGGAGAAGAAGACACAAAATAAAGGGAGAAAAGAACAGAGATTTCTTATTCATGTGTACGATGGAAAAACATTAAAGCCTCTATTTATAGGGCTAGACACAAGGGCATCCCAGTAATAAATGAGATTCACCCTAGATATTATTAACATAATTACACGTTTATAACAAGGCACTAGTTACACGTTAATAAGTAAGTTTTCTCTTGTGTCAAGGAAAGACTTATTCAGAATTATCATAGTGTTATTTATAGCTCAGTACCTAAGAGTTGCATTAACTAAATGTGAAAATAGTCTTTATTAATGATAAATTTTTGTCTACAAATTTTAGAAATCAAAGTATGAAATTTAAACAGCTTCCGCTAATGGTATATGAAATTCAATTACAAATTTATGCATATACCTCAAGATCAGTGGTAAAAATTCATACTCTTGGTCTTGTATGTTAAGACATACTACTTACGAGTAGTGATCTTGACTTTATGCATATCTCTATATTCTTTGAAATAAAAGATATCAATGAAGCTTACCATGTGATAGTACATATCATACGGATTACTAAATCTCTCATATAAACCATATATCAAATATTCAAAGAATTTAGAGATAATAACATAGTTAACACATTTTGTTTCGTGTTGGATATAAGATATAAATTTAATCTTCATTATGTCTTATAATTTTGATATGGAACATATAAGAAGATGTTGATATGTTAACTAAATGCTAGAAACGAAGAACAAATAATGGGAAAGTTATCAAGAATCTCGAGATAATAATCTTGAATTACGTCTTACAATTATTTAACCTATCCAATTAGAGTTGATTGGATTTTCAAACTTCAATTTTGGTGAATTTACGAATTTTATAAAGAAAGAATCCATTAATACTAGTCATAAAATTAAGTTTGAATATTTATATATGTCTGCGAGACTCAGAGCCTTAAGGTTCGTCTCCACATTGCTGAAATTTACCGTCTTAGCTTCGCAGCATTAAAACACGATATGATACAAAAGGAGCAAAACACGTGAACCTTGAGTATATATGCATGAATCAAGCAATTCAGAAAAAATAGTTGTTCATGAATCACTTAAGCACAATTGCATTGGAGATGCATTTATTGAACAATTACCTTTTAAGACCTCTTAAGAAAAGATTAAAATCTTAGGTATGTGGGAGTAATTGATTACTGAATCAACTAATTTATGTGCTTCATTTTGAACCCTTATTGAGCTCTTATTAATGTCGTTCTGAATTATTTCTGTATTGATCGCAATCGTATGCGTCAAAAATAATTCACTTTCTTACTCAAAAAAATATAAATGAAGTACAACGTAAGGAAGAGTTCGTTTGCACAGAGAGGCAATTGTTGTTATAAAAATTCTAATTTCTTAGTAACCAATGGGGGGATTTTTGTTTTATCAAAATAAAAAAAATCAATAAAGTAATGAAAATAGTTGAAAATAATCAATAGAGAGAGATGTTGGTCAAGGAGTTCATCTTCTATCTTAAACAAGTGCTTGCATACATGATTAGAATTACAATTTAATCTCCTCATCATCAAAATCCTAGAGTATCAAGAGAGCAAGATATTCTAATAATTTCCTAAGTTCATCAACACACACATTAGAGCTACGTATGTGAATTCTACCTAAAGAATAACCTAACGCCTTGCGCTAATTAAGTTCAACTCCTAGGAGCATTAAGTTTTGGAAATAGGATAATCAATACAATTGTCATACATTGCGCATGACAATTCGGACAATGGTCAAACTCTACATATGATTACAAGAGTGTATCACTACAAACCGTGATCATATCATGCTACTTGTATTCGGGGTTATCGCTCGATGAAAAATCCTAAAATAGCTATGGACAAGGATGCAAGTTCAATTAATTGGCCACTTAACCAAACAAACATATAATCTTATCACAATACATCAATCATGTGATTATTAAAAACAGAAGAGATTTGAACGATAATCAATAGAGAAAACTAATGCATTAATCAAGCACAAGTTGTGGATATAGGACTACATCCTTAACCAATAATATTAAATTATCTACTCATAGCTATGGAGTTCATCATAATCAATAATCAAATAAAGAAGATGAAAGCAAAGCAAATCCTAGTAGCGTAAACAAAAGCGGCTCTCTCAACTCCAAGAATAATACGTTATTCCCAAAGTTGTAGAAAACTTTCTCTTTTTGTAGCTTTTCTCCTTTCAAAACTAGGTCCTAATCTTTAAAAGTCCACCAAGCCCATAAAACCCATGTAGAAAATAACTTAACTGGAAATTCGTGTCAAAAATGATGTCGGCTTGCTGACGTCATCACCGGAATCCGGTCACTGCCGCCGGACAATGTCTCCAGTCACTCACCTGAGTCATTGGAAACTCTCACCAGGCAAGTGTATACTTCCAGCTACTCAACTCTAGTTCTCTGTAGTTCATACATTCGCAAAAGTACCATCTAAGCCAAATCCTATTCTTACGGAAACGTACCCAAAAGCGCGAACCGTAGCTCGAATATCCAACCGCCAACTCTTGCATCCGGCTCATACCCCCTTCACGATTCAATGAAACTTTACAATCCACACTTTAACTTCCGAAATCCGACAACCGGGGCTAGTACCATCATCTCGCCATTTCTGCTCCGTTTTCGCAGTTTCTGCAGCTTCAAAACTGCCCCACAGCACATCAATTCCTGTCGCAGCAACCGTCTCTGCATCTGGCTTGCAACACCATAAGCATTTCACTCTGCAGCTCGCCAACACCAAGTACACTGCCGCAACAATTCCATTTGTTCAATACATCCATTTCAAGCCATGGCACAACTTATTTACAACTTCTTGTTCACTGCAGCATCTCCATTTCTTGTTTTCTCAGCATATCACCAGTTCCAGCTCTAGTTTAATGCATATGTGATACAACTAATACAATCACCAGCTGCAACAACACAACCACAATCCATCCAACCATTCTTCAGCTGCAACAGCGAGTAATCCAAACACATTTCATCATTCACTGCTAGCCACCACCTGTATCTGTTAGCTCGCATCCGTCAACATCACCACTTGTAATTACACTGCATTCCAACACCATATGAAACTGTAGCAATTCATTACCACCAACTATTAGCACCTACAATCCATAAGTCTTGCATCATAACAACAACACTTCATTCCAGCCTTGCCTTTACTAGAATCAACTGCACCTCAAACTCTTGGCAGCTACATACTTGTACAAACCCGCAAAGCCACACCAAATCATCATCTGCAGTTCAAGTTCACTTGCTAGTTCGCCATCGCTGCAGTTTCATATCATTTCTGCCTCTGCTTGCTTCCATCCCAACACTCCGAACCCTGCAGACATTCATTCACATTCATCATGAGTCAGCCAAGGACTCTTTACTGCCTCATTGTACTACACCTTCCTTTAGTTGCACCAGTTACACACTTTTTCACCGAAATCATTAACCATAGACTCATATCCTCCAATTTCATTATACTTATCTGCAACCTGTCGCAACCAACCAATAACCTCAGCTGTACAGACCTTCCCTGCACCATAACACAGCTACCCAATTCCCATTGCAACTCAGCCTTCGTTCTGTGTCTGCCAAACTCAAGCCACTGAAACTCATGAACATCAACATCATCTCATTTTGTATCTTCAGCTTCCCTGTAAACAATGGCAGCAACATCTCACTTGCAACTGCAACCTTCTCTGAGACCCACAAATTTTATCTCCACCTGCAGCACAATCTCAATCCAACAAATCCTAGTTGAATCTCCTTCTAACTTAATTAGAACTCGATTTTGAACCGAACCCATCTCTTGATTCATGACCAAAAACCCATTAACAGCAACACTCTCGATTTCTTGGTTCAAGACTGAATTGAGCAAGAACCCACTCTTCGTTTATATCCTGACTTTGAAATCTTCTTCTAATCTTCGATTTCGATCTCAGTTTCATCTCATCATTCACCTACAGCAGCAGAAACCCAATCTCTTCAAACCCTAACTCCTCTTGTTCTTCATTTAACTCAAGCTACAATTCAGCTTCCTCTTCAACAATTAACAATAGTCTCTCGATCTCAGACAGCTTCATCTCGTCGATCTTTAGACATCGTCGACTCTATTTCCTCACCTTTTTCATTTCTCTGAAAATTGATGGAGCCGCCATCGACTTCAGGCAGAGAGAAAACTGAATGATGGTTTCTCTGAAATTTAGGTGTAGGTAATGATGGAAATTACTTAAGACACCCACAATAGTTAATATGTGCCATCATGTATGGCTTCTTATCCTCCATTGTGCTCCCGATAGCTCTTGCCTGTGGAACGATGATTCTGCCCCCTTGCTCCAAATGAACGCTCTTTTTTTCTCTTGAATTCTTCCACCAAAAACAACCGTCTTTTACTTCTCAAATCCACTTCTTCTCTTTAATTTCTTTTCATCACTAAAGCTGACATGATTTTCAGACAATATTTGCATCACTAAAACCGACATCCTTTTCAGATAGAGATGAAGAAATAAAAGCAAATAATGAGAAATAATCCGCCTCCAACACTTTTGCCCTGTTTGCCTTTAAGCGACGTTTCTTCTTCTTTTGTTCCAAATGACTCCAAAGTACCTAAACACTCAAAAGCAAACATAAAATACATAATTTAAACGAAAACTTAGCAAACAAAGCATAAACAATAGATAAATATTAAGGTGTTTTAGACACCTATCAAATTCCCCCACACTTAGACTTTGCTAGTCCTCAGGAAAATCAAACAAAATAATTCTAAAACATGCATACAACTCCGTCTCGTCTAGGCTATGGTTACTCTAAGCATAAATAACAAGCCTTTAAACCCCTAAGTGTCCCTAGTGGACGAGTATTAGTCTCGTGAAGGTTTACAAGAGGTGTACCTACAAAACCTTTTACTCCAAAATCCAGCTACCTGTGAAAAGTCTAAAAATGACACTAAACATTCTGTACTTGGCATACTATCAATGATTATAGGAGGAAGTACCCACTTTCAAATCCAATTCATAAATTAGTAATATAGCTTTAGCAGAAAGTTGAACACAACCACAATACTCGGAATCGAATCAACCACAATCACATGAAAAGATTAAGAAGATGGATATAGAATGTAGATGGTGGCAGACTGTTGACTAAGGTGAACGGTGTTTCCCATATCTTTCTGAAGGTCACTGCCAAAACAAACCTAAAAATCCTATTGGATTGAGCTACTGGTCTGAATTCTAATATCAACACAGCTGGCATATACAAGGGAACCAGCGGTCGACAAACTTAATTCTAGATCAATTCACTGGCATATACAAGGGAACCAGTGATCAATTTTATTCAACACAATAATAATGTTTTATTTTTTTCTTCTTTTTTTTCGAATCGACAACATGATTGGATCTTTTGGATCCAAGCGCATGATTCTTGTCAGTAGATTACATGGCAATTCCCATGGATCCTGCATTCCACGCTTGTTTAGGCGACGGAGACAGGGAGAACACACACATATTGCTATCCAAGTGTCAATTTTTTTTTTATATGTACACTGTTTGGTCAAATTGGTTTGGTCTCTTTTTTTGTAGTAACTCAATTACTCTATTTCATCCTAGCAATGATAACAATTCGATGATGGTGCCCCACCAAATCACTTAGAGAAACAATACATAAGTATGGAAAAATAAAAATAGAAGGTGATATGGTGACGACTCCGAGATATGGTGACAACTAACATGTTATTTATTTTTATATTTTGTTCGTTTTCATATGAATAGACTCTACTAATGGGTTCCTCAACTCCTATGTTTTCATTAGTGTAAGGTACAAGTTGCTAGATTTTGGAGTTTATAAAGCAATTTTCTTTCTTTTTTCTATTTTTTTTTTACAAAGTCATCAAACAAACTTACTAAAGGCATCAAACAAACTATACAAACATACAAGCTGTGGATATAGGACTACATCCTTAACCAATAATATTAAATTAGCTACTCATAGCTATGGAGTTCATCATAATCAATAATCAAATAAAGAAGATGAAAGCAAAGCAAACCCTAGTAGCGTAAACAAAAGTGGCTCTCTCCTTAGCTCCAAGAATAATACGTGATCCCCAAAGTTGTAGAAAACTTTCTCTTTTTGTAGATTTTCTCCTTTCACAACTAGGTCCAAATATTTAAAAGTCCACCAAGCCCATCAAACCCATGTAGAAAATAACTTAACTGGAAATTCGTGTCAAAATTGGCCGTCGGCTTACTGACGTGATCACCGGAATCTGCTCACTGTTGTCGGGATCCGGTCGTCGGACAATGTCTCCAGTCATTAATCTGAGTCATTGGAAACTGTCATCAGGCAAGTGTATACTTCCAGTTACTCAACTCTAGTTCTCTGCAGTTCATACATTCGCAAAAGTACCATCTAAGACAAATCCTATTCTTGCGGAAACGTACTCAAAATCGCGAACCGTAGCTCGTATATCCAGCCGCCAACTCTTGCATCCGAATCATACCCCCTTCACGATTCAATGAAACTTTACAATCCACACTTTAACTTCCGAAATCCGATAACCGGGGCTAGTACCATCATCTCGCCATTTCTGCTCCATTTTCGCATAGTTTCTGCGGCTTCAAAACTGCCCCACAACACATCAATTATTTCCGCAGCAACCGTCTCTGCATCTGTCCTGCAACACCACAAGCATTTCACTCTGCAGATCGCCAACACCAAGTACATTTCCGCAACAATTTCATTTGTTCAATATATCCATTTCAAGCCATGGCACAACCCACTTACAACTTCTTGTGCACTGCAGCATCTCCATTTCTTGTTTGCTCAGCATATCACCAGTTCCAGCTCTAGTTTAATGCATATGTAACACAGCTAATACAATCACCAGCTGTAACAACATAACCACAATACTCGGAATCGAATCAACCACAATCACATGAAAACATTAAGAAGATGGGTACAGAAAGTAGATGGTGGCGGACTGTTGACTAAGGTGAACGGTGTTTCCCATATCTGTCTGAAGGTCACTGCCAAAACAAACCTAGAAATCATATTGGATTGAGCTACTGGTATGAATTCTAATATCAACACAGCTGGCATATACAAAGGAACCAACAGACAAACTTAATTCTAGATCAATTCACTGGCATATAGTAGGGAACCAGTGATCGATTTTATTCAACACAATAATAATATTATTTTTTTTCGTATTTTTTTTCTTTTCCTTAGAAAGAGCCCATTACAAGCTTATATTAATCATCAAAACTAAAAAGTACACTTATCACGTGGCAAGAAATTGGAAGGGAGTCTAGTAACAAGCTGAGCCATGACCGCTTTTTGAATGACAACACCTAATCTATGGAAGAGAAAATCTCCAACATGATTTTTTTTTTCTTTTTTTTTTTTTCAAATCGACAACATGATTGGATCTTTTGGATCCAAACGCATGATTCTTGTCAGCAGATTACATGGTAATTCCCATGGATCCTGCATTCCACGCTTGTTTAGGCGACGGAGACAGGGAGAACACACACATATTGCTATCCAAGTGTCAATCTTTTTTTTTTATATATGTACACTGTTTGGTCAAATTGGTTTGGTATCTTTTTTTGTAGTAACTCAATCACTCTATTTCATCCTAGCAGTGATAAAAATTCGATGCTGGTGCACCACCAAATCACTTAGAGAAATAATAGATAAATATGGAAAAATAAAAATAGAAGGTGATATGGTGACGACTCCGAGATATGGTGACAACTAACATGTTATTTATTTTTATATTTTGTTCGTTTTCATATGAATAGACTCTACTAATGGGTTCGTCAACTCCTATGTTTTCATTAGTGTAAGGCACAAGTTGCTAGATTTCGGAGTTTATAAAGCAATTTTCTTTCTTTTTTCTATTTTTTTACTAAGGCATCAAACAAAATTACTAAAGTCATCAAACAAACTATACAAACATATAAATGCTCCCCTACACTTAAACTTTACATTGTCCTCAATGTAAAATTTAGTCATTCAAAGTAAAGTTCAAGGTGGGAAATTCCGCAAATGATATGCAAAAACAAAGATAAAACGCTTAAAAATAAAAAGATAAAGATACAAAATCGGTGGGTTTCCTCCCACTTAGAGCTTGGTTCAAAGTCGCCAGCCCGACTATCTCCTTGCTTTATGCGCCTTAGTCAGCTTCCAACACATTACGGAAATCTGATTGAATGGTACTTGGGTGTTTCCTCGCCTCAAAGATGTTGAAGTGTATGACTTCTTTATCAAACTCCATAGTCAAGGTGCCATTGTGGACATCAATATTTGTTCTAGCGGTACTCAAAAATGGTCTACCCAACAGTAAAGGTGTAGACGAGGATGAATTCACATCACTCATGTCTAAAATGTAGAAATCCACTGGAAATATTAGTCCTTTTACATGCACCAAACATCCTCAACAATCCCTTTCGGGTAAACATTACATCTATCGGCAAGTTGAATAACTATGCCGGTTTTTTTAAGAGGACCAAGGTTTAAAGCATTATAAATAAAAGTAGGCATAATATTAATAGAAGCTCCTAAATCTAACATAACTTTTGTAAACCTCGTTTTACCAATTGTGCACGGAATTGTGAAACTACCGGGATCCTTCAATTTAGGTTGGGTTTCTTTCGAAGATATGCCGAAGCATTCTCCCCCACACTCATTACCGATTAACTTGTGCTTGTTAGTGCACAATTCCTTTACACACTTTTCACAGCGAGGAGATTGCCTAATTACATCAATAAGTGGAATATTCACTTGGACCTTCTTAAAAACATCCCAAATATCCCTATCTTGCTCCACCTTTCTATTAGATTTAACGAACCTGTCAGGAAAAGGTAGAGGAGGAACATAAGTAGGAATATGATTTTTACAGTTGGAAATAGGTACCTCGGAAGTTTGGGGGAAATCAACATCATTTTCCTCCAAAACTGGTTCCTTTGGGGCTTCTTCTTTACCCGAATCAGTAATTTCAGGTTGCACAAGTCGTGTACCGCTTCCAAACGTAATAACATTGACACCATCTCTTGGGTTAAGAGGTTGGGAAGGGAGTTTCTCACCATTTTGTGCATGCAACTGATTAATTTCCTCGTCCATCAAACCAACTTGTGTTTGCAAGTCTTTGACCGCACCCTCCGTTCTTTGCATAAAAGATTTCAGCAACTCTTCCATATTGAACCCTTGATTTTGAGGTTGTTGTTGTTGTGGTTGACCAACTTGTGATTGCAACTCCTTAATTGCATTATCCGTTTTCTGCTGATTTAAGTTCACTAGGTGTTGATTTTTTTGTACCACGGACATTAGAGCCTCCACCAAAGTAACCATCTTTACCAATTCTGAATTTTGGGCTTGTTTCGGTTGTTGTACTTGTTGTTGGAACTCACTTGGATGGTTGTAAACAGAACTTGTACTTGCAACTTGCTCGTAAGTGTTGGAGTACATACCATACGGCTGAGTTGAGAATATAGCATTGACATGCTCTACGTTCTCATAAGGTGGGCGTGATGGTTTTACAATCACTGCTGCAATTTGTTGCATCATTGTCACCATATTGCTCATTTGTTGACGTAATTCAATAATCTCGTCAACTTGATTAACTCCCTTGGTAGGTGGTTCTGATCCATGACTTGAAAATTGTTGAGAATTTGCTGCCATACTCTCAATCAACTCTATAGCATGTGTCACCGTCTTGTTCATAAGTGCACCACCACTTGCAGCGTCAATAAGATTCCTATCACTTGCTTGGAGACCTTCGTAGAAGTATTGGATAATCATTGCGTCACTAAATTGATGATGAGGGCATCTTGCTACCAATCTCTTGTATCGTTCCCAACATTCATACAACAATTCCCCCACACTTTGCTTCATCCCACAAATCTCCTTGCTAATTTGAGTAGCCTTTGATGCAGGAAAATATCTCTCCAAAAAGTGTTTCTTCAACCCATTCCATGTTGTGACACTTCCGGAAGGCAAATAATACAACCAGTCCTTAGCATTATCCGCCAAAGAGAATCGAAAAACTTTCAACATTGCACCATCTGCATCAGTCTCCGCTGGAAGCATGGCCATGACAATGGTGTGGAAGTCCATAAGATGCTTGTTTGGGTCTTTATTGACCATGCCATGGAACTTCGGTAATTCTCTAAGCAAACCCGGCTTGATCTCGAAAGTAGAGTTTGTTTGAATACACCACTGTTGTGTATCCATCTTGTGAGAAGCCAAGTCCTTGAGTGTACAATTTGCATCACCCATTGCTTCTTCTTCTTCATCTTCTTCTTCAAAAGGTGGTTCTTGATCAACCGGAACCTCTTGTTCTACAACTTCTTCCTCTACTTCCAACTCTAGTTCTTCCGCCTCGTCAACTCTTGCTTGGAGTATTGTTCCTTCACGAGTAGTTATCTCGCATCTTTGATAATTCCAATTCTTGGGAGCCAGGGATTAGTACCTGAAAAACAATTCTCACAAACTAGGCCAGAAAAAGGAAACAAGAAATAAGAAGCAAGGATAAAAAGAAATAATAATAAAAAGAAACTAAAAACTAAATAACAAGTCGTATGCCTCCCCGGCAGCGGTTCCAAAATTTGATCGCAGTCGTATGCGTCAAAAATAATTCACTTTCTTACTCAGCAAAATATAAATGAGGTACAAGGTAAGGAAGAGTTCGTTTCCACAGAGAGGCAATTGTTGTTATAAAAATTCTAATTTCTTAGTAACCAATGGGGGGATTTTTGTTTTATCAAAATAAATAAAGCAATAAAGTAATGAAAATAGTTGAAAATAATCAATAGAGAGAGATATTGGTCAAGGAGTTCTTCTTCTATCTTAAACAAGTGCTTGCATACATGATTAGAATTACAATTTAATCTCTTCATCATCAAAAGCCTAGAGTATCAAGAGAGCAAGATATTCTAATAATTTCTAAGTTCATCAACACACACATTAGAGCTGCGTATGTGAATTATACCTAAAGAATAACCTAACGCCTTGCGCTAATTAAGTTCAATTATTAAGTTTTGAAAATAGGCTAATCAATGCAATTGTCATACATTGCGCATGACAATTCGGACAATGGTCAAACTCTACATATGATCACAAGAGTGTATCACTACAAACCGTGATCATATCATGCTACTTGTATTCGGGGTTATCGCTCGATGAAAAACCCTAAAACAGCTATGGACAAGGATGCAAGTTCAATTAATTGTCCACTTAACCAAACAAACATCTAATCCTATCACAATACATCAATCATATGATTATTAAATACAGTAGAGATTTGAACGATAATCAAGAGAGAAAACTAATTCATTAATCAAGCACAAGTTGTGGATATAGGACTACATCCTTAACCAATAATATTAAATTAGCTACTTATAGCTATGGAGTTCATCATAATCAATAATCAAATAAAGAAGATGAAAGCAAAGCAAATCCTAGTAGCGTAAACAAAAGCGGCCCTTTCCTTAGCTCCAAGAATAATACGGGATCCCCAAAGTTGTAGAAAACTTTCTCTTATTGTAGCTTTTCTCCTTTCAAAACTAGGTCCTAATCTTTAAAAGTCCACCAAGCCCATCAAACCCATGTAGAAAATAACTTAACTGGAAATTCGTGTCAAAATTGGCCGCCGGCTTGCTGACGTCATCACCGGAATCCGGTCACTGTTGTCGGGATCCGGTTGCCGGAGAATGTCTCCAGTCACTCACCTGAGTCATTGGAAACTGTCACCAGGCAAGTGTATACTTTCAGCTACTCAACTCTAATTCTCTGCAGTTCATACATTCTCAAAAGTACCATCTAAGCCAAATCCTATTCTTGCAGAAACTACCCAAAAGCGCGAACCGTAGCTCGTATATCCAGCCGCAAACTCTTGAATCCGACTCATACCCCCTTCACGATTCAATGAAACTTCACAATCCACACTTTAACTTCCGTAATACGACTCGCCATTTCTGCTCCGTTTTCGCACAGTTTCTGCAACTTCAAAACTTCCCCACAACACATCAATTCCTGCCGCAGCAACCGTCTCTGCATCTATCCTGCAACACCACAAGCATTTCACTCTGCAGCTCGCCAACACCAAGTACACTTCCGCAGAAATTCCATTTGTTCAATACATCCATTTCAATCCATGGCACAACCCATTTACAACTTCTTGTTCATTGCAGCATCTCCATTTCTTGTTTGCTTAGCATATCACCAGTTTCAGCTCTAGTTTAATGCATATGTGACAGAGCTAATACAATCACCAGCTGCAAAAACACAACCACAATCCATCCAACCATTCTTTAGCTGCAACAACGAGTAATCCACATCACATTTCATTATTCACTGCTAGCCACCACCTGTATTCGTTATCTCGCAGCCGTCAACATCACCACCTGCAATTACACTGCATTCCAACACCATCTGAAACTGTAGCAATTCATTACCACCAACTATCAGCACCTGAAATCCATAAGTCTTGCAGCATAACAACAACAATCCATTCAAGCCTTTCCTTTACTAGAATCAGCTGCACCTCAAACTCTTGGAAGATGCATACTTGCACAAACCCCCAAAGCCACACCAAATCATCATCTGCAGTTCAAGTTCACTTGCGAGTTCACCATCACTGCATTTTCATACCATTGCTACCTCTGCTTGCTTCCATCTCAACACTCCGAACCCTGCAGACATACATTCACATTCATCATGACTCATCCAAGGACTCTTCACTGCCTCATTGTACTGCACCTGCCTTTAGTTGCACCAGTTGCACACTTTTTCACCTAAATCATTAACCACAGACTCATCTCCTCCAATTTCATTGTACTTATCTACAACCTGTCGCAACCAACCAATAACCTCAGTTGTACAGACCTTCCCTGCACCATAACGCAACTACCCAATTCCCATTGCAACTCAGCCTTCGTTCTCTGTCTGCCAAACTCAAGCCACTGAAAACTCATGAACATCAGCATCATCTCATTTTGTATCTTCAGCTTCCCTGTAAACAATGGAAGCAACATCTCACTTGCAACTGCAACCTTCTCTAAGACCCACAAATTTTATCTCCACCTGCAGCACAATCTGAATCCAACAAATCCTAGTCTAATCTCCTTCTAACTTACTTAGAACTCGATTTTGAACCGAACACATCTCTTGATTCATGACCAAAAACCCATTAAAAACAACACTCTCGATTTCTTGGTTCAAGACTGAATTGAGCAAGAACTCACTCTTCCTTTCTATCCTAACTTCGAAATCTTCTTATAATCTTCGATTTCGATTTCAGTTTCATCTCATCAGTCACCTACAGCAGCAGAAACCCAATCTCTTCAAACCCTAACTCCTCTTGTTCTTCATTTAACTCAGGCTACAATTCAGCTTCCTCTTCAACAATGAACAATAGTTTCTCGATCTCAGACAGCTTCATCTCGTCGATCTTTAGACATCGTCGACTCCATTTCCTCACCTTTCTCATTTATCTTAACATTGATGGAGCCGCCATCGACTTCAGGCAGAGAGAAAACTGAATGATGGTTTCTCTGAAATTTAGGTGTATGTAATGATGGAAATTACTTAAGACACACACAAGAGTGAATATGTGCCACCATGTATGGCCTCTTATCCTCCACTGTGCTCCCGATAGCGCTTGCCTGTGGAACGACAATTCTGCACCCCTTGCTCCAAATGAACGCCCTTTTCTTCTCTTGAATTCTTCTACCAACAACAACCGTCTTTTACTTCTCAAATCCACTTCTTCTCTTCAATTTCTTTTCATCACTAAAGCTGTCATGCTTTTCATACAATATTTGCATCACTAAAGCCGACATGCTTTTCAGATAGAGATGAAGAAATAAAAGCAAATAATGAGAAATAATCCGCCTCCAACACTTTTGCTCTGTTTTCCTTTTAAGCGACGTTTCTTCTTCTTTTGTTCCAAATGACTCCAAAGTACCTAAAAACTCAAAAGCAAACATAAGATACATAATTTACAAGAAAACTTAGCAAAGAAAGCATAAACAATAGATAAATATTAAGGTATTTTAGACACCTATCATGTATCCATGTTGAGTATACATTTATCTAAATGGATGAATGTTAACAGAATTGTCTTTCTTTTGAAGACATCACTGGACCATTAAGATGTCCCTATTTAAGGCATGATTAGTAATTTGTTTGTGTTGTGGTACATGGAAGGGAACATGTTGATAACAGGACACTGTGCCACCGCTATGACTCGCATGAGTAGTTTGCTTGATCAAGGTATTATGTTAACCATTAAATTTTGTTTAGCAATTATGCGCGCCTTATGTTTTCTACGATTAACCATTATACAAATTACCACATGGACCAGTGGGAGAATGTAAGAATATTTCTACACATAGAAATATCCTCTTGGGCCATGTAATAACTTGGTTAATTATGAATATTGCTAAATATGTCGGTTACAATTTTGGGATCCTTTCATATTCCCTCTTCCTTAATGGATGATCGAGATTGAATGTTAATTCTAAATCCTATGAACCTCGTTCCTCCTTCTACCTATAAAAGGAACTCAATAACCATCAGTATTGGTTCAAGGAATTTTATTATTCATTACACAAAAGGTCAAGAAGGAGAAACTAAGAGTTTCTCAAGGTATTCTACTACACGAGTGTTCTTGTCGGACATCTTGGATTCAATTAAATGGCATCGTCA
The DNA here is from genome assembly GCF_003573695.1 of Papaver somniferum. Classification (NCBI taxonomy): domain Eukaryota; kingdom Viridiplantae; phylum Streptophyta; class Magnoliopsida; order Ranunculales; family Papaveraceae; genus Papaver; species Papaver somniferum. The sequence continues at coordinate 184,989,884 of NC_039360.1, forward strand.
GGTACCCTTCCTAACACAACTATGCTTATGATGTGATTATCATGTTTGTTCAAAGATCCTTTATGTATAAAACTAGCCCTTAACCCGTGCCGTAACGGCACTGGCCTTGATGTTGGTTCATTTTTAATTTTTAATTTTTAATATCGTATAAAATGTGTCCCAAATACTTATCAACTACTTCTGGTTCGATGTATATTTAAACTGGCTTGGTCATAGACATCGTAGGGATATCCCTATTTTTTTTCTCTGTTCTATCGGGTAAACAACTAATATTGTTAACACACTCCATTAAATCATAAATGTGTTCCAAAATTATACGCGTCGTCGCCATATAAAATTCAGAAAAATATATGCTACAAATAATTTTAAAGGGAGTTTCTACGCGTTTAATATCTTAAATTAAGAAAATGAGTTCACCTCCACGATTCTTTATTTCCTTCCCCCATTTCCGGTTTAAAAAATTTGTACGTAATTTGTACTTTCTCGAGCCTTTTTTTTACTTATTGGAATATATATTATTGAAATTTTACTTCTGGAAATATATCTCTTGATTTGTAAGACCATATATATATATACTCTTATGTTGCGAAGTCTCTTTGCGGATAAGTCACCTTCAGAACCGTCAGCCATTTACCTTGCAAAGTCGCTCATACAATCTGGTCATCTCTTACACTGAGAACAGGTGCCCCTTGTCGCTTCTAGAATCGTCAACCTCTTTGGTAGGCGTATGGCATAACAATCTTCTGTCTTTTCAATGTGGAGCAGTCTGGTGACCAATTGGTGCGGTCTCGCTTCTTTTAATTTATACTACCTCCGATATTTCGGTACACTCAGGAAGAACAAATTAAAAATATCCTAATCTTCCAGCGTTCGTGATGGTCATCGTAATGGCATTGTTTGATTTTTCATTCTTTACCGCATATCAATCCGGAGAATTTCTATCAATAAGAAGAGTAGAACACGGAAACGTTATAACCTATTCAAGAAAGCCGAACAATTGTAGTGTAAAACAAAAAAGTCAGGGTGCATTATCCGAAACCATAATATTTGCTGGCGTCTATGATTGATTTATTTTTTTTGTCAAAAGTGCAATTTTATTGATTTATTTTTTTTCCAAAAGTGAAATCATCTGCTTAGTAAGTTGAAATATGTTAGCTTGGCGATGCTAGTGTCATAAAATTTCCTTCAAAACCACTATAACAAAATTAACGTTCCAACTTTGGGATTCATATCAAGATTGGGAGCATAAATTAGATTATCATATCAGCAAGGTTACACAGGGGATAAATCAGATCCACCAATGGCAATGTAGATCATGACGAAAGGGACTAATACTGAAATGCAAAAAAAATAAAAAAAAATAAAATAATTTACAGGTCAACAAAATGCAATAAGGGAGACACACCAGAATAAAACGCAGAAAGGCAAAAACACAAAAAAAAAATGCATACATACAAAGAAACATGATATACTATTCTCGGGTATTGTTTTATTTGGTACAAGGCTTCATAATGCCTAATCTTCGGCAATGGTAGATGCCGAGAAACCTTCGGGCATCTTCTGAAAGCATGGTTTCTTGCGAAGTGGATCATTATCGGCAACAAACTCATCTTCAAAGCGGATGATTCCGGTATTCTGGGAAAATATGGTTGGAGTTGGTGTTGTAGGGAGCAAAGGAAGCTTTGCTATGGTGAAGCTTGGCGTATCAAGATTTCTAGGATAGAGGATTTTGGGTACCTGACAAAACGATGGAGCACCCACGGTTACTCATCCATATCCCTAAAACCTAATGCACACCCGCAGAAAATGGGTGTGGTCTGGATAACCACGGTCATTGTTTTATCTTTCCCCATGACAAATCTGGACCACCACTAACATAGACAAAGTTAACCAAATTATGGTTTTTAGTATATTAAAATAAAATATATTAGTTTTCAATATAAAAGAGAATATTACGACAATAAAAAATATAAAAAAAATAATTGAAGACTTAAGTTTGTTCAATCTAAGCTTTATACATGACGCTTGTGATTAAAAATTAAAAGCACGCCTAGCTGCGGGAGTGGCAACAGTGGTATCAGGTGACTTAATTGTGGTGGGGTGTGACAGCCCGGATTTTCAGACTTCAAGCGGACACAGATTCGACCTTGTGGGTCGGATCTCATCCAGTTAGGAATTCCAAATTTCCGGACCGCTACTCGTGTAGGACTATATTTTATGTTTTAAAAGATTTAATAATTCAAGATCAATTAAATTTACTAAAGAAAGTGTAATCTTACTTTTAAAATTACAAAACTTTCAAATAATAATTACAAAAATCAAAAGTATCAAATTAAAACAAAATAATGCTCCGACTAAATTTAAAACGCGATACCCAAATCCCCGTGATATATAATAATTTCTTGTTTTGTAGTCTTTTTTCGTTCTCTATGGAAAGGGAGGAAAAGGGGCGATCAACCACAACCCAGTAAGAAGTTATCAAAAATAATAGAATGCATCGAAAAATAAACAAATGCAACAGATACAATGATTCCCTTTAGTGGGAATGTTATATATACCCCTACTTTTTAGAAGCCTTCACAAATACCCTTAGCACTTATAATAATACCCCTCCGCTCCTCAAAGGAATTATTAATTCCAAATTCACCCTTCCCAAATAATAAATTAGATCTGAGATTGTTTATTTCATTTTCACTTTTCTTCTCCTCTCCTCCTCTTTCAACCACTTCTGCTACTACCACCACCATATCTACCGCCGCCATCGCCACCACTACCACCAAAACCAGCACCATCTTCTCCGATACGATCGTATTTTGTTGTTTTTCCGATCCAATAAAACTCTGTCACTACCATCATCTTCTTCTCCGACGGAAAAGTTTCTCTTCTTTGATTATGATGAATATTTGATTAAGATTTTGGAGTTTGAGAGAGATTAAGGTTTTCAATTATGCATTCTATTTCTCTATTTTAATTTTTGGTGGTGGCAGTGGTGGTGGCAGTGGTGGTGACGGTGGTTGAATTGATAAAGCTAGGGTTAGGGGTTCGATCTACTGGTGGTGGTGTGATAACTAGTTGCGATTTTGATTTTTGTTGGATACTTTGAACATACAGTCTTTTCAATTTGATTGCTCGATCCAAAAAAGTGATTAACATTATTATGGTGTTTTTAGACTTGAAGACATTGATACCGGAGGAGGTGATGGAAGTGGTGATGGTGGAGAAGGATTATTTGAAACTATGTGGAAATATCGAATGTAAGATCAAACACAAAGTAATTTAGGGTTCCTCAAATCTAACTTCAATTCCTCGGGTACTATTAGAAGCTCAAGGAGTAATAACGATGATGTGGTGGTGGTGGTGGTGGCGACGGTGAAGGAGGTATTTCTGTTTTTGTTTTCAGATTTCAGATTAGGATTTTTTAATTACTTTGAAAAAAATAGCTTGATTGAATTTTGTGTTTTACTCATGTATATGTTAACTTTAAAAACCTTAATTTGCCTGCTCATATGAAAAGTGACTTGATTTGTAGACTAATAGTAAGAAATTAAATGGTTCCTTGATCTAGGTAAGAAGTTATTTATGAAAGCACTTCTGTTGGATATGTAATATAGAAATTGAATTTATTTAAGAAGTTTTCATGAAGTTTTACTAGTGATGGGTAAGCACAGGATGCTTCTCACCACCATGTGTGCTTAGGAACTCATTTCTTTGTTTCCTAGAGATGGTTAAAGGGGGTGGTTGAAAAGGCGGGGGTCTAACAACACCACCCAATATTTCGATTAGCAATCTGTATGGACTAAGTCCGAAACACTTTGCTAGAGAATCAACTAGACAGTCAGACTCAATCTAGATAGAAAGTATCTCAAGGAGTTATTATCTGAATCTCTCGATTTGATCTTTACTCAAGCAAATAGAAATCTGTGAGTCTTTATCAAAGAGAGATAACTTGGACGGTACCAAAGACCAATGTCCAAGGATCAATCAACAACCAAAGGTTGGATTAGAGAAGTTGATGATCACGAATGCACAACCTGTATTATTTCAATTATATAAAATATAATACGGAAAAGAAATAACACAGACACCAGAAGTTTTGTTAACGAGGAAACCGCAAATGCAGAAAAACCCCGAGACCTAGTCCAGATTGAATACACACTGTATTAAGCCGCTACAGACACTAGCCTACTGCAAACTAACTTCGGACTGGACTATAGTTGAACCCCTATCAATCTCCCACTGATACAAGGTACAGTTGTACTCCTACGCCTCTGATCCCAGCAGGATACTGCACACTTGATTCCCTTAGCTGATCTCAACCACAACCAAGAGTCGTTGTAACCCAAAATCACAGACTTGATAATAAACAGATCTGTCTCACACAGAAAAGTCTATAAAAGGATAAATATGTCTCCCACAGATAAACCCTAGGTTTTTTTCCGTCTTTAGATATAAAATCAAGGTAACAAGAACCAATTGATAATCCGGTCTTATATTCCCGACGAACAGCCTAGATTAATCAATCACCTCTCTACAATCCTTCCTAACTACACAAGAGGATTGTCGAGGAATCACAAACAGTGAGACGAAGATGTTTGTGACTTCTTTATCTTGCCTATCGGAGAACTCTCACGATCTCAAGCCAATTATTACAATTGTACTCGTACGATAGAAACAACAAGATCAGATCACACAACTACGATAAAGTAGTATCGTTCTGGCTTCACAATCCCAATGAAGTCTTTAAGTCGTTAACCTGATTTTAGAGAAGAAAATCAAAGGTTAATGGAGATCGACTCTAGCGGGCGCACTAGTAGCACACAGACGTGTGGGGATTAGTTTTGCACAATGCTAGATGTCTCCTTTATATAGCCTTCAAATCAGGATTTTGCCTTAGTTACAAAGCAATCCATATTCATTGTTAGATGAAAACATGATTTAGATTCAAGCTACTATTTCTCAACCGTTAGATCGAAAACTTAGCTTGTCACACACACTTGGGTAGACGTTTACTGGGTTCGTGAAAACCATGCCCAAACGTGTACGTGTATGTTGGTTCAACATAGTAACCCAAAAGGTTAACCATATGAGCATTTCATATTAACCTTGTTCTTCTTCACCATAACTAGTTCAATTGACTCAAATGAACTAGTTACAGAGTTATTCAGTTGATATGAGATCTTATGTAACTACACAAGACATAATTGAAGCAAAGATGATTCGATTCGATTGAATCGGCTCATGAACATTATAGCCACGGTTTGCATAAAGCATTCCTTAGAAATTTAATGTTTCATGTTCAGAGCACATCTTTAGATCATAACCTTTTAAGTTCACAAACAAGTTCGCGGACTTAAGTTAATCGATTGAGTTTTCCAAACTCAGCAGAAATTCTCGGAAAGAGAACTTCCGCCAGTTCGCGGACTGGGTTCGCGGAATAAGCACACAAACGAGTATTTGGAAAATCCCAGCAGAACTTCTCGGTAGAGAACTTCCGACATTTCGCGGACTGAGTCTGCGAACTAGGTTCACGGACTTGGCAAGCCAATTCCACAATCCTCACGATTTCTCTTGATCAACAAAGTTCGAAAACTTCGGTTCAAGGAATACATGGTTATGTAATCTAAACTCTCATTTCAATCATTTGACATTCTCAGAGGACGCTATGTAGCCGTTATTCACAGACCGATTCACGTCAGAGCAATTCTCGAAGTGATTGAAACTTTTCATGACTTTCGTCACTAGGTGAAGATAAACTTGATCAAAGCGAAACGCTTTACCAACACATGATTTCGAGATAAAAGATAAGCAATGAATGCTCAGCTCGAAATGTCAAATATGTATGATCTAGTCTACATAGCATACGACTTTTGTCTCATAAGAAGTAGGAGATAGAAGAGATAGACTTTTGAGTGATAGATAAGTTCAACTCTCCACATACCTTTTTGTTGATGAAGTTCCACGGTTCCTTGTATAGATCTTCGTCGTTGTATGATGAATTGCCATGAAGTCCTTGAGCTCGACTACACTTTTTTATCCTAGTCCGAGACTTAGCTATGTAGGATAGAAATCAAGACTTATAGGTTTGATCACTAACATTGACAAACATGCTTGAGATAGCAACGCATGCGAGGTTGACCGAGCTATGATCTAACAATCTCCCCCTTTGTCAATTTTAGTGACAAAACTATAAATACATATGGGATACAAAAAAGATAAACTTTAGTGGCTCCTATTCCATAGTCTAATCTTCAACGTTCCTTGAAATCTTCGTCCTTCCAAGTACTCCAATGATCCCAAAGGTTGTAAGTTTAGCACCATCTTTGTTGAAGATCCGTAGCTATAACAATGAGAGAAATCGAGATTCTCGATCATTATTATACAGTGTCATAGTATTATTATATAACATCAAAGTCCAATTGTATCACGACTTTAACAATAATACTAAGGTGATATGTATCACTCCCCCTTAGTCAATACTCCATCTCGATCATGGAAACCACTCCCCCTTACACAATGATCCGAAAACCATATGTATTTGTAGTGTGAACTACAATATTTCTCCCCCTTTTTGTCAATAAAATTGGCAAAGGTACAAGAATGGGATCATAATGAAATTTCCACAAGAGACATTTCATGACCAAAAGAAAAATACATACCAACTTAATTTAGATGCAATCTAATAGCCGAAGCTAACAACATTCATCAAGGAGTTTTAAGATACAAGATAACCCCTATAAAATTCCACAGGCGCACTCCCCGCAAGATATTACCATTAAGCACAAGTTCAAAATAACTCTCCCCCATTTGATGTCATTTCCGAGAGAACAACAAGAGCGACCTTAATTTCGAAAGAAAAGAAGGATTTTTTATTGGACACCAAAAACCATAGGAATGATTTTCTATATCCAAAGCTCAACCAAATTAATCACAAGTAAACCCATGATTAATTCAATTGGAATACGCAACTAAATCAAACCACAAAAGTGATCAATTTAATTGAAAGTGCTCAACATAAGACACACAATGGAGCCTTCACGGTAAAACATAATAAAATGGATCAATGAAGATCAATCCCGTGGATAACATACAAGGATCTATTCTATTTTCCATCATAACAACATAATAGACTTTATCCTTGTTGAACAAAAGATTTTATCCTATTTTCCATCAAATACATGATTACATAGGCTTAACTTTTGTATATGTCAAAAGTACATTCGTCCTTTCATCAATAAGAATACTGATTCATGAACGACTTTACTTTTGACAAAATATGGGACCTTCAAGTTCACGGACGCAAACAATACATATCCCATAAAAATATTGCAACATCACAAACCATAAAAATACTGCAATAAACGTCATCCTCTAAATATTTTTAGAATTTAAAACCAATAAACCTAAAAAAATAAAAACATAAGAAGATGAAAACAAAAATAGCTATGTGTAGTCACAATCATCGCTATTCAAAGCACTAGTTATTCTTCCAACTAATCCAAAAAGGAAGACATACTAGGTAAACAACTAGAACCAAGATCAAACGAAACGCTAAATCCTGTTTGCAACCAGGGATTGAACAAGAACGAGTTCCTCAGTTGCCTTCCTTAATTCTTCTTTTAGGTAGTCTAGATTCCGTGTTGCGATACCAAGCTGTTCGCGAACGACCTTAAAGTCTCCAAGAAGATTTCCTACCAATTGTGAAGAAATCTGAACTGACAGTTTGTCTTCGTTTTCATGATCAAGAGCATGAAAGCATGAGATATCAATAGGACATAGCTCAACATTATCAACCTTGTTGCTTCCCTTCATTGTGCACCAAAAAGACTTTTAGAAAATCTTTTTGCACCTTTGGAACACAATATATATATAAGGAATTCCTTCAAACCCTAGGAACCATGATGTTCGTGAGGGTTGGTGCGTGTACTAGAGAAACGGGCCTATGAAAGACAAGGAAGCCCAAAAAATATAGATGTTGAGGAGCAAACGGAATAAAGTAACAACGAATTCAGTACAATCCTGGCAGCTTTCTCAAGACGAAAAATCCTGAGAATGAAGAGCATCCCTTTTTAACATGACATAAATTAAAAAGAGATGCAGCATGAACATGTCAGGGTGTAATAAGATGAGCATCTTGCTCATCATTGTTTACTTCTTATTTTTCCTTTTTATCGGTATTTAACAAACTACCTAGTTTAGTTGAAGAAGTATTATCAAGAGAAGATTTAGAAGTACCTGGATTAACAGAATTCCATGTTTTCTTGATATTCCGTCTTAGTCTGTTTATGTGAATCTTCATATCAGATACTCGATTGTTGACATATAAGAAGTCTGAATTGGAAGTCTTGGATTCACAGTCCTTTTTGAGAGAATTTGAGAAACCTGACCTTTTCTTCCTTCTGTTCCTTTTTCTCTTTTCAGACTGATTTAACATATCCGTTAGACTTTTTCCATTCTTTTTTCTTCCTTTGTAGAAATCCTTCGAAGGAACATGGCAAGGATCAACTTTATCACACTTCATCCCTTGATAGTGAAAGTCCTTGATTCTGCCAATCTGTGATACAGGTTTAACAACTTCTTTAGACATCCACGCAAGAATGTTACGAAGTTTTTCATTCCTTTTCCAAAGACGATACTTTTGCTCAAAATGTCCTTTGTTCCCGCAGAAATAGCAGTGAAAGGATTTATATTCAGTGGTTCTCTTACTAGCAGACTTTGTTGGAGTAGAATCCTTGTTCTTGCAAGCTGACACAGGTCTTTCACATGAAGCATTATTAACGGCTCTAACAAAGTTAATCTTACCTGTGCTTGGAATGTCTATACCTTTATAGCCCAGACCACGTGTATCACGATGTTATTTACATGATCCAAGCATAGATGATAGCTTTATAGAGCTAATGTTGAATCTCTTCAGATTTTCCTCCAGAGTTTTTACCTTCTCAAGTGCAGCCGCAAGTTCAGTTTTCAAGGATTTTTCTTTGGTAAGAAACTGATGTTCTTTGTCCTTGAACCATTTACGCTGAGATTCATATCTTGCTTCAGTTTCGTCAAGCCTTTCTTTTAACACACCGAGGTTACGAAGAAGATTATCGCATTCAGTTTTTTTTGAGTGTACCTCTTCTTCATGATCATTAACGGTATATTGTAATAGTTTGTATCCACCATCATAACCCTTGAAGAGTTTTCTCAATTTTCTTTTTTCTTGACAGTGAGGACCCATGAATTTTCTCAGGGAAGCAGTTGTCTTGGTTTCTTTTAATTCACGATTAAACAACATGATGTACTGAGAAACTTCCTCATCAACGCTCTGTTTTTCTTCTGAATCACTGTCATCTGAAAGACCATCCAACTATTTATCAAGATATTTTTTCCAGTTGAACGCAGATTCGGCAGAAGGAGACGAGGAAGATCATCTCAAAGGTTTCAGATCTCTGAAGCTTATCTGAATAACCCTGAACTGATGTTGCGTTATCAGAGATAGTACTCTTGTCCATAGAGTCAGAGCGCTACAAACAAAGACTGAAGAGGTCTTAAACGTGTTTGCCTGCTCTGATACCAATTGAAAAAACGGGGGTCTAACAACACCACCCAATATTTCGATTAGCAATCTGTATGGAAACACTTTGCTATAGAATCAACTAGACAGTCAGACTCAATCTAGATAGAAAGTATCTCAAGGAGTTATTATCTCAATCTCTCGATTTGATCTTTACTCAAGCAAATAGAAATCTGCGAGTCTTTATCAAAGAGAGATAACTTGGACGGTACCAAAGACCAATGCCCAAGGATCAATCAACTACAATCAACAACCAAAGGTTGGATTAGAGAAGTTGATGATCACGAATGCACAACCTGTATTATTTCAATTATATAAAATATAATGTGGAAAAGAAATAACACAGACACCAGAAGTTTTGTTAACGAGGAAACCGCAAATGCAGAAAAACCCCGGGACCTAGTCCAGATTGAATACACACTATATTAAGCCGCTACAAACACTAGCCTACTGCAAACTAACTTCAGACTGGACTATAGTTGAACCCCTATCAATCTCCCACTGATACAAGGTACAGTTGTACTCCTACGCCTTTGATCCCAGCAGGATACTGCGCACTTGATTCCCTTAGCTGATCTCACCCAGAACCAAGAGTTGATGTAACCTAAAATCACAGACTTGATAATAAATAGATCTATCTCACACAGAAAAGTCTATAAAAGGATAAATATGTCTCCCACAGATAAACCCTAGGTTTTGTTCCGTCTTTAGATATAAAATCAAGGTAACAGGAACCAATTGATAATCCGGTCTTATATTCCCGAAGAACAGCCTAGATTAATCAATCACCTCTCTACAATCCTTCCTGACTACACAAGCGGATTGTCGAGGAATCACAAACAGTGAGACGAAGATGTTTGTGACTTCTTTATATTGCCTATCGGAGAACTCTCACAATCTCAATCCAAGCAATCGATTGTACTCGTACGATAGAATATGCAAGATCAGATCACACAACTACGATAAAGTAGTATCCATCTGGCTTCACAATCCCAATGAAGTCTTTAAGTTGTTAACCTGATTTTAGAGAATAAAATCAAAGGTTAATGGAGATCGACTCTAGCGGGAGCACTAGTAGCACAAAGACGTGTGGGGATTAGTTATCCACAATCCTAGATGTCTCCTTTATATAGCCTTCAAATCAGAAGAGATAGAATTTTGAGTGATAGATAAGTTCAAGTCTCCACATACCTTTTTTTTGATGAAGTTCCACGGTTCCTTGTATAGATCTTAGTCGTTGTATGATGAATCTCCATGAAGTCCTTGATCTCAACTACACTTTTCTATCCTAGTCCGAGACTTAGCTATGTAGGCTAGAAATCAAGAATTATAGTTTTGATCACTAACATTGACAAACATGCTTGAGATAGCAACGCATGCGAGGTTGACCGAGATATGCTCTAACAGTGGTCAAAACAAGATAAGAATTTCACTAATGAATTTTCTTGATTTATCAGTGAATGCAAAATGGTTTATATGGTTAATTGGTAATAATAGTGTATGTTGGTGGTTGTTCCCCTCGGTTAATTTGTGGCGTGCAAACGTATATGTCGATGGGTTCATATTTCATGTAGCTAATGATGTATTGATCTTTTACGTTGTTGCACATTTTGTATTAGAGTACTGTGTAATTTTAATAGCAACACTTAAGAGTTTTTTTGAGTGCTTATGTTAACTTCGCTACTACAAAAATTAATTGTAAGTAGCATAATTTAGTATCATTTGGTGCACTATCCCATGATGTAAGAATAAAATGATGTTTACATTTTCCTCTGTGAAGGAAATTATGACTCCGTGTATATGTGTGACCATAGTCATTCTTACACATTCACAAATGCCAGGAACTAGAAATGCTGACATAGTTGTAGAACTAGTATATGTAATGAATATTTCTTGTTTTATGCACGCAAAAATATTACAGAACTGGTATATGTATCTGTAATGACAATTTCGTTTTTTATGCATGCAAAATACTCAACACTGCAACATTTCTTTTGTCTTGACATGTGTATATAGCTGCATAGATGTTCTCCTCTAGTCACTATGGTCGGAACTGATTCAGGAGTCGCTGGTCAGGGAATTACTGATTCCCTGACACCACTATGAAGTGTTCAAACACTATTCTCAAGAGCATCATGGAGTTGAGAAGGACGACTAACCAGTTTATATTTAGATTCTCTTCCATATTCTTTCAGGTATTCTCTATCTTGATGTATTTTTTGATCCTTGAGTCTATCTGGCCAAGAACATATATACATAGATCCATTTTGGCTTGCGATTAACAATAGTTTAACTTTATCTAGTTTCCTCAATTCCGTTCTTAGACTCTAGATTTTGGGGACAACTTGAGAAAGTTGCTTTCACTTTTGGAGGCAACTTGAGCTAGTTGATTCCAGTTCGGAGGAAACTTGGTTATGTTTTTGGGTCCACCCATGCATATGAAATTATCTTATACATATATCTTAGAGTAGTTGCGACGAATCTATGGTGCTATGGTAACACATGGTTGTGTTGAGTTGCTGTTATATCCAGTTGAACTAGTGGAGATTAGGTAGAGTTAAGTTTCGGTTATATCCAGTTGAACTGGTGGATTATAGGTGAATGTACAGGGTTGTTGAGCTTCGAATTTTCTTTGTTTGCAGCAATGCTGGAGGTGGTTTGTTGTGTTAGCAGTAGTGGAGGTGGTTTGTTGTGTTAGCAGCAGTGGTGATGGTAGTGGATGTTGCAGTTGTGGTGGGGGTAGTTGCAGGAGACAATATGATCTTGTGTTGGATGCGCGCAAATTACTACGTATATATGTGTTACAAACGATGAACATCTGTGTTGTTTTATACATCAGTAGGTAGTAGGTGTAGTGTATCTATTTAGATGTGATTTTGATATGTCATTTTGCATTAACGAAGCTGTGGTGTGATGAGTGCTAAAAAGTGCATATTTCTATATATTTTTCTTGGCATTTAACTCATCTTTTGTGCATTAATTCTACATTTTATCCCATATTCTGTATTTTCTTTGTTTTCAAGAATAAATATTTTTATTAATTAATTTTGCATTTTTAGGTAATAAATAAAGTTTGGATGAATAGCGGAGCGGAAAAGAACAGAAAAGCGGTGAAAAGCCGGGAGGAATTACACAAGGAAGCCGCGAAGAATGTTGTGCACAAGACCAAAAGGCTAGAAGTGGGCTTGAAGAGGAAGAATTGTTCTTAAAGAAGATATGGGCTTGGCATACCCAAGGCCCAAAACCCTCACCCAAATCCATTTCATATATCCATACCCGTTTCCCTTTCTAGCCGTCAGATTGGATCATCTCAGCATCTTACGGTCGCAGCATCGCCAGTCATCAAAGTCTGAAGCTCCTGTCTAACACTACAGCACCTAACTCCATCTTGAGCCGTCAGCTTCGTTGTACTTCAGCATCCAACGGTCGCTCCTCGCTCCCTTCCATCTCACTGTTAGATCGATCTATCATTTCCGCATCACACGGCTCAGCTTCGCGAAACATCAAGATTTGATGAGCCTGCTCAACACCCAAACAACCAAATACCTATACCCGCAAAACAAACAACCCCTTCCTCAAACCCCATCGACTCCATCTTCTCCCTCACCCTCTGCAACACCACCTTACCCTGCCGCACCACCATCATCACCTCCACCTTCCTCAACTGCCACAACCACCACCACTCGAGCCATCATCACTTCTAACAACCAAGACCTACCTTTCTAGCCACTTATATTATCATCTCCTAATCGTTTCATCTCTCAGGAACCCTAGGTTAGGAGTTGATGAAATAAGTGAGGTTAGAGGATAAATCGAAGGCATGGGTAGCATCAGCAGACGAGAAGGAAGCATGGGTCGACGTATTTGAGTGTCATCAGAGATTAGGTGAGTCGATTTTAGATTTTTTAGTAAACCCTAATTTTACTGTTTGGGGATTTTTTGGGGAAAAAGCTTGCATGTATAAATTGAAGACATGGGTGTTGATTTTGGGCATGCCCGGAGTAGCCGGTGCACCAAGTTGTAGTAGTTTATTTTCAGTATTGTGTTCATCATGTTATAATTTAATAACTAGGGTTTTGATGAAACCCATAATCATATGTGAAGATAATTCATGTTCATGTTGTTGTTCTTGTTGTGCTTCATTGCTTTAGGAATGATAGTTAGCTAATGGATCAAATTAGCCTGTGATCAATTGTACTGTAAGAAGACAGTTGATACTAGGGGTGAGTTAGTGAAGTTGGTTGATAAGTCATCCATTTGAGACCTCTCTGGAGGAAGAAATGTGCTTAATTGATAAAGGAATGACAGTTAGCTAATTGAACCAAATGAGCCTGTGATAGGTTGTGCTGTAAGAAGACAACTTATACTAGGGGTGAGTTAGGGAGACTAACTGAGAGATCATTCATTGTAGTTTTATCTGGAAAAGAACAAGAACATAATTTGAATAGGCATTGCCTTAGCTTAGGATTATTGGGTGGATTCAAATGCCCTAGTGCTTTTAGTCACTGTCACTAGAAAGATTTAGAAAACAACACCAGCTCCCTCCTTGTCCCTGTGGACTTCCCCTTCTTATTCATTATCTACTATCTGACCCTGTATACTTGCAGGTGTAAATATAACCATAGTTTTAGGTCTCACTCCTTGAGCTACCATGGTGCAACGGTAGCACGACTTACTCCATGTCAGATAATGTGTGTTCGACTCACACCGGGTTCACTTTTTTGTGTATACTTTTCCTTTGTAGAAAACTTGTCCTAGTTGCTTCCATATGCAGAGACAACTTGAGTTAGTTGCTTCCATATGCAAAGACAACTTGAGCTTAGTTGCCTTCATATTTGTAGTCAACTTGAGCTAGTTGCTTTCAAATATGGAAAACAACTTGTTCCTACACACTATTTGTTGGAGACAACTTGAGCTAGTTGCCTCCACTTTTGGAAAAAACTTCAGCAAGTTGCCTTCAGATTTGGAGACAACTTCAACAAGTTGACTCCATATGGTGGTGGTGGAATAGGTGGTTGCTGGTGGTGATTGGTGGCGGAGGTGGATGAAAGTGGTGGTGGTTGGTGGCGGTGGTGGGTAGTGGTGGTGGACAGTGGCGCTGGTTGTCGGTGGTGGTGGTTGGTGGCGGTGGTGGTGGTGGGTGGTAGTTGACAGTGGTGGTTGGCGGCGGTGGTGATGATTGGTGGCGGTGGTGGAGGGAAATGGTGGTGCTGATTAGCGGCGACGGTAGTGGTTGGCGGTGGTAGACAATGGTGGTCGTGGTGGTGGTTAGTGGTGGTTGTCGATGGTGGTGGTTAGTGGTGGTTGTCAGTGGTGGTGGTCGTTGGTGGTGGTGGACGGCGGCGGTGGTGGACAGTGGTGGTGGTTGTTTGCGGTGGTGGACTAGTGGTGGTGTGCAGTAGATGTTCTTTTTTTTTTGAATAGTGGTAGTGGATTATATACAAAAAAAAGAAAAAAAAAAGGTATTTTAGTAATGTATTAAACTTAGGGGTATTTATAAAGTTCATAAAGGTATCTTTGCAATTGGTCTCATAGTAGGGGTATATAGATAATGTTCTCATGATTAAAACCATGCACGAAAATTCACAACTCTACTTACACCATTCTCAACCACAAATAGTTACCATTTTCTTACTCAAAATCTTCAATCTTAAATTGTAGATCCTTAATATAAAATTATTTATTAATGGAGATACAAATTTATTAACTTCATAATGAAAAAGAATTAATACATCATTTATTATGAGCAGTTAATGAAAAGAAATTATTACGAGGAATAAATAAATCATTTATCAGCATCAATTAGTGTGAAACACTAATTAGTTAGGCATTTACTATATTAATCATTTATTATATTAGATTTCCCTTAATGAGTCTTTAAATGATGGTTTTATGGGAGAAATTACAGCCGTAGATTTATATATTGGGAGAGTAAATCTCACTCACCACTTACATAGGCTAACTTAGCCAAACTGTACTTTATACTCTTGATAAAACTTATGTGTAACACAGATAATAAGCTGTCAACAATTCCCACACAAAAAAAAGAATCCTATTGATGGGGCTTCAAACCATTTTGGTTTTGGGGATTCAAATGATACTAATATCCAAAAAGTGGATCCGGGGAACCTAAGGTAAATCAAAAGTCAAAAATACCCTCACCCAAACTTAACTATTCATTATATCAATAACTAGGTCATAACCCGTGCCGTAACAGCACGGGCAAGGATATGTGTTTCAAATGTATCCATCGATTCATATGTGTCGTAAGTGTCTCAGAAGAATCGAACCGATCAATCCAGGTCTAAATGTTTTGAGGTGTTGGTTAATAAACATGTCCTTATCCTCGAATGTTTTAATAATATTGTGTATGTATGTCATACAACCCTTTGGGACAAACATAGTTAATCGTTAGAGAAAATCCTATGGGCAGTAGAACATTACTTCTTTCACTACTTCAAAAAAATATCATCAAAGGTCATTAACCAAACTTGTAATAAAATTAAAAACACCTAAAAATACTTTAAAATCAATTAGATTAATTTTGCAAAATTTGTTAACATTATAATTTAATTTTCCTCTTTGATATAAATTGTTGGGTTCCCAATTTACATAGATTTGTGTTTATTCGTTTTCCTAAAATTTATAATAATATTTAATTCTTGATCCATTTATTTTCTTGTCTATTTACCTATTATCATGAACTATTTCTCAAGCATGCATACTTACAAGAAATTTGGGAGAAATGACAAAAATAGAAATCATGACAAAAAAGGGGAATAAAGAGAGATGTGAGAAACTGAATTACAATTAATTCACGCGTAGCCTTGCATAATCCCATGAAGTATGGGAGAAATAATGACATAAACAGAAACCATGACAAAAAAAGGGGAATAAAGAGAGATGTGAGAAACTGAACCATTTACAATTAATTCGCGTGTAGCCTTGTGTTTGGTCAAAATTTTTTTATATGTTTCATCTTTCTTCCTGCCCCCTACCCGACAAATATTAAAACCACAACATCTTCTTTTCTGGAAAAATCCTGCCTTTAAAAATTGTTTTATTTTTAAAAGAAAAAAAAAAGTAATTTGAAAACTAAAATCAAACTAAAACAAAACAAAGAAAAACTAACCAAGGATGACTAAATAATTTACCTATCTTAGGACACCTTTTCTCACCCTACTACCACTACTTCTTCCACCACCACATTATCGTCACCACTCCACCAGTCTCACCAATACCCACCACCATTATCCCCACCAATTCCCACCATCACAACCACCATTAATGCTTACTGATATTATTATCAAATAAATTTATTATGTATCAACAAAAATATATTCATTTGATTAATTAAAGAAACATTTATTATGAAATATCAATTGAACATTTATTATTAAAATTTAATTAAACGTGATCATTTATAGCGGTAGATTTATATTCTGCAAGTATAAATTTCATCGTTATTTATCTAGCCTAACTTGTCCAAACTTTGTTTTGTATTCTGGAAATGTAATAAATTTTATATTTTAATAATAAAAACCGTGATTTATTCGATCGGGTACTATAAATAGCTGGGATCTCATTTGGGTGATCCGGAGGTCATGATCATATGGTCTTATATGATTTAGTATCCTCCTCAAAATATTAGTGTTTTTTCCTTACCAGTTGTGTTAAAAATAGACAACTACATCTATCATAATAAAATGTTTCCCATTTTGTAAAGACACAAAACTATTATTGTCCACTACTATTCACTAACATCCACCACCACTATTTTTTCCACCACCAGTACAACCTCCACCACTCACAAATACCCGCCACTGTTTCCACCACCCACTGCTTCTTTCACTACCACCATTAAAAATTTGTTAATATAATTTTTAACCGGGGTCACTATAGTACAGTGGTAAAGTCATTGGGTGATGATACCAGTTACCTGAGTTCGAAATTTGCCAGCACCAAATTCTTTACCGGTCAATACATATATAGTTTTTAATAAACTTATTTATTAATAAAAATATGTATTTAATAGATTCAAATGAAAATTTATCATGAAAAATTAATTACTCATGAGCAATTAATAGGACACTAATTAAATAAAGTATTTATAATGGTTAGTTGGAAAAAAAAAACCTGTTGTAGATTTATCCCTCCTAGATAAATCTCGGCCGCTCTTTATCTAGCCTAACTTAGACAAGCTTTGTTTTATATTCTAGATGCATAACACAGTTTGGTTAACTTACTCTATGTAAGTGGTGGCCAAGATTTGTCTAGGAAGAAGAAAAATCCGCGGCCGTGGTTTGTTCAACTACACTATTATGAATGTTTTATTAACTAGTATCCCATTAAAATAAAGTATTAACTTGTATCCAATTAATTTCTCATAATGAATGATTAATTAATTTTTCATCATAGATGTCCCCTTAATTGATCTAATAAATACATATTTTTATTAGTAAATAATAATTTTACTAAAAATTATATTAATAAATATTATTGGTGGTAGTGGATGAAGAAGTGGGTGGTAGAGATATTAAAGATACAAAAATATTATGGTGGGTGTTGGTCTTTCCCTGGTGGTAGAAGAAATAGTGTTGATGACTTTTTTTAAGATTTTTGTTAAAGGGAGAGCAAAAAGTGATCCAAGGAGAGAAAAAATCGTTGTTAACTCGGTAATTAGGCCGATTTGTATACTGAGTCAAATTTTGAGTTTTTTTTGCCCCAAATGCCCTTTAACCTAGTCTCCCTTAAACCTAACCTATGTAAGTTAACCTAAAATATAATTATAGAAACGGAAATTCAAGGGACCAAAAACCAAAACGCCGTTAAACCCCTAAATCTACATTCATGGAAGAATGTGGTGATTTGATAGGAAACCAGGAACCAATTGTTTCAAATATACAAGGAACCTAGTGCATAACATTTTATTGATCGAAAGATTTACTTCTGCATGAACTTTGTATTTTGTGGGTTGATTTGTCTTGTAAGTGAAATAAGACATTAACGTGAATGAGAATGAGAAAAAGGTTCTGGAAAGTATTACCACTTTACAAGTTCACTTTGTCTTCTTCTATTTCTTTCTTTGGTATAATTAAGATCTTTTATGAATGAACATAGTATGTATGACCAAATTAATTACGTGACCATCAGAAGCTTGGATCAATCTTGTTAGAGTTTAAATGGTATCATCACTTTTTTATCACTATATATATAAACTTTCACTTAATATCTGATTATCCAACATCAGATAATCTGTGAGTAAATCACTTATATTTTAAACAATCTTAAACAATAGTTAGAAGTGATCTTCAAGGGGCCTATTTCATTGAGTTAGAAAGACCAGTTGCTTGCTTAGAGCTTGATTTTTGTTTAGGGCTTGAACGTGGAAGAAAAAAAAAGAACAAGGAAGAAGCAGTTCGACTGGATACTGTTCTTCGTGAATAGTCTTTCTAACACTGGTGAGTTAAACTGGAGCATTAATTTGGGGATTAAGCGTGTCAAGGTCATTTCAGTCCAAGTAAAAATTTAATATCCGAATCGGCCTAGTTGCCGAGTTAACTACGATTTTTGCTCTCCTCGGATCACTTTTTGCTCTCCCTTTAACAAACATCGTTTTTAATGGTGGTAGATGTTGGTGAATAGTAGTGAACAATAATATTTTTGTGTCTTTACAAACACACAACATTGTAATGTGAAAGATGCAGTTGACTATTTTTCGCATGATTGGTAAGGACAAAACCCAAATATTTCGTGTATGATACCAGATCATATAATACAATATGATCATACCGCTGGATCACCCAAATAGTACCCAATCGAACAAATCATGGTTTTTAATTTTAAAATAAAATTGATTACAATATAAAAGAGAATACAAAAAAAATAATGGAATAAATTAATTGACGACTTAAGTTTGTTCAATATAAACTTTCCTCATGACGTTTGTGATTAAAAATTAAAACACGTCCAGAGGTTGGGGGTGGCAGCAATGGTGAGGTGGGGGAAAGAAGTGGTATGAAGTGATATTTTGGAGGTGGTGGGTGCTGGTGAGAGTAATATATTATGTACCTTATTTCCTTGATGATTTGGTATCATCCTCGAAATCTTTAGTGCCTTAATTTGTCAATTGTTTTTGGCATCATCTTCAAGATTTGTTTATGGAGAAGATAAATCAATGGTAGTTTACGTAGGTGTTTATAAGTGACATCTATGATCGAAAGTTAGAAATTCATATCTGACGGTTGTAATCTGTGTACATCATTATTGTCTCATTAATTTTTCATAATAAATATTTTATTAATCTCTCATGATAAATGTCTTATTAATTATCTAAATGAATATATACTCACATTAAATAGATAACAATTATGTTAATAATTACATCAATAGATATTAGGGATAATCAGGGTGGTGTTTGTGACTGGTGGTGCATGGAGCCGATGGCGACAGTGCTGCTGATGGAAAAGGTAGTCGTAATGGGTGGTTCTGGTGGTGGTATTGCAATTGGTCAATGTATTAATGTGCAATGTTTATTCGATGTCGTTATAACATAAATAACATTATATCTTGGAAATTGTGCTTGAATTTTTAAGTTTTAAAATAAGCTCGGTCAAATAAAAAATAATAATCAAATTGTATTAAAAACAATTGTCACTTTAAATAGTAACAACAAATGAATAACACCGGTCAAAATATTTTTTTTCACTTATTTTCGTGGCCGTGACATTACGGCACGGGCCAAGTTCTAGTCAAGAATACATAGCACAGTTTGAATAACTTAGCCTATGTAAAAAGTGACCAGGATTTGTCCTCACAAAAGATAAATCTATGGATGTGATCGTTTGTCATAACTGACAGTTCTGATTGGGATTAGAAATGCATCTAACGGATAAAATTTACCATGTCGCTAATGTTCCATTAACTCTCAATAATAAATATTTATTAAATTGCCATGATAAATGTAAAACTAAAAATGATAATAAATAAATTATTCTATTAATGATGGTAATAAATATATTTTTATTAACTAATATTTAGGATCAGTTTGGTATTACCGTAAGTTTTACGAAAGTGCTTTTTTCGACGTGCGTTACTGTGCGGAGCTATGTAAAAAAGTAATTGAACGTTTGCAAAATATAAACTAAAGCTAAAACTTATTTAAAAAGCCATCAAATTGTGTTTAAGAAAATATCATGTTCAACTATCGTTGTAGCAAATGACAAAAACAGACATATCTCTGAAAATTATTTTATTCTATTTAACCGTGTTTAAAAATAAGTAATTTTTTTACTATTACACATATATGTAATATTAAATTTACTAATTAGTATTATTATTAGAAGGTATTATTTTTCTTAACCATTTTTTAATAATCAATAGTTATTTAATATTTATTGTTGATAAACTAAAGAATCTTTCACTGAAATTGTATAATATAAAATATAGTTTGAAAATGAAAAATAATTATCTTTACAGAATAAAATATAACGAATAAAAATTGGTAATATATAGATTTAGGGATAATTTTGTCAGTTACAAAAATAAATGGGATAGAAAAGAAAAACAAATTTGAAATTAGGGGTGGACTATATATTTTGCAAGCTCCTTCTGCCCAACTTTTAAAAGTTGATAAAGTATAGAAGTGTTTTGCATAAAAAACACTTTACAATATTTTTACCAAACACATGGATAACAAAATATTTCTATAAATATATTTTCAAATTACTTTTCTTGAAAGAAAAAAGCAGTACCAAATCTTAGTCAGACTGGCTAACAGTTATATTAGTGGACCATAGAGATGGTGGCAAGTATTAGTGCCCAGTGAGTAATTTTGCATCTTCTCACGAATTTCTTAATGAATGATTTAACGTTATTTTTATTGAATGATGATGGATAACATTGTTTATTATTATTAGAATATATTGTTATTAGGTTAACTAAAAGTCGAAGATAATCAAAGAAATTACTCTGCGGTTGTGGTTAACAAAGTTTGACTAACTTAGCCTAGATAAAAAGTGGTCAAGATTTGTTTACTCTGCGGTTGTGGTTTGTTCAACTTTAATGCTATTATAATAAGTGATTTATTATTTGGTGTCTCATTATTGCTCATGACGAATAATTTATTAAATTTTCATTTCCCTTTATTGATCTAATAAATACATAATTTCATTAATAAATAAACTTACTAAAAACTATATCTATAGAAACTATTAGTGGTTGTTTTTCATAAGTGACGGTTGTGATTGGAATTAGAAATGCATCTAACAACCAAAATTTGCTTACCATATCACTAATGTCTTATTAATTTTTTACAATAAATATTTTATCATGTCAAAATAAATGTCATATTAAAAATCATAATAAATAAATTATTCTATTAGTAATTATATAAATATATTTTTATTATCTAATACTTAAATTTGATAATAGTTATATAAGTGGCCATAGTGGTGGAGTTAGTGAGCAGTGGAGATGGAAAAAATGTTATGGTGTTATGGACAGTGGTGGTGGAAGTTGTTTCGGTGGAAAGAGTGGTAGTGGATGGTGTTGTAGTGGTGGCAACTATTTGTGGATAATGGTGGTCGGTGAAAATAAATTGCACTCATGTCCTTCAACCATAACATTAGGTATTTGATTGATCTTTTTCTGTTTCTCCAAATCGAGTTATTTGCATAGCCTTAAATCACTTTCACTTTTTCTGCTTGCTCCCAAGTCATGTTTTACTTACTTTTCTTTTTTTTATATGACTTTAAATCTCAGTCAGAACAAACGACTAAAAAAGTATTTATTATTTCATCGAACATGATATGATTTTATTTTGGATGTTCCACCGGGCATTCAACAAGCACAATTGGGAGGCAATGGGCTTTTTCTCAATCCTTCGATGTATTATGTTATTTTCTTGAATTACACTTCCCCGAACATGTATTTTCCATGGTTATCTATCTTTTTTTTCTTTTTATTAATTAAAATTTGAATAATTGGAACCCACTAAAAAAATTGTTGACTCTGATTGTTTTTCTTATTCATTTTTATTCGTACTTTCTTGCATTTATGATCCTGATTATCTTTTCCTTATTGTTTTTCCGTCTTCATTTTTAGATTGCTCCAAACAAAGTTCCTTAATGCTGGTGGAAATGAATATTGAGAATCATAAATCATATATTCTATACCAAATAAGCAATTCATCTTATGGTTAATAAACCACCTATGGATTTTGTTTTTTATATGAATTATAATGTGTTGTATGTTTTGCAAATCATCCATTTCATTCGTGTTCTGTCAATGTTCCTGTGTTCCTAAAAGCGTTCACGTTGTCTCATTTTTGGTTTCATCAAATTTGTATTGTCATGTAGGGAAAGCAGCAACGAGCACAATCGTACTTTCAAATGCTTCATTCTTTTGTCATACCAATCAGATATGAGACTCATCATCTTCGGATAACTAATTTGTTGGTGTGACTCTGGCCATTTCCTCATCGATCTCAAACATATGATGCTTATTTAAGTCGTCGCATCCAAAACATGCATAGATTCTACAAAAAAAAGGACTCCCAATAATCTTGTGCTTAGAAAAATCTCTTTCTTCATTCGACTCTGTATATTTTGGATGCTTAAATAGTTCAGTTATACACTCACCTGCATAGTTACGTGGCTTGGTCAAATAGCCACCCTGATATAATCAAAACTCTTTTCCTACCTTACCAAGAGGTTTTCTTGGCTACGTTTATATGATTTTAAATTTTCCAGTAAAAGACGCAAAAATTATGTCAATTGGTGAGTCACAATATTATAGTCAAAGGAAATTAAAAGCTAACAAAATTTGATTGCAAGAATTATTGCATCCAAGAGGTTCTATAAGGAATTTCACACAAAAATATTACTTACTAAATGCT
This sequence comes from Papaver somniferum, assembly GCF_003573695.1. Classification (NCBI taxonomy): domain Eukaryota; kingdom Viridiplantae; phylum Streptophyta; class Magnoliopsida; order Ranunculales; family Papaveraceae; genus Papaver; species Papaver somniferum. The sequence goes on from NC_039360.1 coordinate 185,013,334, forward strand.
TCAGCGTCATGTTTATTCTATGATGGATAACATAGTCTACTGTTATCAAGATAAGCTGTTAACCATTTGGCGGACTAGCTAAACATGGTTTCATCTATTTTATGCAGCGAATAACCTCAATTTGGAAGGTCAAGATCGTAGAATGTCTAGGAATTTTGAAGTACTGGAGATGCATTTTATGTGAGTATTATAGATTGTGAAAAATACTAGAACCCCCATATTATATGGGTTTAATATATAAGAGCCCCACTAAATGGATCATCCACTATCAACTCCATACTTTAAGAAAATAATATTACTAGGCCCCAAAAAATCAAATTTTCTTCAGATCTGGCTCATGATTTTATATTATGTATTTTGATAATGACAAAATTATCCTTTCCTATTTATATCACAGAAACCTGTTAGATATTTTCATTTCTAATTTAATTTTCTCTCTCCAATTCTTACATAACCACAATCTAGGGTTTTAAATTTATCCGAGCAGAGAAAATCGATTGATTTTGATCCAGAGACAATCGATTTTTCTTTTCCGGTTTGATTAAATCTAGCTTTGAATCGATTAATTTTCAATGTTTCTTCAATTTTCGAAGCATGATTTTGCTGCTGCTGTTGTAACCATTTGTTCCTGGTCTATTCTATGAAATAGGAAAGATCCAAAGGTTCGAACGTTGGTGGCGATCATAAAGATCACAAATCCAGCACCAGGGGACGGAGGAGCATCAGTTGCAGTAGAAATTACAATCCAAGAAACAAATTTCAATTATCAGATCTGCAGATTCGGCACTAATTCATCAGCCATATAAGTATACAGAGATAAGTATCATCTTCTTTTTGTCATGATGCTTGAATTGAGAGATTTTATTTGATTGATTTCAAAAAAAATTGAAGAATTATGAATAAAAATTTTAGATATGTTCTTCGTCTAAATCGTCCTAACTCTCAATTTCTAGCTGAAATCCAAAAACTGATTTGAGATGCGGTATCAGCGAGTCATCATCTCTATTACCCTTGGATTTGATTTGAATTTCATCGGTCATTAATTTTACTCTTGATAGATTTCATGGAGTTAGTTTTACGACGTTTAAATAGTAACAACATAAGCAATTTGGTATCTGACACTGAACTATGTACCTCATTGAAAACTATGCCTTCAATTTCATCTGCAGTTCAATCTTCTATCGTTGTATCATTATGTTGGCAGAACCTTGAAAAAAAAGGTTTTTGTTGGCTACTAGCCATGGTATTTGTTTGTCTAACTTGTGTTTTAATGCAATGCTAATCAAACTTATAAAATTGTAGTTGTTTGATTACTGTACAAGTCATTTTACCTAGTAGAAAAAGGTGGTGGTGGTGGAGGTGCAGGTTTTAAAGAAGGACTATGAAGCCAGTGGTGATGATGGTGGTGGTATTGCAGTTAGTGTAACTGGCGGAGGAATATGTATCAGATGGGTGTGATAAGTTGTATTGTAAGTTTTACGTAATGATTTGAGCCTGCTCTATTGGATAGGTGTTATATAATGTAGAATTTAGCTCTAACTCGTTCATAACATCTTATATCGTATTATTGCATATTACTTGGTGTGCATTCAAAAGGCATTAGCTATTTTGGAACAAGTTCTACCTCTTGTTGAGGGTGACAAGTCCACATTCTACTTTATATATGTTTCATTTTGGTTAATGCTTGTGGTCCTCTTACAGCTCTTTCATGGATTGCGTTTTTTCAGTTATTTTTTCACAACGTTGTCGTTTGTTGGTCTCACATGCACCTTTCCCGATGAATAGGTCGTTTGATGGATTTTAAAAGGAACTCTAGGGGTACAAAGTTGCAGATTGCAAATGATTTCCAGCAGGTCATCTTTCAAGTTGCATTTGAGCAAATTTATCAATTTTTTGGTCATTTTTCTATTGGATTATTTATGTTTTCAATTTATTTTTGCAGAAAAAAAATTGTTTGGTCCAATCATTAGAAAGGCTACTCGTTTCTAGTGAAGTACCTAACGAGCCCTATGTTTTGATGATATTTTCTCATGGACTGGTGAGCTTTTGTCTTCCATCAAAATAGTCTTGCTTTAAAGTTTATTTTCTGCTCTTTTAGGTCGTTTTCACTCTTCCTACTATATGTGATCTAGCTGTATCAGATGGGTGTGAAAAGTTCCTTGATAATTATATATTCCCCATATGAAAAAATGTTTAGTTAAACCCAGATTCACCGTGGTCGTCAAGTCTTATGCATGTGTAACTCCTAATTAGTAATTACACGTTTCATATGCATGTGTAACTCCCAATTACATCTGTCCATATGCATGTGTAACCCCTAGTTACACTAGTAGAATGCATGTGTAACCCCTAGTTACACATTATAAAATGAACAAATTTAGTGGGTCGGGAAGATGATGTGAGCCAATTTAGTTGTGTTGGCTCGTTGTTAGATTGTAATGCATGTGTAATGTGTATCTACTGACTAAACATATCATTTAACTCAGGCTATTTATTGGCTCCTTTAGCTTTTCGCATAGTTGTGGTATTTGGATTCATAAAATTCTGAAGGCTGGTTATAGCGGACAATTTTCAGTTGACAACTTTTTATTTTTATTTTTATTTTGAAGCATGGACTTTTTATTATTTGGTGTACTTTTCCTACTTTTATACAAGATTACTGTATCTATTAGTTTCATTCGTTTTAGATGTGTAGTTTTTAATTTTCGATTTCATATGTTCTTGGTAGATATGAAATGGAAGTTGTTTTTGCTTTTGATGTTGGGAAACGACATCCAGCAAGGGAAAGTGGTTGAACAAAGAAGTTCTCAGGTTGCAGGTGAAGTTTTGGTGAGGTTCTCAAGCAATAAAACAATGAAGAACTGAAACTGTTACTGACCATTTTCATGGGAATATATGAAGGGGATTACTGATTAGCTCATTTGGCAGGATGTTTTGTTTGTTTTCATTTATAGATTTGAGTCAGCTGACTCAGAAGAAAAATTTCATACTTTGCTTGTTCATATACCTAAGCATGAGACATGATTTATAACTCATTTGGCAGGATTTTGGGTGTTTGGTCTGATTAGAACAAGTCAGGTTAGTGATGAACTGGAACACATGATTGGACAGATTGAGACTATACAGAATCGTCATGGGATGGTCCTTGAATCCATACAGGGCGACATCATGCGAGTAAAGAAGCAAATACAAGAGTGCGCATTGGATAGTACGTAAATGTTTACCTCCTCTCAGTCAGACAGTCACATTAGGCAAAATTTAGAATGGTTATTAGACATGTAGTGAATCAGATTAGAAAAAAAAAAGTATGTTGTTCTCTTTGGAACTGAAAATGTAGTCCATCTTAATGATTTCATTATTTCAGTTTATTAAATGAGGAAGGTATTCGAGTTTTTTATCCAGGTGTTGTCTTGTTTGTCTAATTTGTTGATGTTCTCGTGTTCTCATTCAGTTGAAGGTATAAAGCAGAAATTGGCAGGCCATGATAACTCATTGCAGCTAGTGGTGACAGTTTTATCCTTTGATTCTTCTTGCTGTCTTTTTTCAAATTCCAAATCAGTAAGTATCCATTAGTATATACATTTTCTTACATCTGAATGGATGTGTATATAGTTACTCATGCTAATTAGATGTGTAGCTATTAGTTACACAATCTAAATGGATGTGTATCTATTGGTTACACATGCTAATTATTAGTGTAACTTGTTGATACACATTCATTTTTTTTCGTTATATTTGAGTTTCTGAAGTTGTCATCTGGTAAACTTTCGTGCCAAATTTAGGTACGATTTCATGAATCCAAGATGTGTAGCTATTAGTTACACAATCTAAATGGATGTGTATCTATTGGTTACACATGCTAATTATTAGTGTAACTTGTTGATACACATTCATTTTTTTTCGTTATATTTCAGTTTCTGAAGTTGTCATCTGGTAAACTTTCGTGCTAGGAAAATATTTGTCTCATGAGTGCTGGTACGATTTCACACCATTTTTCTACTTGTGATGGGTACATTGAAAACTCATAGAAGATTGAGTCAGTTTAACACCTTCAGGATATTGTTTGGGCATTTTATAACATTTCCATCTTAGATATCATATCAATGTTTCAACATATATGTACATTTTGTATTATCACCTAAGGTAACTTAATTTGTTATTAAGAGTTCCTTTAAAGTGATATAACCTAATTGTGTTACTGAAAGATATGATTGGTGAATGACATTAACTTATGTTGGTTGTTGCGACAGATTCGAATCCAAGATGTTGTTTTTGGTCTAGCTGTTAGCAGGGAAGGGCGTGAAACTGCATGGTGTTGGCCAAGTGTTAATGAAATATAATCTATCAGGCCGAGGTTATCAAAGTTCGTAATATATACACCCCGCATAACATTGCCGTATTAACAGTGATGTACGAAAAATGGGATGACATCTTGACTACCTATGGTCGTGGATTTCAGGTGACACGTTTTGTCGGTGTTGTTGTATGTCCGGTAAATCTCGTGACCTGCCTCCTTTATACTTTGTTTTCTGTGTCCTGTCTTAAATGAAGTCCAATGCATTTAGATCGTATGCTTTCCTTAGTAATTAGGCAACATTTATAGCTGTATTCGTTTTAGATGTTTCCTAGTATACCTTGTGATATACACAAGTTATTTATATGTGTAACTCATGCTATTTGTATGTGTAACTTCTAGTTACACATGTTATATGCTTGTGTAACTCCTAATTACACAAGTAGGATGCATGTGTAACTCTGAATTACACTAGACATATGCATGAGTAACTTCTAATTACACATGCCAAAAATTACGTATGCAAGTTACACAAGCTAGTTGGATGTGTAACTGCCAATTACACATGCTAGTTGAATGTGTAAAAGTTGAAAATATATTTATATCGTTTTTCTTCTGTGAGATAAAGAGAAACTCTTTCTTTCTGGTAGTGGCTTTTATAACTACGTCATGAACCCTAATCTGTGCCCCTTAGAATCCTAACAGGCTCAAACAGTCATCCCACTGGCACTGGAATGGATCATAACGTGGCTGAACCCCAAAGTATTACTTATTCAAGTATCAAGTAAAACTGGTCTTCATGAGAGTCAACCCTTAGTCCAGGTTCTTTAATTTTCGAAAACTAGATACAAAAATGGCCAGTTCTTTTGTTGCTAACTCATACTTTGCATTATGTTACCAGGTCAGCTCATCATGAACAATGCAACTTAACTAAAGCAAAAGAACTTAATGAAAATTGCGCTTGATACTACTACAAGGTTAGTCCAGCATGCCTCAGTCTATATTTTGTTTCTTATTCTTTGTTTTCCCGGAAACCTTTAACTCCTAGCTTTACTATAGAAATCAGTTGTTTAAACATTATACACTTGGTAATCATGGTTATGTTCTTGCCTTTATTGATTCTGGTGTTGAACTCCATTATGGATGTGTAACTCATAGTTACACTAGTCAGTTGCATGGGTAACTGATAGTTTCACTACTTAGATGTATGTGAAATTGAATATACATTGTTTTTCATTTAATCTTATAAAAACTAATTTCTTGTTGTTATATTTTAGGTCTCGCTAGAACTGGAGTTGATGCTGAATACACAAGTCAGATGCATGTGTAACTCTCAGTTATACTAGATAGACACATATGTAACTCTCAATTACACTAGACAGATGCATGTGTAAATTCTAGTTACACACGCTAAAAAATTGTTGTAAATAAATATTAAAGTTGTCTGTTTTTTTTTTGTGTAACTTTGCATTACACATTTCATATGGATGTGTAACTTCTGGATACACATGCCATATGCATGTGTAACTTCTGTTTACACATTGGGAAAATTAGGCGTAGGCCCAAAAAAAAATATTCTTATTGTCAGACCCACAATAATTATTTCCGTGACACCCATAATTATTTCCGTGACACCCATAATTATATGAAATTATTAAAAATGTCTGCATGACGGATTATGCATCCGCATGACGGGTTATGCATCAAGGGTATAATTGGAAACGCAACTTGGATATAACATATCTAAAAGTCCGCGCCTTGAAATTTTACAAATTTTATATCGTTGGAAATATTTTTAAGAGAGCTACGCAACGAGTACAAATAACAATATCAAATTTTTATTTTTCACGAAAAAAATCGAAAGTCATCATCATTTTAGGCAAAATTTCGAAAACTGACTACATAACCATTATGCAGCCACCAAAAAAGATGCATAACACATTCTGCAGACGCATAACGAATTATGCAACCATTTTCTCGACTGCATAAAAAATTATGCATCTGCATATCAGGTTATGCATCTATTTTCTCGATGCATAAAAGATTGTGCAACAATTTTCTCGATGCATAATGCATTATGTAGTCATATTTTCAGATGCATAACCTGTTATGCATTCATTTTCACGACTGCATAAAATGTTATGTAGATATTATTGTAGGTGCATGAAAAGTTATGCAACCTTATTTTTTGTTGGTTTCAATACTAAGAAAAAAGTAGTTGCATAACGTGTTATGCAACCGTTATGAAAACACCATGTAGACTGCATTAATAACATGGAAAATGAAGAGTAATGACCGGTCTTACATTCTAGCCAAGTAAATTTTAATTGCTACCTCAATATTATCTTTCTTTACAGTGCCCATCATCCATTACAGTTTAACTTATGCAACATCATTTGGAACCAAATCTCTAAGACACAATTTCTCTAGGCTCTAATATTTGAGTCGTCCCTCCTTCGATTATGCTTGCACAACCTCAAAACAGTAAGCGCATCAGGAAACTAAAGTCCAAATCTCTGTTAGCAATTTCATCGAACACTTCCTGGGCTTATTATAAACTCTCCTCTCATTACAGAACTTTATGCATCAAAGATATTGAAAGGGATCCCATTTTGAAACTATAGAAATTTGGCTGAAACCCGGCATTTTAAAACTCTAATATAGAACCCCTCTGGTGACTCCACAATAATGATAAGGAACTCAGAAACCCATCCAAAGAAAGTTCCGGTGGAAGAAAAATCAAAATGCTAATTCCATAATAACTAGACCATTTATCCCGTAATAACTCCATAAGAAACAATTTTAGAAATTCTGGGTGTGAGAGAAATTTTACCCCAAGAAATGGGTGCGCACCTGAACTTTTCTGAGCGTGGGTTTCACAGTGGAAGAAATCTGTAAAATGGGTTTGGCTGTAGATTTCACTTACACATTCACACTATACTTTAATAATTTTGGGCCTAGATTTAATAATTTTGGGCTTAAATTTAAATTTTATTTAATTTGGGGCTTGACAATAAATAAAAGGGCATGAATGTCTTTTAATAACTCGGGGCCTATATTTAAACTTCATTTAATTAAGGGCCTCATATTATGGGTTATTCATGGATCGGGCCTTAGCCTAATTTTTCCTTATAGATTTCCATCTCAAATGGTTTAACGTTATATAATATAACGCTAAACTAAGTAAATCAGAAATCTTAAATTAGCATTCATTGTGTTATTGAATTCGTAAGAACATATAATATGATATTTATCATTAGGTTCATACTGGGTTTTCATATTTTTGGACTATTCTTAAAGGGAAGAAAGTCAACAAGGCTATGGATATTTTTAAGGCATACCCAACTATCCAGGATGAATGAACTCAGGCAACATAATTTTTTAATAACTAACATAGTTCAATGTTTTGGTTTTGCACAGTCACTTAAATAAGGGAAATTAAAAAGGACAGTATCATTTCAAATGATCCATAAGATACCTTTGTAAACTATAAAACACTAACGGGTTTTTTTTTTTTTTGAAAGAGAGAATAAAATTTAATTATGATAAATTCGGGGCTCGAGAATGCAACTTCAACAGAATCGGAAAGAGGTGAAAGTATCAAACATACTAGAAATAATCATATATGGGTACATGAGAAAGGATTTGTAAACTAAAGACCGAAAATATCAATCGATTTTTTCTTCACTTTTGATAGAGAGGGTAACAGGACGAATAATAAGTATTTAATCTAATATCCCAACGTCGGAAAATGAATATGAATATTCAAATAAAAATTATCCCCGTGTCGTTACGGCACAGGTTAATCCCTAGTCTAAAATACGTAACACAGTTTGGATAATTTTTCCCATGTAAGTGGTGGTTAATATTTACTCTCCCAAAAAATAAATCAACGGTTACGGATGCTCCCACAAATTTTTATTTCTCTTAATTAATCTAATAAATACATAACTTCATTAATAAATGATTTTACTAAAATGGTACATTATTTATATGTCCCTACTTTTGACACCCAATAAATATATCCTTATGCAACAATAAATATGTCCCTACTTTTTAATAACCATATCCATTTAATATTAGATTACCTTAGTATCCTCACCACCAACATTCAACTACCATTGCACCACCAACCTTCAACGACCACCACCTACCAACCGCCACCACCACCACCACCACCACCAGTCCTCCACCACCACCAGTTCGCCACCACGACTGACGCCACCACTGCCACCACCGCCACCATTGCACTACCACCGCCGCCGCCACCACCACTGGTTTAGATATTTTGTATCAACAACACTAATTGATCCAAATAAAAATATAATCAGCAGTAGAAGTTGATCCAACTTAGGGGATCAACAGCAGTAGTTGATCCAGAATAAAAAAAATGGATCAGCAGTAGAAGTTGATCCAACTTAGGGGATCAACAACAGTATTTGATACCAAAAAAATGGATCAAAAGTAGAAGTTGATCCAATTTAGGGATCAACAACAGTAGTTGATCCATTTAAATGGAGTCAACAACCAAATTTAACACCAAAAATGACATACGAATGAGTGAATTTGGCGTGAATCGAACACGCATCATCTGACATGGAGTCAGTCATGCTACCATTGCACCAAAAATTCAACATTTGAAGAATTTACATCTACGAAATCTAAGCATTTAAATTACAAGCATAATTATACTAATCCAAGGAAATGAGGTCACCATAGCAACAAACACCAACACTATGTTGGAAAATCCACCACCACTGCCGCAAACACAAACAACCACCACTACAACTATACCTTCCACCACCATCAAAAACATCCAATACAAATACAATTATAATAGTGTCATTACCACCAACCTAAAAAATGAGATCAACAACAACAGTTGATCCCATTTAGGGGATCAACAACGATAGTTGATCCAATAAAAAATTGGGTCAACAACAAGAGTTGATCCATAAATGGGATCAACAACAATAGTTGGTCCCATAAAAACTGAAGTTCAAAAATATTTCATGGAATGAAACAATAATGGTATCACGAAAATGTAAAGTCTAAAACACAAAACTAGATCCAGCATCAAAGTTTACTTGCACTAGACAGAGTTGAGAAAAAAAATGAAGAAAAATTCAAACATACAACTAGATTTCCATCTGTAACAAAGGGAGGGTCACTGACACTAACATTTCCATTAGTAAAGATTGGGACTCTAACAACCTCTTATTCAACAAGATTAAAGGTGCCCAAGCTACCCATCAGCATTAGATATAGATCAAAATTTAGCTTATCAACAACAATAATTTATCGAACCAGTGGTTAGCATCAACAACTTATCAAACAAAAAATCAAGCACCACGAATAAAGCACCAGAACCAAGAAATCGTACAATACCACTACCATAAAAAGAAGGAGGACAAGTTTAACAACACTTACTTCCTCAGTAGGAAGTTATACATGGATACCGGCACATCATTCAACACTACATGGCCAGATTCACCCCAACCACCACCATTTTATCCCCAAAATAAATCAAAATCGAAGAGATGAAATGTATTGTTCGCTACAATGAGAGTATTAGACCTTCAGCTTTCATAAATCGAACATGCAAATCTCCAATTTGGAAATTTTCAGAAATTCAAGCCTAAAAATCTAAATCTCTGAAATTGAAAAATTTAGTTTCTGATTCAAATCTCTAAATCATAACCTATGTTTCTTGTTAAATCTTAGTTTTGGAAAGAAAATTGTTGTTGAAACGGTGAAATCTGAGATCGAATCTAGGATATGAAACTGAATTAACATATAAATCAGTGTTTTAGAGTTATTGATTCATGAATCTTTTGCAGAGATGGGGTGATGTCGGAGGAGGAGCGATGGGGTGATGTCGGAGGAGGTGCGGTAATGGCGTAGGAGGTGTTCCTGAATGTATTTGCAGCGGCGGAGGAGGCGGTGGTGACTTTCGTTGAGAGAGAAGAAAAGAGAATTTCGATCTAAACTGAAAAGAATAAAAGCACTTGATTTTGTGTAGAGAGGGTAAATAGGGAAAGAATGAAAAATATTACTGGACCCAAAGGAGCTTATAGATGGAGAGGGACATAATTATTATGTGATAAGGATATTTGTATAGACCATCAAAAGTAGGGACAATAATTCAATTTCCACTTACTAAAAACTATATCAATAGAAACTAATAATGGTTGTTTCTCACAAGTGATGGTTGTGATTGAGATTAGAAATAAGCTCACAATACATAAATCCACGGCTGTGGTTGATCCACTTAGACATAAGCTCTTCTCGACAGTATTTTCTCTCAAAAAAATAAATAAATCTACTCCCTCCGTTTCTAAAAAATAGGCAGGTTTGGTTTTCATAAAAATTAAGAAAACCAATCATTGTAGCCACTTTTTCATGTTTTTTCCTAAACTATCCTTTGGTCCCCACTCATTTGTTATTAGAGAAAGATGAGAGAGAAGTGGTCCCTTTTTATATTAGGAGAGAAAAATGAGAGAGACAAGTGGTCCCTCTATGAGTATAGTAGTAAAATCATAATATTTGATTTTCCACATATGGAAACAAAGCTATTTTTTGACATATCCAAATAAGAAAACCTGCCTATATTTTAGAAACGGAGGGAGTACAACATAAATTCCAATACATAAATCTACGGCTAAGGTGAATCCTACAACCGTAACTCATCTAGGCATGCACTAATTCATCTTTCATTTTAAGATTCTTTTTTATTTTCCTCTCGAAGGAACTTTTGTTTAGGATTCAAACAACGATAGAGAACAAGGAAAAATTGGAAAACGCTCGTATTGATCCGAAGGTCGGTTTCTCAACTGTTGTACAAACCAGACCCATACTTTCAATTCTAAGATTATAAGGTAAATGATACTCCCTCCGTCCCTAATTAGACGACCTAGTTGTAGTTTGCACAATTTTTAAGACAAAGATGTTAGTAAAACTTAGAAATTATTTATCTCTTAAACTATATCACGTTTTTTCGTAAACGTTATACCGTTGAAAAGCATTTTAAAACACCTACGTAACGAATATAAACATAACTATCAAATTATACATATTTCTTATAGTAACAAAAATAGATCATCTATTTATGAGACAAAACTTAAAACCAAGTATGTCATCTAATTAGGGACGGAGAAAGTATATTTTTTTTGGGTTTGGTTGTTGATTTTTCAATAGAAACTCTTCCATTTAAAGTTATCTACATTTTTTTTTATTTAGGGTTTCTGGAATTGAGGTGCTTTGATGAGTTATTTTTCGAATTTTTTTAAGAAGAAAAACATTAAGCACCCTAGCAATTCTTTTTAGAGATTGAAGAAGCCTAATATATCATATGCTACATATACCGATGATAATCCCAAATTCATTTTTCTTCCACTCATGAATATTAAATTCCTTTTTCTGAATGCTAAGTTTTTTGTTGTTGGCATCTCTTCCAAGAAGAAGTTTAAGTAAAATCATCCTCATTATATATATATATGGCTTCAAATCGACTCACAAATATCTCGAGAAGGAATTGATTGTGTTAGATGGATTGTTGAAAGATCGTTCAGCTATTTAGAGAGATTTGTATTATTTTATTTCTTCAAAAACCTAAATTATTAGACCTTGAAGCTTTTTGTGGTAATTAGTTTAAAGATTTTTATTGATTTGTGGAATGTCGGATTCATTGCATATTATGCTAAAAAAAAATCAATTTTTGTTTTCAGGTTTAAAGAATTTGTTTTGCGGCAGTGTGGCTATATTTGTTTATGGATTAATTTCTTCATTCACCTCAGGTTGCTTCAAACTCATTTTCTTGAAGATCCATTGGATATTTGATGGTCCTTACCATTCTATTTTCATGCAGTTTATGTCATAGTTAACTTTATGATTGTGTTTGATCAATGAATTAACCCTCTCTTTTATTCATCCTATGGAGTTAATGAATTTTCATTGATTGCAAGTTGTTACTCTTATTCTCACTGATGGTTTTCAGTATTCTAGAGCCAAATACAATCTCAGAGTACAAAAACAAAACAAAAACAAAACTCATCTTTTCTCCAACTCGCCACAACTACAATGGTAAGCATAACAAGCCCCTAATCTCTCATTTTGTTTCATTTTTTTATCATGCTACTATTAAGATGCATTGCTTTTTTTAGGTTGTTGTATAATCTTCCTACTGGATAAATACCTCTCTTTCGTAGTTTTCTTAAAGCTTCTGTCTTTTTTTTAATGAATTGGTCATAATAGAAAAAAGCTCACATTAATGGATCAATTATCCATTGATTATATTTTTAAGAGCTAATATATTCAATTTGTACCAAAAAAAAAACAAAAAAACTGAATTGTTTGAATTCAGGTTGTTAGGCCTTCCGTAGCCAGGATGCGGTATCGAGTAATAGACTTCCTCGACGTTTCCAACACCCTTAAGTTCACAACAAGTACTTTTAATCTCAATCTCCCCAGAAATGGATTTGTTTAGTTCCATTTCAATTGAATAATGATGTGTTTTGGGTGTTATGAATTCAGGTTATGGAAAAGATTGAAAGTGCATATAAAATGTTGACCACCCCTTGATCTACACCACCAAATTGTGAGGATAATGGGGATTCATACCATGTTAAGCAATCTATACAAGTTCCAACAACTGCTAATCAGGTTGGTATTCAGTACGCAAACTATGAACAAGGAGTGTGGAAATGCAAATGTGGGAGTACTTTATTTAGTCCTTGATCACAAAATTTGTCAAACCTAGAGATAAAGAGAAGAGTCTCTTACTTTCTCTCTCTTTTTGTGAAAAGTTTGTGTTTTGGTTATTAACACACAACTTTTAATTTTACTTTTGGATTTGGATTTTTTCAGCAACTATCCGTGATTTTTTTCCATTCCACATGAGATAATAACAAAATAAGTAAGTTTAAGGGTTGTGGTTAGTATCTATTCCACTAGAAATAAAAAATCTGTTGATGGAATTACTTAGGAAGTGAAGCTCAAAGATAACACTGAAGTTCATTGAGGGTTATACACATACTAACTAAAGGTGTGGATTCAGCGCTATCGTAGCTTTGTTCATCCCCTTTATCTTTTTAGCTCATTTTATTTAGATTCTATTTCCTGTATTACTTGATATTTACTAGAATAGTGTCCAAATTTGTTATCTCAATCAACGGGATTCTTAACCGATGTACTTGGTTTCAATCTGACAGAAGTTTTCCAGTCATATGACGTGAAGATATTGTCATCCCTTATATTTTTACGGAAAATGGGTTATTTGTCAATAAAAACTTAAAACATGGTTCAAATGGACGAGTAAAAGTTAGTATGGGTGAAATGGCCAAAAGAAATTTAGCAAGGATGAAACTGGATTCATTGCGGCTTAAACTTAAAAAATAGCAACGATGAAACTGAATGCATCCTGATATAAATTAAAAATAAGAAAAAATATTTGAAAATTGGTAGGATGAAACTGGTTACATCCTGGTTATTTTTATATTTTTGTCCATTTGAATAATATCCTTTTAATTTTTGACCATTTAAACATTATCAAAATGTACAAGTTTTTTCCACCCGGAAATTGTTAATTTTGATTTTTTTAATCAATTTTGTGATATTTTTAGATGTTGTGGGTGTGGTTGGTCCCGGCGATGCTTAGTACTGGTGATTGTTTATGGGTGGGAATATGGTATTGCGTGAATGATAAAGAGTTAAAGACTCGGGAATTTGGGTAAATGGCGTGGCTTTCATATATATTCGTCGGTCTTCTTAAAGATCTTCTTATTTTTCTGTTTGGTATGGATGGTTACTTGATTACACAATCTGTGCGAAATGCATATAAAAAGTATTGTAATCCACAAACGACGTCGGTAGCTTTACAACAATTGGGTACAAAAACTATTGAAGGCTGGGGATCCTTTAATAACGCACGTGGCGCAGCTTTATTGCTTGATAAAGGGAATAAACTTCTCTCGGTTTTTAATTGATGGGTAGTCTCATTTGTTGTTAGGTTATTTAATCATTTTACTTATTTATTAATCATGATTTTGAATCTTTTGATGCAGCGAATAACCTACCTTCCGAATGTCAAGATCATAAAAAGACTGTCTGGTGAGGACCTTAATTAGATACCTGGTGGAGTAGACCGGATTCTCTTACTAGGTTGTTCACGGCTGATTCAGTAACCATCTACGGGGTAGCAACGATGGTATATCATTCTTTGACAAGTGCGGTACTTGGTTTTGATTCTTGAAATTGAAATTCCAGAAATTTGTTGAACCCAATCTGAAATACATTTAAGCTACCTGAGTATTTTTTTTTTAGGATCATAATTATAATTTCACCAAATTTGAACTTCAGATTTAGTGTTTGTTTCATGTTTTTAACATCTATTAGATTTATAATTCTGGGTACGGATTGAAAATACAAATAAAATGATGTTGCTTATTTGCTTAATATGGCTGTTAATTGGGGTACCAAATTATTAAGCAATGTGCCAATTTCCATCTAAGACAAAGTGACGTTTTTTTTTGTTTTATACTAGGTATATGGTACACTTACTGGCAATCTGTACCCCTTTTAGGTAATAAGAAACTAAAAAAAACAAGTTGCGTTGTTAAATCACAGATAAAAAAAAAAGGCCCGTGCCATCCTGGTATATATATAAAAAAGAAAACTAAATCTATAATCTTCTTCTTCTCCTCTCATTCACAAATCATGATGATCATGATTTTATCATGATGAAAATGAAGATCTTAAGAAAAGAAAAATAAACAAAAGAAAAAACCAAAACTATTATCTTCTCCTTTTCTTCTCATTCACAAATCACGATGAGAAGTGGGTACACGTTGGGAAAATAGGTATTCCCATCCATAAGTAGGTACGTACGATTAGGATTTCATAACTATGAGTAATTTTGATAATTGCACACAGAAAACAAAAATAGAGGCCTATTTTCGGCCAGGTTCCGAGTCGAAAGTACGTGTGTTTATTTATTTGCTTTCCTAGCCGTAACTAGAGAACCACAAAAAAAAATCAAAAAAACACTTTCGACTGGGATTTCATTATTTCCCAGTCGTAAATAACAAATACGTCTGGGAATACCTCGGTTCCCAACCATTTTTCCGTTCTATGGTTCAGTCTACAAATTATCCCAGTCGTAACATACAAAAAAACCCAGAATTTTTCCCCGATTTTTTACGGATTTGAATCGACCAAATTATTATTCGGGGTTGATTATAAGGTTTTCCTGAGTATTTTGATGAAGAGTTTGATCCTTTTTTCTCCAAAGTTTATAAAAAAAAAGTTCATCAAAATCATCATTCTCTATCAAAATCAAGGAAGAAAACAAAACATTTTTTTTCAATAGATTAATCATTAGATTAGTCTAACCCAATGACTAATTATAATCAGGTTAGTTAAACATCATAATTAACACTAATTCACAAAAGGGTATATTAGACATTAGGAAATATAATTAATACGATAGGGGATAGCTTCATTTACTATTCCGTGACCATGTGAAGCCCCAAATTTCCCACCCTTTTTGCATCCCCAATAATAGGATTCAAAAAAAAAAATCAATTCTGCAACCAAAATTCCTATCATTTTTTGCATGGATGTCGCACGACTTACGTCAATCTTATATCATCACCGGTCACCACTCAAGGTAAGGTAAGGGCTGGTTTTATGGAGTGGTATCCATGAAAATGGGTGGAAAATCAAGTCTTGGGACCAATGACGGAACTAAACATTACAATATAAAGGGGGCTAAAAAAGAATTTGATTGTTGATTTATTTATTTTTGACATCCCTTAAAATCTACCTCTTAAAATATATTCTTATTAAACTTAAAAAAAATATCCCTACCTTCTAAAATTGAAAACAACTAGCACAAGTTGTTTCCATAAGTGGACGCAACTTAATACAAGTTGCTTCCAAATGTGGAAGCAACTTTCTCAAGTTATCTCCAAAAAAAATGCTATTTTTTACTCCTCAGGGATATTTGTGCAAGATTATCTAAAATGGAGGGTATTCATAACATTCCCACTTTCTTTTTGTTGAAGCTGAGACCCAATAATAATACACATAAAGTAAAACAACAAAAATTCAAGAATTACATATCGATTAAAAATCAGCAATCCGAAAGAATTCCAAACTAAGAACAAGAACTAAGAAAATCCCCTAGTTTAGCAAGGCTTAGACGATGCCTGTGAGAAATTAAGCTTTATCTTAGCTTTCAAAATGATACTGGTTGTTCATTCTCCTTTTCGCAAAAATAATTCTAATATGCTATCAGACTTCTGAGGAAGATTTTGATTCTTTCATTGTTTTCTGATCCTTTTTCTGCTGCTTACAATTTCTACAACTTCTAAAAACTCTCAAAATCATTACTTCATCTCTATAATCACTCAAAAATAACAGCGATTCTTGATTCAAATTGATCAACAAATTATCATTTCTTGATATTCTTGGTTGTCATCTCTACATAATTGTTGATCTAGATCAATATTATCATTGCTCTTCTTTATCTCATATATTGATCTAAATCCAAAAATGACTTGAGCTTTACCATTTCAGAATATCACAAATTTTATCTATGTCAAACTAAAGGAAGATGATTCAAATTATTCGATCTGGAAAAATAAGTTATAATCAATTCTTATGACTACAGAGCTTGATGATCTTGTAGATGAATCTGGTCACATTCCATCTGAATTTATAAATGCTGATGGCGAACCTGCTCCAAATCCGTTGTTTCTTCATTGGCGCAAGATGCATCATTTTGTAATGTCTAGTATGAATGCTACGTCTGATGAAACAATTTCAAGAGGATTAATTGGTTTCACTACATCTAAGCAAATTTGGGTGTATTTGGATAAGGAATTTCTTCAGAAATTTTCATCTATGAAATCTCTTCTATGCAGTCGGCTTCATGGAATCAAGAAAGGTAACAAATCAATTTCTTCTTATTTTGATAATTTGAAACACATTACTGATTCTCTGGTTGCTATTGGTGAGAAAGTAGATGAATATGATATTGTTATGTATGCCTTAATGGGCTTGGCAAAGACTATAGGCATTATGTTGTATCTGCTCAAAGTATAGAGACTGAATTTTCTTTTAGTGGTGATGTTAAATCTCGATTATTACATCATGAGTAGTGGCTTAAAGTAGAGGAGGTTGAATCTGTTTCAGTTCTTGATAGTCACAATTCAGCCTTTTACTCAAAAAATTTATTTGTAGATTGTACCTCTAAGTCTACCAACGCTAAACCTAATAACAAGAATGCTACACATGTCACTGATTAGTCAAATTGAATGTCAAATTTGCAAAAATAGGGGACATACTGAAAATAGTGTCATTTTAGGTATATACCCAACAAGAATACTTCAAATAGTCAAGATACATCTACTGGTGTTGAAGCTTCTAATACTCTTCAACAAGCATCTTCTATTCAAGCTAATTTTGTGCTTTATACTTCTGAACTCAATGTTGCTTCCATATGGTTACCAGATTCTGGTGCTACTATTCACTTAACAAAAGATGTTATTGTTCTTGGTAAATCAAAGGTTTATGATGGCTCTGACAAAGTTATGGTAGGCGATGACACTATGCTTCCTATTGAGAAAGCTGGTAATATAATTCTGGATACAAATACTTGTCAGTTTTATTTAGATGATATATTATGTGTCCCAACCATTAAGCATAATCTGTTATCCATTGCTAAGTTTATAAAGGATAACAAGGTTTATGTTGAATTTTTTGAGTTATGAGATTAAGTGTGTGAAGATTAGAAGAGTTCTTGTTGAATGAAAATTTCAGAATAATCTATATCCTATGAAGGGTCTTACATGTTTTGCACTTCCACTACAACAAAGTCCAAGACATCACTTTGTCATCAAAGGTTATTAGTGTTAAATAAGATTGCTTTTACTTCACTTATTCAGTTGGATTCTACTCCTCCTTCATGTCTTTGTGAAGTATGCTAGATGGGTAAAAATCATATACTGCCTTTACTGATTCTAAGAGAATCACTACTACGTACACCTCTTCATCTGGTTCACTGTGATATTTGGGGCCCAACACATGTTATACATACACTTGGCTTCAAATACTACATTTTTTTCATTGATAACTTCTCAAGATATCACTAGATTTATCCTATGAAGAGTAGGTATGACAGTCTTGCTTGTTTTCAACATTCTAAAACCACTTAAGAGAATGTGTTATCTGCTTCAAATAAATTCTTTCATTGTGATAATGCTTTGGAGCTAGTGAAAGGTTAGTTCAAATCTTTCATCGATGAGTGTGGGATTGTTTATAGAGTTTCCTTTCCTCATTAATGGCCTGTTTGAGCGCAAGCACATACATATAACAGAAAAGGGCAACACTCTGAGTTTTCAAGCCTTCTTTCCTAAGCATTTTTTGTATGATTCATTCTTTTCAGCAACATACATCATTAACAGATTGTCATCCAAGGTATTACACTTCAAATCTTCTTATGAAATTTTGTTCAGTACCTTTTCGGACTATTCATATCTTAAAGTATATGGTTGTTGCTGCCATCCCAATCTAAAAGCTTATAGAAATAATAAGCTTAGTGTAAAGTCATCAAAATGTGTTTTTCTAGGTTATAGTCCCATTCATAAGGGCTACAAGTGTTATGATCTCTCAACCATAAAAACTTATATTTTTGTGCATGTGAATTTTGGTGAGGATAATTTTCTTTTTAGAGAAAATATTGATAATTCAGGTACATCCGCATAGATCATATAATAATAATATTCAAGATATTCAAGTCATTTTATCAGATGCTCCAACAGATATTTCTCATACTTCTATCACAGGTGATTCTTCAAATTGTGATCAATCTACTTTTCATACTTCTATTGGTACAAGGTCTAAGAGTGGAATTTCTAGAGCCAAACAGCTTCCTTCAGATTTTGCATCTTACTACATGGTCAAATATCCTTTACATTTGCATAATACAGTTTCTATTCTGGAACCAAAATCTTTTAAGACAGCTAACAACGATCCAAAGTGTCAAGTGGCAATGAAAAATGAGTACAAAGCATTAAAGGATAATGATACATGGTCTTATGTGCCAAATGATCCAAGCTACGATGTATTTGGCAGTAAATGGGTATATAAACTTAAATTGAAGACTGATGGAACTATAGACATGTACAAGGAAAGACTTGTTGCCAACTTATAATCAAGTAGATGGCATATACTTCAGTGAGACATTCAGTCATGTAGTCAAGGCAACTACAATATGGGTAGTTTTGACTATTGAAATTTATAGAGATTGGTCAATTAGGCAGTTAGATGTAAGAAATGCATTTTTACATGGCTTTGTGAATGAAGATGTGTACATGCACCATCCACAAGGATTCATAGATCCAGAAAGACCAGATCACGTCTGTAAACTGAAAAGAAGTTTATATGGCTTTAAGCAAGCCTCAAGATCCTGGTTTGAGAGGTTCTGTAACTCTTTATATGATTTTGAGTTCTTTAGATCCTCATGTGATCATCCAATGTTTGTCTACCAGCATGGAAATACTATGTGTTAGAGCATAGCTCGGTTGAACCCACCAAGCGTTGGTATGTCAAGTTTGGTTGTCATATTTTAGTGAACCAAAACTCATTTAAAGAGTCGCTTGATTATTTACTAGAGTCAACTTCGTATATGTTAGCTAGAAAGTTACTAGGATATGAGACTTACAAGTATTACGTGAAGACTTGAAAAATGTGAAGAAGTAAAGAGCTACAACGACGACATCATCCTTTCTCTTGAGGTTAGTAATATTTGACTTGAACTGTTTCATTCCTAACGTATCTTTCAAGTCGTGCATATTGAAAACATAACTGCGAAGCTGTGAATGATTATACTCTAGTTAGACATAGTATTAAGGTTTACAATACGAAGTATAACGTCTATCTTTGAACTTCGTATATAAGACATCGACATAATCGTATGAATGCTATTGTGATTATGTATGGGGATGGGTGAAGATTTCGTCCTAGGAAAGAATGTTTTACATTCGTTTAAAGGAAGTACAATTCATAAACTTGTTTTATGAATCGAAAGGGAAATCGCTAAGCTTATTGGTAGTGTTATTCATTGCAAATCTTTGGATTACCAATATGTGTGTTTAGTATAACCGTTCATAACTTGTTTATGTATCTTTGTAAAACTATTCACAAGGCCTGACTTTTCTATTGGTATGACTTTTATTAGTGAAACTGATCTTAAGTAATCACCTGAGATGGTATGATCGATTTAGTGTAATTGGTATGACCAACTCTAGACATTGGGGAACCGATCCTAGTAAGAGGTGCAACCGATCACATGTAAGAGGGAATCCATCCTTGTAAGAGGTGCAACAAGTTTTTATTAATTGGGGAACCGATCCTATGACTTGTGCAACCGAATACAAGTTTATACCATAAATATGTGGTAACCGATCCTAGTACCTAGTCAACCAAATTTTGGAAAGCCAGTGTGACTAATCCTAATACCCACATGGAGGTAGAACCGAAACTTGTTTTGGTAGAACCGTGAAACCCATTAATGGTGATTTGATAGGATAATCAATCACATAGTTCTTGGAAGTTAGATGAACCAATTCTTAACTCGTTTGGAAGTGTGGCAAATCAGTTCCAAGATTGTAAATATGAAAAAGGATTTACAAAGTAAAGATGTCGACATACTTTGAACATGTGCAATAACTCTTATATTTTATTGTTCAAATATATTCCTTAATAGCTAAAGGAGAATCCCGGATCGAAATAAATTGAGAATCTTTTAATTAAGATTTTTAGTTTTATATGCTTTTAATTTACATCAACTAAAATGCATATCTTTAGAAATAAAAATTGGTAATGTGCATTTACTAATTGGAGATTTTCTACTGAGATTTCGGTCAATATTTGGACAAACCATTTCCAGGAATTATGGAAACCGAATATGGAAATATATTGCATATCTTGAGAATATTTCCGGTTTTGGAAATTCCTTGGTGTCCAAACTTCCTTGGTCTATAAATATTGAAGTTTGCATTTCGAGCAAACTAATCCTCAGAGCCAGCAAAACTACCTAGTTGTGTTGTTACTGGTGGAGTCGTCTATCCGGAGAGGAAAGTACCCTAATTAGGCGAAATCTCTTAAGACCGCTCATTTTAAAGACTTATTTGGGATTGGGAAGCTCTACGAGTACCGTTGGTGGGAAACTAGATAATTTCAGTTTATTATTAGTTTTCGATTGATTTGATTGACTAACGGTTGTTGAACTTTGATTGCACCTAGTTTGTTTATGCTTGAGAATCTTCTCTTCTGATATAAGATTTACTCAAACTAGATCGAAGTTTCGATGGGGATCTTTAGACTGTTTGTAGATCTAAAGACGTCTTGTGATAATCCGTTGTTAACAGACTCCGATCTGTGTGTGATTGATCACAAGAGATTCAAGTTGATTGTGTGCAGGTGTTTATTGAAGATTTAAGAAGATGAAGAAGATGAAGAAGATTTCTGATTTGGGTTCATAATCTTTGGTGTGCACAAAACTCGATCGGCCGGGGATCCAAATATAATCGGTTTATCTTTGTGATAACCTTGATTGATTAGTTTAGTAGATCGGCATCAATACAATTCTTTGTGATTCTAAGTATTGATTGCATAGTCTAAACAATTACTTTGGTAATTGCTAAGAGACTGATATAAGAACCTGAAAAAGGAGTTTATTGGGATAAACGAAAGAGCCTTTTGTCAAACTCATATCACTTTTTTGAAAAGAGTTGTTACCGAACAGATTTGTTGTTCCTATACTGTTTGGAATACGAACCAACGGAATTGTTCCAAGTGCGTGACTTATTGCAAGTTTGAGGCGCAGGGATAAAGACGGAACTAGGTGAACTATAGGTTTAGTTGCTTGGTCTCAACTATACGAAGTTGATTTATATTTTGTATAGCGGATTAATTCTGAGAGTATTCAATTCTGGACAAGGTCCCGGGGTTTCTCTGCATTTGCGGTTTCGTCGTTAACAAAATCTTGTTGTGTCTTTTACTTTTCTATTTCCGCAATTACAATTGTTTTTATTATAATTAGAAGTAAAATACACAAACGTTAATTCGTATTTACTTGATAGCAATCCTATTTTGTTTGGTTAAGTCTGAACCTATTATCAAGTAAACATACTTCGTTGTTGTATTGTCTCGATCTTGTATCCATAGTCAATCACACAAGTTATCTTGTTGTCATATTGTCTCGATCTCGTATCCATAGACGATCACACGAAGTGTGAACCGATTAGTTGTATTGTCTCGACTCAGTCCATAAACAATCACTTTCGGAGAAAGGACTTATAGGTGGAAAACTTTTAGATTGAGGTATATTTGGGTACCCTCGTTTTTTCAATTGGTATCATAGCATGCAAACACGAAAATATCTAACAATCAGTGTTTAGTGTGATCCAACCTATAAGAAATGAACTCGAGTTCTCATGAATCGACTTCAATTAACGTACCACCAAGATTTGACAGAACAAACTATCTATGGTCGAAATCTGTTATGAGATCCTTTCTTCAATCACGAGACTTTAATACATGGCTATTAGTCGTCAATGGTTATAATCACCCGAAAATAGAAAATTCGGAAAATGAGTTTAAACGCTTAGTGGATTTTTCAAACGAATAAAAGGCTTTTTCTAAGCAGAATTCAGATGGTTTGAATGCTATAATACATGCTGTAAGTCGTGATCTACAACATCATGTATCAACATGTCAAACTTCGAAAGAAGCTTGGGATAGTCTTCAGATCGTATTTAAAGGGAATAAATCAGAGAAAGAAGCTAGACTTCATACTCTTATGTCTGATTGGGAAAACCTTCGAATGGATGACAACGACACTTTTGAAGAGTTTCACATTAAACTCTCTGAGATAATTAATGCTTCTTTCTCGCTTGGAAAGACTATTTCTGAAAAAAGATATAGTATGCAAAATTCTCAGATCGTTGCCATCTAGATACGATTCTAAGAAGCATGCAATCATCGAAGCTAATGATCTTTTCTCCTTATCGAGAAGTTCCCTTGTCGGAAAACTAAAGATATTTGATCAGGAGTATTCGTCTAAAAAAAAGACAATCTGGCCTATAAAGCTGGTAGAAAGGTTCCGACTCAATGTCCGAAAAACTTCCAAGATCAGGAAGATCAAAATGCTGAAGATGAAGCTGAACTAAATCATCATTTATCTCTCATTACTCAACGATTCAAGAAATTGTTGAGACACCGAAAAAGAGAATCTCCCGTGTCAAAAAGAAATCACATTTCTACACATAAGCGTGAAGACACTTGGGATGATAATGATGATATTCCTCAATGCTACAAATGTAGAGGATTTGGTCATATTTCTCCAGATTGTACAACTAAGGATAACCAATGGAAAAGAAATGCATATACTGCAACCGTTGACTATTCCCCTGACGAGGATGATCAAGACTATATGGTGGATAATATTGCAACTATTGCAGAAGTCTCTAACTCTGAAATTCTTTCAACTCTAGATACTCAAGAAGAGTTTACCCCTTCGATTTTCAAAGAAATGTTTGCATGTAAAGACAAAAGAACTCAGCTTCTTGAATTTGACATCATTGGAATAAAATCATCGCTTGATCAACTCAAACAGAGTTTTCTGAATGATAAAGAAAAATTTAACAAGCGACTGGAGAAAACCGAGGTCTCTCAATGTTACGAAAAGCTACAAGTATCTAAACTCATTCTCGACATTAAATGTTGTGAACATGAGATAAGAAAGTTAAAAGCAGAAAATCAGAAACTAAGAGATAAACTTGAAAATGCGGGGGTCTAACAACCACACCCAACAATTCATTTGCCAATCTGAGAGGACTTACTCCAATATACTTTCTAGAGAATCAACTAGACAGTCAGACTTAATCTAGAGTAAAGTATATCAAAGAGTTTAGTATCTCTATTTCTCAATTCAATCCGCAATCAAACAAATAAGAATTTGCGATCCCGATTGAATATAAGAAATAACTTGGACGGTATCAAAAACCAATATCCAAGTGTCAATAAATTTAATCAACAACCAAAGGTTGGATTCCCAATTGATTGAACTTACGCACAATCTGTGATATTTCAATTATAAAGATAAACAATATAATGTGGAAAAGAAATAAAAGATACACCAAAAATTTTGTTAACGAGGAAACCGCAAATGCAGAAAAACACCGGGACCTAGTTCAGAATAAACACACTGATTATAAGCTGTTACACCAAATTCCTACTACCTATTCGGACTAGATGTAATACCTTCTTCAGCACTTATAGAACTTATAGAACTCCTAGCACAACACGATTGTCTTTAGGAATTCTTCTCGTAAATCTTCTAGCAGAACCCAAGACTCTCTTTAGAAGATACAACAACACGATTGATACGATTCGATCTTTTGTTTACACAAAATACCGGTTTGATTTCCCTTTAGATGTGAATCAAGGTTTTGGAAATCTTGTGTTTGTTTCGAACAACTACCAGATAAAAGTAGAGATACCGAAACAAAGTTGTAGATTAGGGTTTTAACTTACAATCAATATGCCTACACACAAGGAGTCCGTGAACCGAATTTTCGTAAGTGAACTTGGGCGATTCCAAAGATCAATTTCCAAGTTAAGAAAATCCTAATAATTCTACAACAAGAACAACTAGAATAAATCTGGAGATATCTTGTTTAAAACTTTTTAAGGATTTTTACGAGATACCTTAATCGAAGTTTTCTTTCTAGCTTCCGATTTTGACTAACAAGTGTTGGTATACGATCGGAAACTGAAATCTATCAAAACCTAGGATTTATGATCAACAACTCTTGAATAGTTTTTATATCAGAAGAGAAAACCTTAGAATAGACAAGAGGTGAAAAACCTAGATTACAAGTTGTATAATCAATCATGAAGATTAAACCCAACTTGGCTTTGTGATTACCAATACAAAGTCTTTTATCTCACTCTTGTTCACGAAGAACAAAAGACATGGAAAACAACCTTATGAGCTTACACCAATTTTCCAAAGGGGATGAAAAACGTGTAGCATTCACAAACTCCTTATTTATAGTGAATAGGTTAGCTTGCAAGCTACGCTAGGGTTTAGGCTATTTTCCTTTTTCAAGACTCTACTAATTTTGGGAGTCTTTCCTAAGTTATAAATATTTTTCGTAAATAATTAAATAAATAATTATTAGCATATATTGTATTTATGTGAATAAATCACATTTTAACTTGGGCAGGAATTAAAAGTTATCACAAACACTTTAATATGGTAATCAAATATGTTTGGATTAATAGCCAACTTGCCTAGATAAGGAAACATCACCAACTTGACTAGAAAAAACTTCTAGTCACGTAATTGGGCTCAAGTCCGTGAACCGTTACAAACATTCCATGGATTATTTCCTACTAACGAACTGTAACAATTACAACAACACTTATAGTTGTTACTTTAATAAATCACTCATAACTTCATCGTTATAACTCGGAATTGAGTGATTCTTGGCTCGTTGAATTTGTAAGCTCATTCACTATAATATGAGAACCTTTCCAGGGATAAAGGTTATTGTCACAAAAGTCGTGGCTCAAATAACCACGAGTATATATACATAAATGTACATTTACCGTCATAGGAATTGTTCCATAGAGTGAGCATTTGTTTGTATAGATTAGAAAGGTAGAATTGAACAAGAATCCAAATGAAATCAATTGAATAATACCTTTGTTGATGAAGTAATTGTCGATGTTTTCTTGTAGTTTTCAAACTGCATCCTTCAAGTATAGGTTCGATTCTACTTCTTAGACTTAATCTAGTCTGAAACTATCTTTAGTATACTAAATCAAGAATGCATTTTGGCAACTAAAATTGACAACTAACTTGACATAACAACGCTTGTGGGTTCAATCGAGCAATGCTCTAACAATCTCCCCAATTTTCAATTTTAGTGTCAACAACATTTTACATATGGATTATACTTGTTAAAGGCATTACAACTCAAAAATCCGACATGCTTGATTTCCTTGGTTCTTCAACTATGCGTGTGTTCGTCCTGTACTTGTTGAAGATCCATCATAATATTATTACACAACATCAAAGTTCAATTGTATCACAACTTTGAAAATAATACTACGGTGATATGTATCATTCCCCCTTAGTAAATACTCCATCTCAACATGAAAACCACTCCCCTTTACATAATGATCCGTAAACCATATGTATATGTAGTGTGAACTACAAAATAATTCTCCCCCTTTTTTTCAATATAAATTGGCAAAGGTACGAAAACTAGTGCGATCCTAATGAAATTCTCATGGAGATAATTCATGACCAAAAGAGAACAACATTTCAACTTTGTTTAGATGCAATCATATATCCGAAACTAAATGCATTCATCAAGGAGTTAATGAAGACACAAAAAAACTCCTACATGTTCCACAACCGCTTCTCCCCTCAAAGATATAGCAATTAAGCACAAGTTCAATTAAGAACTCTCCCCCATAAAATGTCATTACCAAAAGAACAACAAGAGTGACCTTTCTCCAATGAGAAGGATTTGTATATTGGATTTTAGAAATCCCACAAGGAGATACGAGCTAAGGACCAATCATTGAAAGTCTCTCATGAGATCGTGTTACTAAATAAATAGAACTGTCTCATGGTAACAATACACAATATGTAATCATGAAGATAAAGTATTGTGATCATCTTTTCTAAGATACAAACTTGTAAAAACAAGAATTGATATGCTTAGAAGGAAGAATAACCTTTTCTACGAGGATTTACACCAAAAATAGTTACCATAAGTGTATGGAAAAGTTTATTTTACAATAAAAACCAACATACAATGGCTTTGATTATCGCTTCTAACCTTTACATTTAAGAATTTCAATCACAAATCAAGTTAGGTAATTAAGAATTATACACGTGGTATTTAGCCATATTCATCTTAACCATAAATAGTTCAAATGACTCAAGTGAAACTAGTCAAAGATTTGTTCAATTGCTATATTCTCATAGAAGTATACAAGAACACAATTGAAGCAAAATCAGTTTGATTCACTCGAATCAATTCATGAACATTATAGCCACGGTTTGCAGAGATTGCATTCCTTATTATATAAATGTTTAAGTTCATGTACTTAACCGATTTTAGAACTTTAACCTTCAAGTATGCAAACGGGTACGCATACTTGAAATACCCGATCTAAGATTGGGTTTTGCCAGTACACAAACGGGTAAGCGAACTTTTAATCCCAGCATAAATTCTCGACATGAACCTGTACGTCAGTACGGAAACGGGTACTGAAAAGACGAGGGTACCCAAAAATACCTCAATCTAAAAAATTTTCACCTGTAAGTCCTTTCTCCGAAAGTGATTGTCTATGGACTGAGTCGAGACAATACAACTAATCGGTTCACACTTCGTGTGATCATCTATGGATACGAGATCGAGACAATACGACAACAAGATAACTTGCATGATTGACTATGGATACAAGATCGAGACAATACAACAACGAAGTATGTTTACTTGATAAAAGGTTCGGACTTAACCAAACACAACAAGTTTTTGTTAATGAGGAAATCACAAATGCAGAAAAACCCCGGGACCTTGTCCAAAATTGAATAATCTCAGGATTAAGCCGCTATACAAAATCTAAACCAACTTCGTATAGTTGAGACCAAGCAACTAAACCTATAGTTCACCTAGTTCCGTCTGTATCCCTGCGCCTCCAACTTGCAATAAGGCACGCACTTGGAACAATTCCTTTGGTTCGTATTCCAAACAGTAAAGAAACAACAAATATGTTCGGTAACAACTCTTTTCAACCAAATGATATGAGTTCGACAAAAGGATCTTCCGTTTATCCCAATAAACTCCTTTGTCAGGTCCTTAGATCTATCCAATAACAACTACCAAAGTAATTGTCAAGATTTTGCAATCAATACTTTTAATCACAAAGAATTTTATTGATGCCGATCTACTCAACTAATGAATCAAATCTATCATAAAGATAAACCGATTATAGTTGGGTCCTTTACAGCGGAAACAAGTATTGTGCACACCAAACATTGTGAACCCAAATCAGAAATCTTCTTCGTCTTCAAATCTTCTTAGATCTTCAATAAACACCTGCACACAATCAACTTGAATCTCTTGTGATCAATCACACACAAAACGGAGTCTGTTAACAATGGATTATCACAAGACGTCTTTAGAACTACAAACAGTCTAAAGATCCCCGTCGAAACTTTGATCTAGTTTGAGTGAATCTTATATCAAAAGAGAAGATTCTCAAGCATAAATAAACTATGTGCAATCAAAGTTCAACAACCGTTAGTCAATCAAATCAATCGAAAACTAATAATAAAATGCAATTATCTAGTTTCCCACCAATGGTACTAATAGAGCTTGTCAATCCCAAATAAGTCTTTAAACCGAGCGGCCGTAAGAGATTTCGCCTAATTAGGTTACCTTCCTCTCCGAATAGGCGGCTCCACCAGTAACAACACAACTAGGTAGTTTTGCTGGCTCTGAGGATTAGTTTGCTTGAAATGCAAACTTCAATATTTATAGACCAAGGAAGTTTGGACACCAAGGAATTTCCAAAACCTAAAATATTATCAAGATATGCAATATAGTTCTAAATCCGGTTTTCATAATTCCTGCAAATGCTTTGTCCAAATATTGACCGAAAATCTCTTAGAAAATCTCCAACTAGTAAATGCACATTACTAATTTTATTTTCTAAAGATATGCAAAACTAAAAACCTTAATTAAAAGTTTCTTAATTTATTTCGATCCGGGACTCTCCTTTAGATATCAAGGAATATCTTTGAACAATAAAAGATAAGCGTTACTGCACATGTTCAAAGTATGTCGACATCTTACTTTGTAAGTCCTTTTTCATACTTACAATCTTGGAACAGATTTTCCACACTTCCAAAACGAGTTTAGAATTGGTTCATTTGACTTCCAAGAATCAAATCACCAAACATGGGTTTCACGGTTCTACCAAAACAAGTTTCGGTTATACCTCCATGTGGGTACTAGAATTAGTCACGCTAGTTACCAAAACTTGGTTGACTAGGTACTAGGATCGGTTCCCACATATATATGGTATCTAACATGTATTTGGTGCACATGTCCATAGGATCGGTTCCCAATAACTAAAAACGTGTTGCACATGTTCACAAGATCGGTTCCCAATAACTAGAAACTTGTTGCACCTCTTATAAGGATCGACTCCCCTTTTGTTATTGGTTGCACCTCTTACTAGAATCGGTCCCCCAATGTCTAGAGTTGGTCATACCATTTACAACAAATCGATCATACCATCTCAGGTGATTACTTAAGATCGGTTTCACTAATAAAAGGCATACCAATACGAAATTCAGGCCTTGTGAATAGTTTTACAAGAACATAAGCAAGTTATGAGCGGTTATACGAAACACACATATTGGTAATTCAAAAGATTTGAAATGAATAACAATACGAATAAGCCTAGCGATTTCCCTTTCGAATTACAAAACAAGTTCATGAATGTACTTCCTTTAAACGAATGTAAAACATTGTTTCCTAGGACGAAATCTTCACCTCATACCCATACATAATCACAATAGCATTCAAACGATGATGTGGATGTCTTATATACGGAGTTCAAAAGATAAGCGTTATACTTCGTATTGTATTCCTTAATACTATGTCTAACTAGAGTATAATCATTCACAGCTTCGCAATTATGTTTTCAATATGCATGACTTGAAAGATACGTTAGGGAATGAAACAGTTCAAGTCAAATATTACTAACCTCAAGTAGAAGGATGATGTCGTCGTTGTAGATCCTTACTTCTTCACATTCTTCAAGTCTTCACGTAATACTTGTAATTTCTCATATCCTAATACTTTCAAGCTAACATATATGAAGTTGACTCTAGCATATAATCAAGAGATTCTTTAAATGAGTTTTGGATCACTAAAATATGAGAACCAAACTTGACATACCAACGCTTGCTGGGTTCAACCGAGCTATACTCTAACAGGTACGCATACTCAGGTTCCCGGATTTCTTAAACCAATAGGTACACAAACGGGTGTCAATAGTATGGTTCCCGGACATGGATTACATATTTGCAAGAGTGCACAACATGACATATCCAATAATGGTTAAGTGTTCTAAATTATTATTTCAATCATTGAAACTTTCTTAGAGGATGACAATAGCCGTTTTCACACACTATTAGCATCAAATCAATTTTCAAGTTATTGAAATAATCAACATGACTTTCGTCAAGAATATAATATGAATATAGATGAAGCAAAAATGCTTCTACATATACAAAAATACCCAACATAATATGTGCGCCCCAATTCTTTTACAATCCTCATCGCATTTACAAGGGCTTCTTGGTGAGGATGCACTTCCAACACAATCAGGTTGTGTTGAGGTGAACAAAATCTCGCTCACAATAGGTATTCGAAACAAAAATCATGTATGGACTCTAGGAATTTAACAACTTCCTTGAAACTTTCAATAACTGTTTCATACCTTTTTAAGATGTTATTCCTTGTCTAACTCTTTTCTGGGAGATCCTTCTTAATAGTACTCGTTGCTTTATTGATCTTCTTTGGTACCCATTTTTGAGTAGCTTTTGGAGCAACATATTTCTTTTTCTCCCCAATATAATTATGAAACTTCTTGGAGGGAATACTAGAAGAACTGAAATTATGAGTCTCATTTTTTCTCCAGTTTGGAACATCAGATCTTGTCATCTTAACAAAATCAGATCTGGTTTTATCTCGTTTAAGATATCTGCAATTCCTTTGCAAGTGACCTGGTTTTCCACAATAAAAGCAGTGTTTAGTAGAATGGAAAAAGTTATGTTTAGTGTTACCTGAATGGTATGTGCTTTCTTTGGAGCTTGACATAATTTCCTCTTTTCGTCATCGGGAGTTGGTAGAGATCCTTCACTTTTGTCAACCGTGGAAGGTTTTGGTTTAGAAGAATCTTTAGCTCTGACAAGTTTCACCTCTTTTCTAATACCAGGAGCGTCTATTCCTTCATAGCCCAATCCTCGTGTATCACGATGAATTCTACATGCTCCCAATATCGAGGTTAATTTTTTTGAGCTGCCATTTTTACACAAACTCTCTTTTAAGCTCGAGTTTTCTTCTTCGAACCGTTTGACATTTTCAAGCGCAATAACTAGATCATTCTTGGATGATTCACTTTGAACTTTGAGATCTTCTTCTTCCGAATCAAATAACAAGTTCATCTCAATGTTCTCTAAGTTATCTAGCTTTGCTTGAAGAATATGTTCCCGATCTCGACTTCTGGCAATTTCTTCTTTAAGCATTCGTATTTCGCTGAGATAATCTCTTGCACCAATAAAATCAAGTTGATCTTGCTAGTTTTTATTCCGACAACGAAGTCTGTGATATTTAACTTTCTCACCGAGTATGGTGCTTTCAACTTCCGAGAGTTTTTGATGACATTCCTTAAGAAGATTATTAGCAACTGGATCTTTATGGAACACTTCTTCGACAGAATCAGAATCAGTATCCGAAAGAATTTTTTCAGAAGCTAATGAAACCTCGCCTGCGTACTCTTGATGATCATAATATTCGGGTCCATTATCAAGAGTAGGCAAAGATGCTGCATATGCCGATTGTCTACGACTCCAGCTAGGACATACTGAAGAAAGGTGCCCGAAACCACGACAATTAAAGCATTGTACATCATCATTTGGAGATATTATACCTTTAGAAAAACTCTTTTTCATATCTCTCAAGAATTTTCTAAATTGTCGTGGAGTAACATCCTTAACATCTGGCGAACCAGATTTATCCTTAGAGGATTCAGAATTGTTTGCATCTTTAAAAGAAATCACCTCTTTTCCAGATCGGTGTTCATTATCAAAGATCTTTAACTTTCCAACATGAGTAATCATGGAGAGTGTAGAAAGATCGTTTGCTTCTTCAATGGCATGTTTCTTAGACTCGTATTTTGGCATGTTTCAATAGTTATTCCAAATGAAAATGAGGAGTTAACTATTTGGGAAAGTCTTTGGTTAAACTCATCAAAGGTTTCATCATCATACATACGAAGGTTTTCCCAGTCAGAAGCTAGGTATTGAACTCTTGCTTCTTTCTCTGCGACATTCCCTTCAAATACGGTTTCTAAGATATATCAAGTATCTTTAGACTTATTGCAAGTAGTCACATGATGCTGGAGATCTAGAGTAATGGCATGGATGATAGCATTTAATCCTTCATAGTTTTGCTTGGCAACAAGAATCTCAAGATCATCATAATCACCAATATCCTTCGCAACAATTACACCGTCTATTGTAACTAATGGAGGATTATAACCACTAACAATAGAACCCATGATTGAAAATCCCGCACTTGTATAAAAGCACGCATAAATTTTTTCGCCATAAATAGTTCATGCCATCGAAGGCTGGCGGTACGTTTATAGAGATAACACTTCTTTCCATATCAGATCGCTACAAACACAGACTTATAAGGTCTTTAACGTGTTTGACTGCTCTGATACTCATTGAAAATGCGGGGTCCTAACAACCACACCCAACAATTCGTTCGGCAATCTGAGAGGACTTACTCCAATATGCTTTCCAGAGAATCAACTAGACAGTCAGACTCAATCTAGAGTAAAGTATATCAAAGAGTTTAATATCTCTATTTATCAATTCAATCTGCAATCAAACAAATAGGAATTTGCGAGCCCGATTGAATATAAGAAATAACTTGGACGGTATCAATAACCAATATCCAAGTTTCAATAAATTTAATCAACAACCAAAGGTTGGATTCCCAATTGATTGAACTTACGCACAACCTGTGATATTTCAATTATAAAGATAAACAATATAATGCGGAAAATAAATAACACAGACATCAGAAATTTTGTTAACGAGGAAACCGAAAATGCAGAAAAACCCCGCTGGCATGGTTTGCCATTGGCACGGTGGTGCGGCTGGCATGGTTGGCATGCCTTGGCGCGGATACGTGGATGGCATGGTTTTCCATTGGCACAGTGGTGCGGCTAACATGGTTGGCATGCCTTGGCGCGAAGACGTGGCTGACATGGTTTTCCATTGGCATGGTGTGATAATTAGGGTTTGGTATATACGAAGATGATGTCGGTCAGTACTAAGGGTTCTACCGTGGAACATGACACATGTAAATGAAAAAAGGTACCCTGGTAATTCTTACGTAGGCATGTTGATTGATTCAATAAATGCGCTAATGGTTGTAGTGACGTCATGTCAGATGTATGGTTTTACGATTTTTACCCTAAGCTAAAAACCACCATCAACAGCTGTAAACCGCCAGACCAATGCCCCGGTGAGCATCCCCCAGTTTGTGACACGTTTGATGTCTCGAGTAAATGGGTCAAGTCATGAGACTCGCCACTAAAAGAAGCACACGGTGCTTTTAGGTCAAATAATAAAAAAATTTGTGGAATCAATACTTGTAAAGCATCGCTTATAATCGATGTTGAAAAGTAAGGGTACAACAACCACGCCCAATATTTCGCTTAGCAATCTGTATGGACAAACTCCAATATACTTTCTAGAGAATCAACTAGACAGTCAGACTCAATCTAGATAAAAAGTAGATCAAAGAGTTTATATATCAATCTCTCGATTTGATATATACTCAAAGAAAATAGAAATCTGCGAGTCTTTATCATATACTAGGGAGATAACTTGGATGGTACCAAAGACCAATATCCAAGTGTCAATTAATTTAAATCAACAACCAAAAGGTAGGATATCCTAATTGATTGAACAATGCACAACCTGTGATATTTCAATTATATAACAAAACATAATGCGGAAAAGAAATAACACAGACACCAAAATTTTGTTAATGAGGAAACCGCAAATGCAGAAAAACCCCGGGACCTAGTCCAGATTGAACACACACTGTATTAAGCCGTTACAGACACTATCCTACTCCAAATTATCTTCGGTCTAGACTGTAGTTGAACTCCAATCAATATCACACTGATCCAAGGTACAGTTATGCTCCTACTTCTCTGATCCCAGCAGGATACTATGTACTTGATTCCCTTAGCTGATCTCACCCACAACTAAGAGTTGCTACGACCCAAAGGCGAAGAATTTAATAAACAAATCTGTATCACACATAAAAGTCTACGATAATAGATAAATCCGTCTCACACGAATATAACTACGAGTTTTGTTCCGTATTTTGATAAATCAAGGTGAACATGAACCAATTGATAAACCGGACTTATATTCCCGAAGGACAGCCTAGTATTATCAATCACCTCACAATAAACTTAATCGACGCAGCGAAAAATATATTGTGGAATCACAAACGATGAGACGAAGTGTTTGTGACTTATTTTATATCTTACCTATCGGAGATATCAATCTCAAGCCAATTATTACAATTGTACTCGTACGATAGAAAAAACAAGATCAGATCACACAACTATAAGAAAGTAGTATCGGTCTGGCTTCACAATCCCAATGAAGTCTTTAAGTCGTTAACCTGGTTTAGAAGAAGAAACCAAAGGTTAAAGGAGAATCGACTCTAGATTAGCACAACTAGTATCACACAGAAGGTGTGGGGATTAGGTTTCCCAGTTGCTAGAGTTCTCCCTTATATAGTCTTTCAAATCAGGGTTTGCAATCAATGTTAGCTTGGTAACAAAGCATTCAATATTCACCGTTATGATGAAAATCTGATTAGATTCAAGCCAATATCTTTCAACCGTTAGATCGAAAACTAGCTTGTTACACAAAAATGAAATGCATGTTTCTAGGCTTGTGTAACCGTACCCAAACTTGTACATTTGTTGGTTCAACAATAGTCAACCAAATGGTTAGCCATATGATCACTTTCATATCAACCATATTCTTCTTCACCATAACTAGTTCAAGTGACTCAGATGAACTAGTTAGAGAGTTGTTCAATTGCAAGGAAATCTTATTGTAACTACACAAGACACAATTGAAGCAAAAACGATTTGATTCACTCGAATCAGTTCATGAACTATATATCCACGGTTTTGCAATTTTCATTCCTTAGTTTATATAAGAATAAGTTCACAAACATCGTTTTTAGATATAACCTACTCAAGTTCGCGGACTGGGTTCGCAGACTTAAGTTCCCGGACGGAGTTCACAAACTCTAGCAGAATTTCTCGGGTCGAGAACTTCCGCCAGTTCGCGGACTGAGTTCGCGGACTTGGCTCACGCCACTATTCCGGTTCTCTTGATCAACAAAGTTTGCAAACTTCAATTCAAGGAATAAGGACTTATACATATATGTGTTTCCACAATAATGCTTATATCCTCCAATGGTTATATAATCTAAACTCTCATTTTAATAATTGAAACATTCTTATAGGACGTTGATATTCTATAGTTGTTATTCACAAACTATTTTTCGTCAAAGTAAGCAATTTTCGAAGTGATTGAAACTTGTCATGACTTTCGTCATTAGGTAAATATGAACTTGGCTAAAGCGAAAGCTTACCAACACATATTTCGAGAAATAGATAGGCGAGATAAACTCGGCTCAAAATAGCAAATGTGTATAATCTAAGTCTATATAGATAAGTTCAAGTCTCCACATACCTTTTAGTTGATGAAGATCCACCGGTTCCTTGAGTAGTCCTTCGTCTTGTATGATGATTGCCATTGTAGGATCAGAATCTCGCAACAATTATGTCTCAGCGAAATTATCAATGGTACAACACAATAGTGTCGCAGAACAATTTCAGAAACGACATCAGCAAGGATCATGAAAAAGATGTGATAGTCCTGCGAAAATTAGAGAGCTTGCGAAATTAACATTTATAAGGTTGCGAGAATGTCGCAAACCATATCCGAAAATAAAGGAAAGATTAGCTGTCATCCACTATGTATTTCCTTATAAATAGTCATTCGAGTTGTAAAGGGAGAGAGAGATCTTTTTGAGTAAGAAACAAGCAAATAGGAGAGAGAAAGTCCAAAGCAGAGACCATTCTTGATTTCTTTATCTTTCTTATAAAAACATCCAAAGATTTATCAATAAACTTAAGAGTGTAAACCTAAAAATGAGTTGATCAACAATGAAATCATATGAGGGGTGTAGTGTAGGATTTCCTGCAACTACATAATGGCGCTAGAAACAGGGAAGAGTTGAAGATTATTCTAGAAAAAGCTAAAGATTGATATTGAGATTTGTGAAAATTTAAAGTGATTGATTAATAATTTTTCATAATTTCTTGCAATACTGTTAGCATTGAAGAAATGGCTAGAAGAAGAAATACATCCGAACAACCGACTACTATTAGAAGAAGCAAGAAAATTGCTGGAAGAGAAAGAAGTGAAATGGGAGAATCTACTAGAATGAGAAATAATAGAGAAAATCTAATTCAATCGCCAATTCAACAAACATTAGTTCAAGAGAGGAATACAGATTATGACAGAGTGAGCGTACACACTTGGCAATCAAATTCAGCAGAAGAAATAGAAGAAGAGCAACAAAATAGAAATTATAGACAGGAAGAGAGAAATCAAGAAGCAGATGAAGGAATAATTCATGGAAATGAGAAAATTGGAGCGTTAGAAACATTGAGACGAAGAATACATGAAGAAAGAAGAGCCGAGGCAGAAGAACGTACGAATTTAACAAGGCAAAATCACGAATTAAGGATGGAGAATATCATTGCAGAATAGAAGATAGAGAAGTATTACAAAATCATATTCCAGATCGACTAGAAGAGAAATGAGGCAAAATTCACCCACGATCAATGCTGGAAACAATATTCAAGAAGAAATATCAAATCCAAATGAAGAATATCGCGAAAATAGAGAAAGAACTGATGATCGTTACATTCCTCAAAATGAAACTTTTGATGATGGGCAAATTGGAGGAAATCAAGAGAACGGGCAAAATCAGAGACAAAATAACCAAGATGGCGAAGGAAATCAAGAGGAAGGAAGAAGAATTTTATATGTGAGAGAAACTCAAAGAAATCAATAGACAATTGAAGAATAAATTGAAAGACATAATGCTGAACAAGCACGTTTAATCTGCGAATGTGAAAGATTGAGAGTGGAAATGGAAGAACAAGAGCTTCAGAAGACAATTCGCCAGAACAATCATGACAATCGAGAAAGAAGGCGTATACAAAACCGGAATAACGATAATCTCAATGAGGAGTATGATAGAGTAAAGAGAATGGCTGAAAGACAGCGAATTGAATTGATAAGAAATGAACAAAATTATGGAGGGGAAAATGAACGACATCATCATTTGCGAATTCAAGATAGGGATGAGGAAGAGAATCGCAGAAGAAGACGAGATGAGGAGAATGAAGAAGAGATATGAAATTTCGCAAGAGAAGATAGACGTGAACGCAGAAGAAGAGAAGCAAGATTAAAGAGACCAATGGGTCAAGATTCAGGTGTAAATAAACAAATCTTGAAAGAATTAGAAGAAATGAGAGGAATGCTAAATAACAGAGAAGAAGTAGGTAGAAGACAATTGGATGAAGCAATAGAAGAAGCTGCGAAAACTCCATTTACAAGGGAAGTACAATTAGGAGGAATACCACCGAAATGCAATTTGCCCGCATTAACCAGCATTTTCGATGGAACAACTTGTGAAATTCAACACATTAAAGCTTATGTGAGGTGCATGTTACAATGGGAAAATCATAATGCGGTATTGTGAAAATATTTCGCATCCATCTTAAGGGGAGAAGTGTTAAAACGGTTTGAAGGTTTACCAAAGAATACAATAACCTCCTTCAATCATTTGCAGACCACATTCTTGGGAGCATATATAAGTAATAATTCCTCACGACCTGGTATAGAAGATGTGTTTGGATTAAAACAAAGGATTGGCGAAAGTTTGAAACACTTGACTAAAAGATGGAGAACTATGTGTAGCGAAATAGCTGGCCGTGTAGATAAGAGATATCTCATATTATCATTTATCAATGCTATGTTTGCAACAAACCTGTTGTATGTCCAAATTTTCAGAGTCAAGAATACGATTACAATAACTGAATTGCGAGAACTTCAAGAAGAATACATTGCTTTAGAGGAAAAACAAAATGAAATGGAATCATATCCAGTTGCGAACACCAGCTCACAAACAGCGAATGCGAGCTTATTACCCAAGCTAATAAACATAGTGGAGAATACTTCGCAAGTACAACAAGAAAAGGAGACAAGTAACAATCATCAGAAATTGGTAGCTATGGGGAGCCGAGATCAAGAAGAGTATGAAAGAGAAAGAAATTTCTACAGTCGTGGAGGAAATAACAATATTCAAAGACTCGATCAACCGCAAGAAACTTATAGAGGTCAAAGACCAAACTTTAATAGAGGGCAAGGAAGTCATGAAGTAATATGGGAAGAAATCAAGATGCCACCTCTAAAGGCAAGTGTAGAGAAGATATGAGAAGCTATAATTTTGATGGAGAATATGCCAACACCATGGAACATGGGAACGTAACCGCCCCCAAATCACAGAAGTCATGAATTTTGTTCTTATCATCATTTTCATGGACATACCACAAACGATTGTAGAAACGTCAAGAGAATTATTTTGAGAATGATAGATCAAGGAAAACTAAACGACTTTTTGATAGGGCATCCGCAATCTCAACCGTTACCACCACCGCCAAAACATCACAAAGTGAATACGATGAAATAGAAAGAAACATTCTTCATAGAAGTTGGTGCAAAAGCAAAAAATCTATTTTGTCACTCTATCGTACATTCATATAATACAATTGAAGATTTTCATGATAATGTGTTGAGTAGAGTGTTCGCAAGAGATAATAATGGAAGAGAAATTATGAATATTGCGAAAATCTCGCGACTAGAGGAATGACAGAAACAGATCATTTCTTTTACCGCAGAAGAAATTCCCGAATGAGAAGAGATGCATGACAATCCATTGGTAATAAAATTAGAAATTAATCCAAAACCGAAAGAAGATGAGGATGATGAAGCTGAAGATTCGTGGGCAATCAATAGAATTCTAGTCGATACTGGAAGCTCTGTGAACATCTTATTTTATCATACTTATAAAACCATGGGTGGAAGAGATGATGATCTTATACCATCAACATATAAGATATATGGTTTTAATGGTACTGCTAACAAGCCTAAAAGGGAGGTTACTATGCAAATTCTATTGAAGGGAATATCTTCTGAAATCTCATTCTGTGTCGTTGATGTAGAATCACCCTACAATGCATTAATTGGTCGACCTTGGATACATGGGATTCTAGGTGTAGCTTCAACTTTCCACCAATGCATCAAATTCCCTCACCTCAATGGTGTAGGAATCATAAAGGGAGATTGGGTTGAAGGAAAGAAATGTTACGAAACTGAGATAGAATCTTGCGAAGGAAGAGCAAACAAGAAGGAA
Source organism: Papaver somniferum (assembly GCF_003573695.1). Taxonomy (NCBI): domain Eukaryota; kingdom Viridiplantae; phylum Streptophyta; class Magnoliopsida; order Ranunculales; family Papaveraceae; genus Papaver; species Papaver somniferum. The sequence goes on from NC_039360.1 coordinate 185,053,126, forward strand.
AACTGGCGACACAAAATCAAAGACGTACAAAAAAGTGAGAGGTTGATGGTAGATACAATCGAAAAGAAAGAAGAAGAGATGTTGCGAAATTAATGCTAGCTCGGAATAAAAAGGATGAACATACCACTACCAAGGAAGCAGTAGCAGAAAATAATAAAGAAGCAGAGGATGGCAAAGATAATAAAAAAGAAATGTATGAATGATTAAGTTGTTGCGATAATCTCGCAATAAGTAAAATTCTCAAAAATACATTTGATTGAACAACAAAATTGAGATTGCGAAATTCAGATATAATATAATGATTTGCGAGATTCTCGCAGAGATAATGAATTTTACAGAAAATAATCAGAGAAGAATGACAAAAGAGAAAGAGGCGAACCTTTATGGCGTACACCCTAGTTCGCGAATACAATTTCGCAAGAGGCAAATGTAAGACCTAAAGTACGTCATATAAGGGGGTACCTATTGCATGATTCAGGGAAAGGCTACACCGCCACCAGAACCTGAGTCATGGAGATTTGGGGTCAATGAAGCCCATCCGGGAGAGGCACCTTGGATTCTCAACTTAAGCATATGAATTAGGTTGGGCAACTAAGGTAATAAGGACTCTCCCAAGGAGTGCATAATCTGATCAAGGCGCCGAGGTACACGGTTGAGTCAAGAGTGCCGGGGGCGTTTGAAGCGTCCTTGTCATTCTTGAAAAGTCTTGGCTCATACTGCACTCGGCCTGAAGAAAACCCCACTTAGGGTGCAGTCTCGTAACCATAAGCCCTATAGGTAAAAGAGATAAGAGGCTGCGAAAACAACTGGTTGTTGTTAAGACTGGATGGGAGGAGCTAACCTTGTATGGTAGAAGTACGCCTCCTTGAAGGGGCAACCAGGGGGGAGATAAGGGTGGCACCGTCCATTAGGGAGATGATAAGTTTCTTAAGACGCAAATGTCATAAGGCTTTTTATTCGTAAGGATATTAAGGCTTGTCATATTTGTGCAACAATCCTGAAGAGGCAATAATACAAAAGAAAAAAGATAAGACGAGATCAATGGGTTTTCGCATGAAAGTGCGAAGACGTCCTGCGATTTCGTTGCAAGACGGCAATGTCATGGGGCTTTATTTTCGCAAGAATATTTAAGCCTGTCATATTGTCGCAACATTCCTGAAGAGGCCATAATACAAAATAAAAAGTTAAGGCAAGATCAATGGGTTTTTGCATGAAAATGCAAGGACGTCCTGCGATTTTGTCGCAATGACAAGAGGTGGCATAATAAGACCTTTAATTAGGAAGGAAAAATAAGACCACACAGGAATGAGATTTTGAAAGAAACAAAAATCACTTCGCAAAAGGTTGCGAAATTATACAATAAGAAATTTTTTATGAAATCTCTCATTTGGATTCAAATAACAGAGGCAAGTATGGGAATGTATGAAATTAGAAAATGTTATTTATCTCCATATGAGAGATTTACTCAAAAATTCAAGAATTAATGATTATATTGATTAGATGTATTGCAAAGAAGAATTGTTTTCATTTATGCAGGTTAAAATGGAAGAAACACAAATATACAGAAAGAAGGAATAAATGTACAAGTATTACAAAGAATCAAAGAAAGAAGTAAAGAATATTTCTTGGTTAATCCTTCATTATCTTCATCAGACTTGTTTCCTTCTTCATCTGCGTCAGAATCTTCATCACCATCAGAACTTCCATCACTATCAGATTCTTCATCGTCAGCTTCGCTATCAGAGATAACCAAACTGGGAGTATTCTGTGGGATTTCTTCTAAAAGACAAGGATAATCAGAATGTGGGATATTATGATCATCACAAACCATCTGGATGGTTTGATTGCGAAAATGCATAGCGTCATTCTTAAAATTCTCGACAGTGATTATGATTTGATTCTTCAATCTAGAAAACTTGTCGTTGCGAGAAGAAAGATTATTTGCGAGTTCCTCATTTTCAGCTTCAAGTTCTTCAATCTTTTCACGATATTTATTTTCAGAATCTGCGAACAAAAGATAACCAATTATTAACTTGATGAAAATTCATAAGAAGCAAAAGATTAGTAAAGAAGAGCAATTAGCAACCTTCTCTGTCAGAAATCATGTCTCTAATCAAGGCTGTATGTTCAACTTGGAGACTAACATTTACGCCTAAATATTTTCGCAGCCCATAAAAATTCATCCTCACTACTTATGAGAAGACGAGAACGAATTTTATTTTCCCTTTCGCAGAGTTCAATATTCTTGCGGTTAGCTTCATCTCGCTCAAGTTGAACTTCAAGGAGAGCCTCTTGGAATTTCGCCAAAGCCTTGGCACCTTGATAAGAGGGTATTAGAAATTTCGCCAAAGCCTTGGCACCAATCCCCGGCAACGGCGCCAAAAACTTGGTAGTCCCCGGCAACGGCGCCAAAAACTTGGCAGGCCTCTAAAAGGGTATTAGAAATTTATCCCCGGCCAAAAACTTGGTGGGCCCGGAGATATGTATAAAAATGAAGCGCAATGAAAACGGGGGCCTACAGTAATACCGCAAGTGCACGGTCGTCGGTTGTAGCTCGTGCAAGTACGGGTCGATCCACAGAGATCGGGTGTGTTTTGGAGTGTTTAGCTAATTGGGTTCCTAAATTGCTATTGGGCTATGAAGCCTTTTGGCTTAAATTGGGCTTTGAGTACTAATGGGTTTGTTCACAATAAAATGAACTGAGCTTGGGCTCAGTTGGTCTCTGAAGTGTAAATGGGCTTTGGCCTTAAACTTAAACTGGGCTTTGAGCCTTAATGAAATGGGCCTCAGTGAACTAAACCTTGGGCTTTGGTTTCAGTCAAGGATCTGGGCCTTTGGACTTCACTGATTTGAACTTGGGCTCAGTTGGATGGGAGGCAGCAGCAGCTGCAGAAAAAGGAAGGCAGCAGCACAAGCAGCAGGAGCAAGAGCTGCACAGCAAGGCCAAGAAAAAGAAGTAGCAATGCAGCAGTGGTAGCAGGGTAGCTGCAAGGGAAGTGAAGGCAGCAGCAATACTGCACAGCAGTGAGGCAACAACAGGGAGGGCCACAGCAACAGCAGCTGCAGGAGAAAGAAGTGGCAGCAACAGCTGCAGCAGTGCAAAGAAAGAAGACTGCAACACTGTACACAGCTGCACAAGCAGTAAAATGCAGCAGCAACAACAGCAGAGGCAGCAGTGTAGCAGAAACAGACAAGGCAGTGAAGCAAAAACTAAACAGTAGCAGCATAAGCAGTTAAGACTGCACAGGGCAAAGACAAGAAACAAAGCAAGTTAACCAAGGCCTAAGGCCAAGGGCAGGGGTGATAAAGAAACTGAAATGAAGCAATACTAAGGCAAGAATACAGGCAAACAAATAGAATGGGAAGAAAACTAGCTTGCTATGAGCACTAGTTTCTCCCAATGCTCAATCAACAGTGCAACCTAAGCATACAACAAGAATGGCAAGATAATCAGCTTGCTATGAGCACTGATTTCTTCCATTGCACAATTAGTTCATTGCTTCAAATGTATCTAGCCTAGCATTCCATCAAATGTGACAGAAAATTAAACACAACAGTGAACATGTAACAAACATCAACAGGAGAGAATAGCATTAACAGGACACAAGTAACAGGCATTAACAGAACATGATCACATTAACATAAATAACAGGAGCATTAACAGAGCATTAACTATAAATAACAGGAGAAAATAGCATTAACAGAACATGAACATGAACATAAATGAAAGTGAAAATATTAACAGAACACATTAACATTTAACAGGACATGAGAGTCCTGGATGTTGTCTACTCCAAGCATAGTTTTTACAACAATCCCACAATACCTATTTATACCCACAGACAATTAGGGTTCTACCCAATTTTCACCCAAAATAACAGTAGCTAGGGTTGGTGATTACTCACCTAATTTGATGTAGCAACATCAAATTGAACTCGACCCATTACTCTATTTGTTCTCCTGTATCACCTCCATGCATCAATTGCTTCTCTAGCACACGTTAATCCATCAACCCATAACCTAGGGTTTAGGTTAGGTAATGAGTTGATGGGATAAAGGGCTAGAATGATGGGGGAAGTTTTCAATCACGTGTAGGATGATGACGGAGGTGGTATGGTGGTGTTTGGTGGCGACAGGGAGTGGTGGCGATGATGGTGGCGACAGTTGCAGGGTGATGGTTCTGCAGAGGGGGGTGATGGAGGAGATGGCTCGACTGTTTGGGAGAAGGGGGGTGTTTGGGTAGGTGGTATAGGTTCGGTTGCTAGGGTGTTAGGCGTATCTACCGAGTCTTGATGTTCTGTGACTCTGAGCTGCGAGATGCGAAGATGGTAGGTAGATCGGACGGTGATGTGAAGTGAAGCTTGTAGCGACCGTCAGATTTTTTGATACAACGAAGTTAACGGCTCTAGATGGGGTTAGGTGTTGTAGTGTAAGGCGGAGATATCAAACTTTGATGAACAGCAAGGGAGCGACCGTTGGATTCAACTACCATCTAATCTGAAGGCTTGGAATTTCAGCGCTGTGGTGCTTGGCAGAGACTTCAGATTTTGATGCTCTATGAAGGAGCGACCGTCGGATGCTTCTGAGAACTGATCTGATGGCTGAGAACGGAGGCGCTTTTGTGTGTAGAAAATGAGGTTGTGCGCACCATTCTTCGCGGCTTCCTTGCGTAATTTCTCCCGGCTTTTCACTACTTTTCTGCTCTTTTCGCTCCGCGACTCATCCGAACTTTATTTATTACCTAAAAATGCAAAATTAATTAATAAAAATATTTATTCTTGAAAACAACGAAAATACAGAATATGGGATAAAATGTAGAATTAATGCATAAAAGATGAGTTAAAATGCCAACAAAAAGGGATAAATATATACAATATTTGGCACTCATCACTTCAACTTTCCACCAATGCATCAAATTCCCTCACCTCAATGGTGTAGGAATCATAAAGGGAGATTGGGTTGAAGGAAAGAAATGTTACGAAACTGAGATAGAATCTTGCGAAGGAAGAGCAAACAAGAAGGAAAACTGGCGACACAAAATCAAAGACGTACAAAAAAGTGAGAGGTTGATGGTAGATACAATCGAAAAGAAAGAAGAAGAGATGTTGCGAAATTAATGCTAGCTCGGAATAAAAAGGATGAACATACCACTACCAAGGAAGCAGTAGCAGAAAATAATAAAGAAGCAGAGGATGGCAAAGATAATAAAAAAGAAATGTATGAATGATTAAGTTGTTGCGATAATCTCGCAATAAGTAAAATTCTCAAAAATACATTTGATTGAACAACAAAATTGAGATTGCGAAATTCAGATATAATATAATGATTTGCGAGATTCTCGCAGAGATAATGAATTTTACAGAAAATAATCAGAGAAGAATGACAAAAGAGAAAGAGGCGAACCTTTATGGCGTACACCCTAGTTCGCGAATACAATTTCGCAAGAGGCAAATGTAAGACCTAAAGTACGTCATATAAGGGGGTACCTATTGCATGATTCAGGGAAAGGCTACACCGCCACCAGAACCTGAGTCATGGAGATTTGGGGTCAATGAAGCCCATCCGGGAGAGGCACCTTGGATTCTCAACTTAAGCATATGAATTAGGTTGGGCAACTAAGGTAATAAGGACTCTCCCAAGGAGTGCATAATCTGATCAAGGCGCCGAGGTACACGGTTGAGTCAAGAGTGCCGGGGGCGTTTGAAGCGTCCTTGTCATTCTTGAAAAGTCTTGGCTCATACTGCACTCGGCCTGAAGAAAACCCCACTTAGGGTGCAGTCTCGTAACCATAAGCCCTATAGGTAAAAGAGATAAGAGGCTGCGAAAACAACTGGTTGTTGTTAAGACTGGATGGGAGGAGCTAACCTTGTATGGTAGAAGTACGCCTCCTTGAAGGGGCAACCAGGGGGGAGATAAGGGTGGCACCGTCCATTAGGGAGATGATAAGTTTCTTAAGACGCAAATGTCATAAGGCTTTTTATTCGTAAGGATATTAAGGCTTGTCATATTTGTGCAACAATCCTGAAGAGGCAATAATACAAAAGAAAAAAGATAAGACGAGATCAATGGGTTTTCGCATGAAAGTGCGAAGACGTCCTGCGATTTCGTTGCAAGACGGCAATGTCATGGGGCTTTATTTTCGCAAGAATATTTAAGCCTGTCATATTGTCGCAACATTCCTGAAGAGGCCATAATACAAAATAAAAAGTTAAGGCAAGATCAATGGGTTTTTGCATGAAAATGCAAGGACGTCCTGCGATTTTGTCGCAATGACAAGAGGTGGCATAATAAGACCTTTAATTAGGAAGGAAAAATAAGACCACACAGGAATGAGATTTTGAAAGAAACAAAAATCACTTCGCAAAAGGTTGCGAAATTATACAATAAGAAATTTTTTATGAAATCTCTCATTTGGATTCAAATAACAGAGGCAAGTATGGGAATGTATGAAATTAGAAAATGTTATTTATCTCCATATGAGAGATTTACTCAAAAATTCAAGAATTAATGATTATATTGATTAGATGTATTGCAAAGAAGAATTGTTTTCATTTATGCAGGTTAAAATGGAAGAAACACAAATATACAGAAAGAAGGAATAAATGTACAAGTATTACAAAGAATCAAAGAAAGAAGTAAAGAATATTTCTTGGTTAATCCTTCATTATATTCATCAGACTTGTCTCCTTCTTCATCTGCGTCAGAATCTTCATCACCATCAGAACTTCCATCACTATCAGATTCTTCATCGTCAGCTTCGCTATCAGAGATAACCAAACTGGGAGTATTCTGTGGGATTTCTTCTAAAAGACAAGGATAATCAGAATGTGGGATATTATGATCATCACAAACCATCTGGATGGTTTGATTGCGAAAATGCATAGCGTCATTCTTAAAATTCTCGACAGTGATTATGATTTGATTCTTCAATCTAGAAAACTTGTCGTTGCGAGAAGAAAGATTATTTGCGAGTTCCTCATTTTCAGCTTCAAGTTCTTCAATCTTTTCACGATATTTATTTTCAGAATCTGCGAACAAAAGATAACCAATTATTAACTTGATGAAAATTCATAAGAAGCAAAAGATTAGTAAAGAAGAGCAATTAGCAACCTTCTCTGTCAGAAATCATGTCTCTAATCAAGGCTGTATGTTCAACTTGGAGACTAACATTTACGCCTAACTATTTTCGCAGCCCATAAAAATTCATCCTCACTACTTATGAGAAGACGAGAACGAATTTTATTTTCCCTTTCGCAGAGTTCAATATTCTTGCGGTTAGCTTCATCTCGCTCAAGTTGAACTTCAAGGAGAGCCTCTTGGAATTTCGCCAAAGCCTTGGCACCTTGATAAGAGGGTATTAGAAATTTCGCCAAAGCCTTGGCACCAATCCCCGGCAACGGCGCCAAAAACTTGGTAGTCCCCGGCAACGGCGCCAAAAACTTGGCAGGCCTCTAAAAGGGTATTAGAAATTTATCCCCGGCCAAAAACTTGGTGGGCCCGGAGATATGTATAAAAATGAAGCGCAATGAAAACGGGGGCCTACAGTAATACCGCAAGTGCACGGTCGTCGGTTGTAGCTCGTGCAAGTACGGGTCGATCCACAGAGATCGGGTGTGTTTTGGAGTGTTTAGCTAATTGGGTTCCTAAATTGCTATTGGGCTATGAAGCCTTTTGGCTTAAATTGGGCTTTGAGTACTAATGGGTTTGTTCACAATAAAATGAACTGAGCTTGGGCTCAGTTGGTCTCTGAAGTGTAAATGGGCTTTGGCCTTAAACTTAAACTGGGCTTTGAGCCTTAATGAAATGGGCCTCAGTGAACTAAACCTTGGGCTTTGGTTTCAGTCAAGGATCTGGGCCTTTGGACTTCACTGATTTGAACTTGGGCTCAGTTGGATGGGAGGCAGCAGCAGCTGCAGAAAAAGGAAGGCAGCAGCACAAGCAGCAGGAGCAAGAGCTGCACAGCAAGGCCAAGAAAAAGAAGTAGCAATGCAGCAGTGGTAGCAGGGTAGCTGCAAGGGAAGTGAAGGCAGCAGCAATACTGCACAGCAGTGAGGCAACAACAGGGAGGGCCACAGCAACAGCAGCTGCAGGAGAAAGAAGTGGCAGCAACAGCTGCAGCAGTGCAAAGAAAGAAGACTGCAACACTGTACACAGCTGCACAAGCAGTAAAATGCAGCAGCAACAACAGCAGAGGCAGCAGTGTAGCAGAAACAGACAAGGCAGTGAAGCAAAAACTAAACAGTAGCAGCATAAGCAGTTAAGACTGCACAGGGCAAAGACAAGAAACAAAGCAAGTTAACCAAGGCCTAAGGCCAAGGGCAGGGGTGATAAAGAAACTGAAATGAAGCAATACTAAGGCAAGAATACAGGCAAACAAATAGAATGGGAAGAAAACTAGCTTGCTATGAGCACTAGTTTCTCCCAATGCTCAATCAACAGTGCAACCTAAGCATACAACAAGAATGGCAAGATAATCAGCTTGCTATGAGCACTGATTTCTTCCATTGCACAATTAGTTCATTGCTTCAAATGTATCTAGCCTAGCATTCCATCAAATGTGACAGAAAATTAAACACAACAGTGAACATGTAACAAACATCAACAGGAGAGAATAGCATTAACAGGACACAAGTAACAGGCATTAACAGAACATGATCACATTAACATAAATAACAGGAGCATTAACAGAGCATTAACTATAAATAACAGGAGAAAATAGCATTAACAGAACATGAACATGAACATAAATGAAAGTGAAAATATTAACAGAACACATTAACATTTAACAGGACATGAGAGTCCTGGATGTTGTCTACTCCAAGCATAGTTTTTACAACAATCCCACAATACCTATTTATACCCACAGACAATTAGGGTTCTACCCAATTTTCACCCAAAATAACAGTAGCTAGGGTTGGTGATTACTCACCTAATTTGATGTAGCAACATCAAATTGAACTCGACCCATTACTCTATTTGTTCTCCTGTATCACCTCCATGCATCAATTGCTTCTCTAGCACACGTTAATCCATCAACCCATAACCTAGGGTTTAGGTTAGGTAATGAGTTGATGGGATAAAGGGCTAGAATGATGGGGGAAGTTTTCAATCACGTGTAGGATGATGACGGAGGTGGTATGGTGGTGTTTGGTGGCGACAGGGAGTGGTGGCGATGATGGTGGCGACAGTTGCAGGGTGATGGTTCTGCAGAGGGGGGTGATGGAGGAGATGGCTCGACTGTTTGGGAGAAGGGGGGTGTTTGGGTAGGTGGTATAGGTTCGGTTGCTAGGGTGTTAGGCGTATCTACCGAGTCTTGATGTTCTGTGACTCTGAGCTGCGAGATGCGAAGATGGTAGGTAGATCGGACGGTGATGTGAAGTGAAGCTTGTAGCGACCGTCAGATTTTTTGATACAACGAAGTTAACGGCTCTAGATGGGGTTAGGTGTTGTAGTGTAAGGCGGAGATATCAAACTTTGATGAACAGCAAGGGAGCGACCGTTGGATTCAACTACCATCTAATCTGAAGGCTTGGAATTTCAGCGCTGTGGTGCTTGGCAGAGACTTCAGATTTTGATGCTCTATGAAGGAGCGACCGTCGGATGCTTCTGAGAACTGATCTGATGGCTGAGAACGGAGGCGCTTTTGTGTGTAGAAAATGAGGTTGTGCGCACCATTCTTCGCGGCTTCCTTGCGTAATTTCTCCCGGCTTTTCACTACTTTTCTGCTCTTTTCGCTCCGCGACTCATCCGAACTTTATTTATTACCTAAAAATGCAAAATTAATTAATAAAAATATTTATTCTTGAAAACAACGAAAATACAGAATATGGGATAAAATGTAGAATTAATGCATAAAAGATGAGTTAAAATGCCAACAAAAAGGGATAAATATATACAATATTTGGCACTCATCACTTCAACTTTCCACCAATGCATCAAATTCCCTCACCTCAATGGTGTAGGAATCATAAAGGGAGATTGGGTTGAAGGAAAGAAATGTTACGAAACTGAGATAGAATCTTGCGAAGGAAGAGCAAACAAGAAGGAAAACTGGCGACACAAAATCAAAGACGTACAAAAAAGTGAGAGGTTGATGGTAGATACAATCGAAAAGAAAGAAGAAGAGATGTTGCGAAATTAATGCTAGCTCGGAATAAAAAGGATGAACATACCACTACCAAGGAAGCAGTAGCAGAAAATAATAAAGAAGCAGAGGATGGCAAAGATAATAAAAAAGAAATGTATGAATGATTAAGTTGTTGCGATAATCTCGCAATAAGTAAAATTCTCAAAAATACATTTGATTGAACAACAAAATTGAGATTGCGAAATTCAGATATAATATAATGATTTGCGAGATTCTCGCAGAGATAATGAATTTTACAGAAAATAATCAGAGAAGAATGACAAAAGAGAAAGAGGCGAACCTTTATGGCGTACACCCTAGTTCGTGAATACAATTTCGCAAGAGGCAAATGTAAGACCTAAAGTACGTCATATAAGGGGGTACCTATTGCATGATTCAGGGAAAGGCTACACCGCCACCAGAACCTGAGTCATGGAGATTTGGGGTCAATGAAGCCCATCCGGGAGAGGCACCTTGGATTCTCAACTTAAGCATATGAATTAGGTTGGGCAACTAAGGTAATAAGGACTCTCCCAAGGAGTGCATAATCTGATCAAGGCGCCGAGGTACACGGTTGAGTCAAGAGTGCCGGGGGCGTTTGAAGCGTCCTTGTCATTCTTGAAAAGTCTTGGCTCATACTGCACTCGTCCTGAAGAAAACCCCACTTAGGGTGCAGTCTCGTAACCATAAGCCCTATAGGTAAAAGAGATAAGAGGCTGCGAAAACAACTGGTTGTTGTTAAGACTGGATGGGAGGAGCTAACCTTGTATGGTAGAAGTACGCCTCCTTGAAGGGGCAACCAGGGGGGAGATAAGGGCGGCACCGTCCATTAGGGAGATGATAAGTTTCTTAAGACGCAAATGTCATAAGGCTTTTTATTCGTAAGGATATTAAGGCTTGTCATATTTGTGCAACAATCCTGAAGAGGCAATAATACAAAAGAAAAAAGATAAGACGAGATCAATGGGTTTTCGCATGAAAGTGTGAAGACGTCCTGCGATTTCGTTGCAAGACGGCAATGTCATGGGGCTTTATTTTCGCAAGAATATTTAAGCCTGTCATATTGTCGCAACATTCCTGAAGAGGCCATAATACAAAATAAAAAGTTAAGGCAAGATCAATGGGTTTTTGCATGAAAATGCAAGGACGTCCTGCGATTTTGTCGCAATGACAAGAGGTGGCATAATAAGACCTTTAATTAGGAAGGAAAAATAAGACCACACAGGAATGAGATTTTGAAAGAAACAAAAATCACTTCGCAAAAGGTTGCGAAATTATACAATAAGAATTTTTTTATGAAATCTCTCATTTGGATTCAAATAACAGAGGCAAGTATGGGAATGTATGAAATTAGAAAATGTTATTTATCTCCATATGAGAGATTTACTCAAAAATTCAAGAATTAATGATTATATTGATTAGATGTATTTCAAAGAAGAATTGTTTTCATTTATGCAGGTTAAAATGGAAGAAACACAAATATACAGAAAGAAGGAATAAATGTACAAGTATTACAAAGAATCAAAGAAAGAAGTAAAGAATATTTCTTGGTTAATCCTTCATTATATTCATCAGACTTGTCTCCTTCTTCATCTGCGTCAGAATCTTCATCACCATCAGAACTTCCATCACTATCAGATTCTTCATCGTCAGCTTCGCTATCAGAGATAACCAAACTGGGAGTATTCTGTGGGATTTCTTCTAAAAGACAAGGATAATCAGAATGTGGGATATTATGATCATCACAAACCATCTGGATGGTTTGATTGCGAAAATGCATAGCGTCATTCTTAAAATTCTCGACAGTGATTATGATTTGATTCTTCAATCTAGAAAACTTGTCGTTGCGAGAAGAAAGATTATTTGCGAGTTCCTCATTTTCAGCTTCAAGTTCTTCAATCTTTTCACGATATTTATTTTCAGAATCTGCGAACAAAAGATAACCAATTATTAACTTGATGAAAATTCATAAGAAGCAAAAGATTAGTAAAGAAGAGCAATTAGCAACCTTCTCTGTCAGAAATCATGTCTCTAATCAAGGCTGTATGTTCAACTTGGAGACTAACATTTACGCCTAACTATTTTCGCAGCCCATAAAAATTCATCCTCACTACTTATGAGAAGACGAGAACGAATTTTATTTTCCCTTTCGCAGAGTTCAATATTCTTGCGGTTAGCTTCATCTCGCTCAAGTTGAACTTCAAGGAGAGCCTCTTGGAATTTCGCTAAAGCCTTGGCACCTTGATAAGAGGGTATTAGAAATTTCGCCAAAGCCTTGGCACCAATCCCCGGCAACGGCGCCAAAAACTTGGTAGTCCCCGGCAACGGCGCCAAAAACTTGGCAGGCCTCTAAAAGGGTATTAGAAATTTATCCCCGGCCAAAAACTTGGTGGGCCCGGAGATATGTATAAAAATGAAGCGCAATGAAAACGGGGGCCTACAGTAATACCGCAAGTGCACGGTCGTCGGTTGTAGCTCGTGCAAGTACGGGTCGATCCACAGAGATCGGGTGTGTTTTGGAGTGTTTAGCTAATTGGGTTCCTAAATTGCTATTGGGCTATGAAGCCTTTTGGCTTAAATTGGGCTTTGAGTACTAATGGGTTTGTTCACAATAAAATGAACTGAGCTTGGGCTCAGTTGGTCTCTGAAGTGTAAATGGGCTTTGGCCTTAAACTTAAACTGGGCTTTGAGCCTTAATGAAATGGGCCTCAGTGAACTAAACCTTGGGCTTTGGTTTCAGTCAAGGATCTGGGCCTTTGGACTTCACTGATTTGAACTTGGGCTCAGTTGGATGGGAGGCAGCAGCAGCTGCAGAAAAAGGAAGGCAGCAGCACAAGCAGCAGGAGCAAGAGCTGCACAGCAAGGCCAAGAAAAAGAAGTAGCAATGCAGCAGTGGTAGCAGGGTAGCTGCAAGGGAAGTGAAGGCAGCAGCAATACTGCACAGCAGTGAGGCAACAACAGGGAGGGCCACAGCAACAGCAGCTGCAGGAGAAAGAAGTGGCAGCAACAGCTGCAGCAGTGCAAAGAAAGAAGACTGCAACACTGTACACAGCTGCACAAGCAGTAAAATGCAGCAGCAACAACAGCAGAGGCAGCAGTGTAGCAGAAACAGACAAGGCAGTGAAGCAAAAACTAAACAGTAGCAGCATAAGCAGTTAAGACTGCACAGGGCAAAGACAAGAAACAAAGCAAGTTAACCAAGGCCTAAGGCCAAGGGCAGGGGTGATAAAGAAACTGAAATGAAGCAATACTAAGGCAAGAATACAGGCAAACAAATAGAATGGGAAGAAAACTAGCTTGCTATGAGCACTAGTTTCTCCCAATGCTCAATCAACAGTGCAACCTAAGCATACAACAAGAATGGCAAGATAATCAGCTTGCTATGAGCACTGATTTCTTCCATTGCACAATTAGTTCATTGCTTCAAATGTATCTAGCCTAGCATTCCATCAAATGTGACAGAAAATTAAACACAACAGTGAACATGTAACAAACATCAACAGGAGAGAATAGCATTAACAGGACACAAGTAACAGGCATTAACAGAACATGATCACATTAACATAAATAACAGGAGCATTAACAGAGCATTAACTATAAATAACAGGAGAAAATAGCATTAACAGAACATGAACATGAACATAAATGAAAGTGAAAATATTAACAGAACACATTAACATTTAACAGGACATGAGAGTCCTGGATGTTGTCTACTCCAAGCATAGTTTTTACAACAATCCCACAATACCTATTTATACCCACAGACAATTAGGGTTCTACCCAATTTTCACCCAAAATAACAGTAGCTAGGGTTGGTGATTACTCACCTAATTTGATGTAGCAACATCAAATTGAACTCGACCCATTACTCTATTTGTTCTCCTGTATCACCTCCATGCATCAATTGCTTCTCTAGCACACGTTAATCCATCAACCCATAACCTAGGGTTTAGGTTAGGTAATGAGTTGATGGGATAAAGGGCTAGAATGATGGGGGAAGTTTTCAATCACGTGTAGGATGATGACGGAGGTGGTATGGTGGTGTTTGGTGGCGACAGGGAGTGGTGGCGATGATGGTGGCGACAGTTGCAGGGTGATGGTTCTGCAGAGGGGGGTGATGGAGGAGATGGCTCGACTGTTGGGAGAAGGGGGGTGTTTGGGTAGGTGGTATAGGTTCGGTTGCTAGGGTGTTAGGCGTATCTACCGAGTCTTGATGTTCTGTGACTCTGAGCTGCGAGATGCGAAGATGGTAGGTAGATCGGACGGTGATGTGAAGTGAAGCTTGTAGCGACCGTCAGATTTTTTGATACAACGAAGTTAACGGCTCTAGATGGGGTTAGGTGTTGTAGTGTAAGGCGGAGATATCAAACTTTGATGAACAGCAAGGGAGCGACCGTTGGATTCAACTACCATCTAATCTGAAGGCTTGGAATTTCAGCGCTGTGGTGCTTGGCAGAGACTTCAGATTTTGATGCTCTATGAAGGAGCGACCGTCGGATGCTTCTGAGAACTGATCTGATGGCTGAGAACGGAGGCGCTTTTGTGTTAGAAAATGAGGTTGTGCGCACCATTCTTCGCGGCTTCCTTGCGTAATTTCTCCCGGCTTTTCACTACTTTTCTGCTCTTTTCGCTCCGCGACTCATCCGAACTTTATTTATTACCTAAAAATGCAAAATTAATTAATAAAAATATTTATTCTTGAAAACAACGAAAATACAGAATATGGGATAAAATGTAGAATTAATGCATAAAAGATGAGTTAAAATGCCAACAAAAAGGGATAAATATATACAATATTTGGCACTCATCACTTCAACTTTCCACCAATGCATCAAATTCCCTCCCCAATGGTGTAGGAATCATAAAGGGAGATTGGGTTGAAGGAAAGAGATGTTACGAAACTGAGATAGAATCTTGCGAAGGAAGAGCAAACAAGAAGGAAAACTGGCGACACAAAATCAAAGACGTACAAAGAAGTGAGAGGTTGATGGTGGATACAATCGAAAAGAAAGGAGAAGAGATGTTGCGAAATTAATGCTAGCTCAGAATAAAAAGGATGAACATACCACTACCAAGGGAAGCAGTAGCAGAAATAATAAAGAAGCAGAGGATGGCAAAGTAATAAAACAAGAAATGTATGAATGATTAAGTTGTTGCGATAATCTCGCAATAAGTAAAATTCTCAAAAATACATTTGATTGAACAACAAAATTGAGATTGCGAAATTCAGATATAATATAATGATTTGCGAGACTCTCGCAGAGATAATGAATTTTACAGAAAATAATCAGAGAAGAATGACAAAAGAGAAAGAGGCGAACCTTTATGGCGTACACCCTAGTTCGCGAATACAATTTCGCAAGAGGCAAATGTAAGACCTAAAGTACGTCATATAAGGGGGTACCTATTGCATGATTCAGGGAAAGGCTACACCGCCACCGGAACCTGAGTCATGGAGATTTGGGGTCAATGAAGCCCATCCGGGAGAGGCACCTTGGATTCTCAACTTAAGCATATGACTTAGGTTGGGCGACTAAGGTAATAAGGACTCTCCCAAGGAGTGCAAATCTGATCAAGGCGCCGAGGTACACGGTTGAGTCAAGAGTGCCGGGGGCGTTTGAAGCGTCCTTGCCATTCTTGACAAGTCTTGGCTCATACTGCACTCGGCCTGAAGAAAACCCCACTTAGGGTGCAGTCTCGTAACCATAAGCCCTATAGGTAAAAGGGATAAGAGGCTGCGAAAACAACTGGTTGTTGTTAAGACTGGATGGGAGGAGCTAACCTTGTATGGTAGAAGTACGCCTCCTTGAAGGGGCAACCAGGGGGAGATAAGGGCGGCACCCTCCATTAGGGAGCTGATAAGTGTCTTAAGACGCAAATGTCATAAGGCTTTTTATTCGCAAGGATATTAAGGCTTGTCATATTTGTGCAACAATCCTGAAGAGGCAATAATACAAAAGAAAAAGATAAGACGAGATCAATGGGTTTTCGCATGAAAGTGCGAAGACGTCCTGCGATTTCGTCGCAAGACGGCAATGTCATGGGGCTTTATTTTCGCAAGAATATTTAGGCCTGTCATATTGTCGCAACATTCCTGAAGAGGCCATAATACAAAAAAAAGTTAAGGCAAGATCAATGGGTTTTTGCATGAAAATGCAAGGACGTCCTGCGATTTTGTCGCAATGACAAGAGGTGGCATAATAAGACCTTTAATTAGGAAGGAAAAATAAGACCACACAGGAATGAGATTTTGAAAAGAAACAAAATTCACTTCGCAAAAGGTTGCGAAATTATACAATAAGAATTTTTTTATGAAATCTCTCATTTGGATTCAAATAACAGAGGCAAGTATGGGAATGTATGAAATTAGAAAATGTTATTTATCTCCATATGAGAGATTTACTCAAAAATTCAAGAATTAATGATTATATTGATTAAGTATTGCAAAGAAGAATTGTTTTCATTTGCAGGTAAAATGAAGAAACACAAATATACAGAAAGAAGAAATAAATGTACAAGTATTACAAAGAATCAAAGAAAGAAGTAAAGACTTTCTTGGTTAATCCTTCATTATCTTCATCAGACTTGTTTCCTTCTTCATCTGCGTCAGAATCTTCATCACCATCAGAACTTCCATCACTATCAGATTCTTCATCGTCAGCTTCGCTATCAGAGATAATCAAACTGGGAGTATTCTGTGGGATTTCTTCTAAAAGACAAGGATAATCAGAATGTGGGATATTATGATCATCACAAACCATTGGATGGTTTGATTGCGAAAATGCATAGCGTCATTCTTAAAATTCTCGACAGTGATTTGATTTGATTCTTCAATCTAGAATACTTGTCGTTGCGAGAAGAAAGATTCTTTGCGAGTTCCTCCTTTTCAGCTTCAAGTTCTTCAATCTTTTCACGATATTTATTTTCAGAATCTGCGAACAAAAGACCAATTATTAACTTGATGAAAATTCATAAGAAGCAAAAGATTAGTAAAGAAGAGCAATTAGCAACCTTCTCTGTCAGAAATCATGTCTCTAATCAAGGCTGTATGTTCAACTTGGAGACTAACATTTACGCCTAATCTATTTTCGCAGCCCAAAAATTCATCCTCACTACTTATGAGAAGACGAGAACGAATTTGATTTTCCCTTTCGCAGAGTTCAATATTCTTGCGGTTAGCTTCATCTCGCTCAAGTTGAACTTCAAGGAGAGCCTCTTGGAATTTCGCAAAGCCTTGGCACCTTGATCAGAGATACGATCCTTATCATCTATGAGACCGCTAATTTGGTTCTTAACTCATTGGTTTTCTCTTTGGAATCAATAAGGAGACGCTTAAATCTGTTGGCTAAGCCTAAACTGGATCTATGATCAATTTCTAAGAGGCGAAATTTCGATCTAAGTTCATTTAGAGAAAGAGATGAAATTCTATCATTTGAGAAGCTATTTAAGGAATTGTTAAGACGTTCAAGAAGGGTATCATTATCCAAGGCATTAGGAAATGAGCGAAGAAGGGTAGCTTCATCAGAAAGACCATAAATGTCTGCAAAAAGGATCATTTAAATAAGATAAAACAACAGGATGAATGAATAAAGAGAAAAGAGAAAAGTAACATACCGTAAAGCTGATTATTGGCTTGTTGAAGACTAGAAATTTTGTTCTTATACGAGGAAGAATCAATTTCTAATTGTCTATTTTTCTCGCGAAGACTTTTAACTTCAGCTTCCAATTCTTCATTCTTTTTGCGAAATTGAAGATTCTTCTTTTCAAGATTTTCGTGTCTTCTCTCTAGATCTGAGGCAACAACAAAAGAGCTTTTCCAGCCTGCGAAAAGAAATAAAAAATATTAATATATAAAGAGATTTTGAGTTATAACAATGAAAAAGTAAAAAGATAAAAGTATACCAGACTATTGAGAGAATGCAAGAAGTCGGGAGTCACTGATCTAGAAACTCCACAAAGAGAGTTATCACCATCCAGTAAAGGGACATCACAAAGGGTAGAGAGAGCTTTGCAGGTATTTGTGAATTGTCTATCTCCCATCCCTTGTAGAGAATCATAAAAGAGGCCAGAAAGCTTAGCCATAGAAGATTCAGGTGGAGAATCTTCAGTTGCAACAAGATCATCGTTATCTTCATCACCCTTGTCACTTTCGGAATTTTCGTTAGGAAGAACATTTGAAGGAGAAGAAGAACGAACTTTTCTTTTCTTTGGAGGAGGACCAATTGATTTTTCCCTGCAAAGAGAACCTTTACCTTTATCACCAATCTTCGCAGCATCAACAGATTCTTCTACTTCAGCAATAATCTTCACACACAGATAGAAATAAGAAGTGGAAGCATGGAAGTAACAGTACTATTTAAAGTCATAAGAGAAAATTTCTTACCTCATCTGTGTATGAGCGAAGAGCTAACAGAGTACTAGATTTTCCAGTCCTGTTATAACTACCCTTTAGTTTTTGGATCTGCGGAATATCGCAAGAGTTAGCGAACAGAATAGTAAAAATAAATAAAGAAATATAAAATGAGTTAAAGGGGAGAAGTATACCTCTTTCTCCTTCTCGGGCCAAGAGAAAACCCAAGGTCGATATGCAGCGAGATTCGCAGGATGAACGTTTGATCCAGCAATGTAGGGTCTTTTTAGCATTAAAGGAAAAACACACCATTTATCGTCTTTGGATTGGCGAGGAGTTGTGTTTTTACCAGAATTCCAGTCAATATCTTGCATAAGAATTTTGGCTTCATCAATGTTATCTTTGCTTCTTAATCGAATACCCCAGCGAGTATTCTCTTTCTTCATGGAGATAAGTTCGTAATTTTCAAAGAAATTCGCCGATGTATACTTCTCAGCAATTATCTCTAGGTTTGTGAATTTTGGATCCCTAAGTTCTTTGGAGTAAAGAGATCCTCTACCAGCACCACGATTAGCGAACTCTATCATCAGACGGATGCAGTCCCCACTTAGTTGGAAGATGGCTCGCAAAAATCCCGAATGAGCGAGAATTTCATAAAACAAAGGAAGATCTGGGTTATAAAGAGGAATAGGGAGACCTGCGAGAATCTGACCTAGCGAAATTATGATTGATTGATCATCACAATTTTGATTGGAGAAAAGCTTGACAGAAAGAATTGATTTGGCATTCTCACCAGGAATGGTGGAGAGTGTAAAACCTTTATCAGCAAGATCTTTTTGGACATCTTGTAAATTCTTCTCATATCTATAACCACTTGGAGCCATGTTTGAATATAGAGTATGGGAATGTATGGAAAGTAAAAGGATTGAAGGAAGAAAAAAATTACAGCAGCAGAATTTACAGAAGAATAACGGAGTTGCAGAGATGAGAGAATAAAAATAGAAGAGAAAGTAAAAGGAAAAGTGGAAAAAGGGGGGGTAAAAGCGTATATAAAGAAAAATTTTACTCGAAGAAATAAACACCATTAAGACGAAGAGACGTGAGCGGTTGAAAAGTAGCGGTTACAAAAGACGTGTCAAGAAATAAATGGAAGAGAGAGTACGTGTGATAAATGTGGAATATGAAAAGATAAGAAGCTGCGGCATTTATCACATCATTCTCTACTTTGCAGAGAAGATATGAGAAGAGGCAAGACGTAGGATCAGAATCTTGCAACAATTATGTCTCAGCGAAATTATCAATGGTACAACACAATAGCGTCGCAGAACAATTTCAGAAACGACATCAGCAAGGATCATGAGAAAGATGTGATAGTCCTGCGAAAATTAGAGAGCTTGAGAAATTAACATTTGTAAGGTTGCGAGAATGTCGCAAACCATATCCGAAAATAAAGGAAAGATTAGCTGTCATCCACTATGTATTTCCTTATAAATAGTCATTCGAGTTGTAAAGGTAGAGAGAGATCTTTTTGAGTAAGAAACAAGCAAATAGGAGAGAGAAAGTCCAGAGCAGAGATCATTCTTGATTTCTTTATCTTTCTTGTAAAAACATCCAAAGATTTATCAATAAAATTAAGAGTGTAAACCTAAATGAGTTGATCAACAATGAAATCATATGAGGGGTGTAGTGTAGGATTTCCTGCAACTACAGCCATGGAGTTCTTGAGATCAACTACACTTTCTATCCTAGTCCGAGACCATAGCTATAGTAGACTAGAAATCAAGACTTATAGTTTTGATCACTAACATTGACAAACATGCTTGAGATAGAAACGCATGCGAGTTCGACCGAGCAATGCTCTAACAGATGTATATAAAGCATCGCTTTTAAACAAGCAACTGAAAATAATCGATGTGCAGGAAACATCGTTGTTTTATAGCTCGTTCAAATTAGTCACGAATTGAACGTTTTAAAATAAGTAGCGTGACCGACCACCCTTGGGCGATCGTTTGAAAACCCTATGGGTGAGCTACCACTTGGTCGATCGCTCCCTGTGGAGGAGGGGTGGCCGGTGATCACACGCTACCCTGTTTGACACCTGAAAATAAATCTACACCATTCAACTAGGCTAGAGAATTTGGATGGACGAGATGAATTGCGGAAGTTGTACATTGCCGCTGATTGATTTTTTAGGGTTTAAAGCCGTGTGGCCAACCCTCTTTTGGGCGATCAATTCAAGGCACTGGACGTTAGTTGGAACAGGTCGACCGATTGGATGCAAAGGCAGACTGCCAGTGATCATGTTGATGTATTCTGGGCCTCCTGAAGTTGGATCTAAGCCATTCAATTTGGCCGGCGAAGACGAACGACTGTGATCAATTTGCGACAGCAATACGTTGCCGCAAGACGAATTAGGGTTTCCAAAACAGCGCGTTCACCCTATTTTGCACAAACGGTTTGGTGCCTTCTTGACTTGCCGCGGGCAGCTCGATCGACCATGGGTAGAGTTAGGTCGCCGGTGAACACGTTAGCACTTCTCTAATTATTCGAAGGAAGATCTAAGCCGTCCAACTAGGATAGCTTAGTTGTGCGGTCGTGATGTTTTTGAGATCGTTTTTGCCGGTCTTAGCTCGTTTGAGATCATCTTTCAACATCGCAATCACCCATGTTAGGGTTAGCATTTAAAGGCGTTCCGGGTATACTAGATGGAACCCGATCGGTCATGATGTTAGTGGGCCCTCAGGTGGTCATCATGATGATCCCCTAGTTCCGCTAGGAGTAGGCTAGGCTTGTTGAATTGTGTGGCCAAACCGTGTGGCCTTGATCATTTTTTAAGACTGACATGGACAGTCTAGACTTTCCTTAAGGAATTTAAACGCGTTCGATCGCGTTAACTTTTAATTAAAAAGTGTGTAAACATGCCGATCTCTTTATCAGAGAGTGGTGTATCCTAAGCGAGTGTTTTCATGCAGATTTTAATATTGACACTTCGGGAGATTCGTGCTACTCTGCTGCGAGTGAACATTAATCGTCATGTCATGCGAACATTAAAAGTACATCTGGGGAACATAGCATAGGAAAATACTGGGCAGGCGATGCACTAGTGAATAATGCTAGTGAAGAATAAAATTCGCAGAATATTTGGGATTGTTGCTACATGCACCATTCTAAGTAAATTTTACATATATTCACATATATCCAAATGTATTGAGTTGCTCAATTCATCTGTGAGCGAAGAGGTTTATGCACTCATCACTTTCAGATGACTCTTGTTCCTTTGCAGGATGACGCATTAAACATAGGGTTTTACAATTTTGACCCTGAACTAAAACCACCATAATTAAGTCCCATGCCTAGCACATAACAGTGACATTGTTGCGGGGTAGGCACTGGATGGAGACATACAAGATGGAACAGAGATGAAAGGAATGGAAAAGCTTACCGGAAGGAGCAGACCATCGACGTGCGAGACAACACTTGGCTCGGCTGTGGGGCGTCGGTCGGTGTGGCGGACCCATCTTCCCTTTCCTGTGTACAAGAAAAAGAAGGTTTCCTTCTTCCGTTAGAATTCCACCAAACCTTCATGTACAAAAGGGTGCCGACCCCCCCTTTTTTTTACTTGATTTGCTTGCTTTGCTTCACTCGGTCCCTGGCAGCGTATCTCTTCGTCGTCGCCGTCATCACGAGAGCATCATCCATCAGGTAAGCGCGATGCGTCCATTCTCCCTTTTATTATCATTGTTTTCCCTTTTTTTTGCGTGGATGTGAACCCTAGATTTAGGCGTATATTCCTTGAACTTGAAAACTCATCCCCATATGAATGATATCCCTACGCTAGCAATATTGTAGTGAGCTTCAAAAATAGCATCAATAACAACATCACTGGAATCACCGGCAAGACGAGCAAAGAGTCATAAGTGGATGCCATCGTTTGCTCCTTTTTTTTTTCTTGTGCCAAAAACCTAGCTTTTAGGTTTTGACCGTGGTTATAATTCCCATGGTGAAATTTTGTTCCAAGGGCGCAAGTCCCCATTTGTCCAGCTGTGGGCGCCACTCGGCTATGAGCACGTATTCCGTGGCTGAAGCAAGGTTTGCGCGCGGCCTCTTCCATTGTTCTTGCTAGTTTGTTATCCACATAATTCCCCATTTTTTTTTGAGCTTCGACTAGTAGTAATTATATCGAATTCAATAAGAGTTATGTGCATGATTCCTCTTTTAGCGTGAAGTAGTGACTCTCTTCCGTTTTGCTTCATTGTAGTTATTTGAAAGTGAACGCAAGGAATTCTCGTTAAGATGTCACCTGGAAATATTTATGCCACCAAGCTGGGAAGCTTTAACAACTCCAAGGATATGCCAAACATTAATGACGAGCTCTTTTTCGTTCCCTATCCGAACGCTAGAACTCATCCAGATCATAAGATAACCCTCCTCACAGGTTCAGAGAATGAAGCGGCTGCTCCGTCAGTTTCTCCAGTGCGTGTGATGAGGTTCTGTCTCCAAAAGAATGAGTATCCAGCTTCTCCTATTGATTTCAAAATTTGCCATAATCCGTTGCGCTCTTATGAAGGATGGATGAGGCATATGCTGAGCAATTAGCGCATCAAAAATAACCTGACTAAAGCACAAGTTGTTGAAGCTGTCATGGCGTCTGCAACACTTCGCATTAGGAAAGATGCTGAAGATTTGATAACTCTCATTTGTCGATGGTATCCTTCCACGCACACGACCATATGTAGATGGGGAGAAATGACCATCACTATAGAAAGTGTAGCCGTTTTGTTGAGTCTTCCGGTTGCAGGGAATCTTGACTTGACTTTAAGTTGTCCGCTGAAGAAGAGGTGATGTTCGCCACTCTAGTGAATAAGGCAGAAGAATATAATCAGAAGGAAAATGATAAAAAATGCTTTTATACTTGGTGGGTGTCTGAATGGTTTCCTACGAAACCGAAAGCAGGCCAAGTGTTGGATGATGTACTCAGTGTTGTCGCGTTCTTATACTTGTGGATGTCTAGAGACGTTTTTGATGATGGATCTGGTAAGAAGATCATAAGACGGAAGCTCGTCATGTTTGCTAGTAAGCTGGCGCAAGACGTAGTCCTCCCCTTAGGCATCTTGTTCTTTGGGTCTTTGTACTCTCATCTGGATTCCCTGGTAGCAGACATGTATGTTTCCAACAGATATATGAAGGTGGAGTCGCATGTTCACATTTCTTTTCTTCAAGCATGATTATGGGAGCACTTTAAAGGTTATGCTCCTGTCCCTGCAACTTCTTTCTCCAGTCTGTATGGAGGTTCCAGAATACTCCATTGGCAAAAGAGGCGTCCAAAGCCTGGGTTGAATCTTATTGACTTTTTTGACAGCGTGCATGCCATAGATTTTCTCCCGTGGGTGCCAGTTCATTCTTATGTAGTTCAACCAAAAACCTTTGTCGTCGTTCCTGATATAGTGTTGCACACTAATGGAAAGAATATGAGTCTTGAAGAGAATGTATACATGCGAAGCTGCATGCCAGGATATATTCCATCTTTCTTTAATGAATCTTTTATTGTGGTTCCGCATAACATTGACAGGGCCGCTCGTTAGACGGGATTTGATCAGGGAATCCCATTTTTTCTCCCGCCAACGCCTTTAGTGGACCTTTTGGCATCTGTTTTCGATACTAGCGTCTTCGCAACAAAGAAGAGCCTACCATTCTTGATCCCAGGAAGAAAACCAGTGGCTACTGATAAGTATAAGGAATTCTGGAGAGAATAGCTCTTATCTTTTCAAAAATTCGTTGAAGAAATCGTGACAGTTCCACGTGAAAGGCCTTCTTCTGAAACTTTGAAACAACATAAGCTGTTGAAGCCGCTTCCTTCGGGCAAATGGACTAGGGCTAGCATTTCTCGCAGTCCCCAGGAGAAAGAGGTAAGGTCGAAGACGCGTGCAGGCGGCTTTCAAACGACTTCAACAGCTCCGGTAATTTTTAATTCTTCCAATATGCAGGTACATACGCGACTTTCTCTTAACCAATCGATTTTAATTATTTCGAGGCAGCCTCACTAAAAATCTTCCTTCTTTAAAATCAGGGTTTTGGGATTGAGAACGCTTTTGCTAGACTCGCACGTAGTCACAACATGGTGGCTCTAGAAGAGAAATGTGGTGATACTGAGTCTCTCGAAGATGATGATGAGACTGAAGACGAGGAAGGTTCAGAATCCGGCGGTGATGAAGGAAGTACCTCTAAGCGTAGTAGAGAATCCAACTCTCCCAGCGAGTAGGAAGATGAACTGGTACGTCTTCTACACCTTTTCTGAAGAATGATTCGTTCTTTGATGTGGAACAAACATTAATCAGTGGTATTGCAGGACGAGACCGTAAAACAAAACAATCTCGAGGTGGAGATAGATGATGATGCAGGGAACGTTGCTACCCCTTCTGATGAGAACGGAGATGCCGCATCCATGGTTGTAGGTGTAATTTTATCCAAAGAACTTCTCGGAAATGATGCGGCATTAGTTGTGCATTCCGTTGCTGGAGCCACTTTCGATCCCCCTTTTGACGTCCCTTTAACAGACCACGTGCTGGGTGGACGATTCAGCATGCCGGCTAAGTATACGGAGTTGTACACCAAGATATGGAAGAAGCATGGGCACATTGCCACTTTCAAGAAGATTAAGAGTCGCTTTTCATTGGTTAAGCGCGTTGAAGAAGCTCTATCTTCCATTTATGATATGTGCAGCGTGACTGGACGCACCTTCTCTGAGGAGGTAGTTCAAAACTGGGAATTCCACCGAGATATGTTTGTGAACTTTGAGTTTAACGCCTCCTGGTTTTGTGAAGGATTTTCCAAAATCCAAAAGCTGCAGACTGAAATGACTGAAGTCCCTTCCGCGGATTTTACTAACCAACAGGAGGCAGAAGTTGAGAAGTTATCCCATGAGTTGAAGTTGAAGCAGGCTGCTCTCCAAAATATGAAGGATGCTTTATCCAAGAAGAATGAGCCATTGTTGGACGATTTCTCTTGAATGCTTTTACTTCATGAATTTTTTCTTCTTAATTAATTTTTTTTTTTTTGAAAAGGCAAAAGACGCCTCTTTTATGGTTTTGATTTTCTGGTTATGAACTAGTAAGTGATTGCTCTGTGAGGATTTTTGTTCATTTACTCTTAAAATGATTTTGTGAGTAATTTTTTGGAAGTGATAATATTTGGATGAATTAACAAGTTGGAATGCAAATAGTGCAACCCTTTTGGAGAAATTGTGAATGTTGCACGAAAGAGGGAATTACTAGGGTAATATGATATTCTTAGAATGATCGTATTATCGGTTCTATTCTTAACATGAGCTGACGCATGTGTCGAGTCTCCAGTGAATTTCAAAACAATTGGTTGTGTATTGTTATTTTACGAAACTAACTTGTTCACGAGACCCAATAACAAAACTGGCTTTCCTGGATAATTGCTTCGAATCCAGTTTATGACGCGCCTCTCAACAATGGGGAAGTCTCCAACCAATTTCTTGTTGACTGCACGTGTCGACTTGTAGAGAAATGGAGGATCTTCAGTTCATAGACGTAACTCTCCAGAGTTAATCTTTTCCTGGACGATGCGCTTCAGGCCGTTGCTTTCACTGGTAGGATGATAAATAAACCTGTGGTAGTGGCAATACCTCAAATCTGTCGTTTCTCGATCCGTTGGAGATCGCTACATGGGAGGTAGTTCAACTACTCCGTCTCATACCCAATATTCAAGCAACTCCAGAACTTTCCTCATTGGAAACGGGAAGCGCGGGTACCCCGAGTCTGGTTTTTCTCGCGTTAGTGGTTGTTGTCGTGAGAACTCTTGTGGGTTTTGATACGAAGCTCGTTTCAAGAGTGGAATTGAGGCGCGAGTGTGCATTGATATAGGCGCAGATTGTTTAGTTTGGTGGTTTTGCTGAAGTGCAACTTCTCTCGAGAACCCTGCATCGGTGACAATAGCGATATGAAGTGGTTGAAATGAGTACCGTTCGTCATCGTAATTCTTGTCTTCATGGAGGCCTTGGTAAATTTCCCCTTCTTCAGGTGCTTCTCTGTTCAGTAAATTCAGAGCGGTCGTGGTTGTGGATTGTTGAACAACTATATGAACTTATGTGAGGGTCTTGATATATAGATTTTCCAGCAAAGTTTCATAAGCCGGTTTCTTTCCCTTATCTTGCAGGTATTGTGACACTCCTGGCGAGTCTCTCCTCCTGTGAAACTGCCTTGGATCTTTGTCGTCGGCTGGGTTTTGTTGATCGTTTCCTTTCGGTTCATGTCCGATGTGGTTACGCGTTCTATCTGCATCGTTGTTGGCAGAGGCACAAACTTCAGATAAAGATTCAATATTTTTTGTGTCATCTTTAACATTGATTGTGTTCCCAGGGTGACTGCTTGTTGAATCCTTCCACAACCGGTTTGCTATATTCCTTAAGAGACAAAGCGTCTCGTTTTTCCGTTTGGCTATATCAGCTTGATTTGCGACAACATCCTCTAATATCTTAGCCATGCCTTCCATGGTGATTAGGTTTCGAGAATTTACGGCTTTCAGAGAATTTGGCTGGAGGGGATACATCACGGAGTGGAAGTTGGAATTGGTGACTGAAATGAAATTGGATTAATGAGTGAGCTCAAACCTAAGATCTACCAGTTCTAGATTTAAGAAAATTGAAATGAAGATTGAAATCAATTTCTTGAAACCGAGAGATTAACCTCCCACTGTGGTTGCCAGTTGTTTTGGGGTAAAAACTGGTTCTACTGGCAATGGTAAATTTGGGTGTGCCGCTGAGAAACGATCTAAACCCTAAACAAATGCATTGCACGGGAGTACTTTAGATTCGAGATATCAATCTGTACAATCCTGGCCTAAACCAAGAAATAGCCGTTCCAGTCTTTCTTCTGTCACAAAGTGAAGGAGAAGGGTTGATCTTAGGGAGGGAAGCGAAGAAGGTGTTGAGATCAGAATGTTGAATTATGGAGGTGTGGTTGTTTTTATAACCTGTTATCAGAATATGATTTCTGGATACTTGTGTTGATAACCCTTGTTTTCATTGTTGCAATAGATTGAAATCCTATTTATACAAGTCATTGAGCGCACCCCTGATCTTGTAGGAAGTGGAGGCAGTTAAGTAGTGGGGAAATGGGGTTGTGTAAAAAATGGTGATCACCACGTTTCCATTATGAGGAAAAAATGGTCACACTTTCACCCACTACTCTCATTGTTGTTAATCGTCCGTCCTTTCCTGACACTTTCTCGTAATGGGCACGTTGCACACCACACGCTATAAACCGCCATACCAATACCCCATTGAGCATCCCCCAGTTTGTGACATGTTTGATGTCTCGAGTAAATGGGTCAAGTCATGAGACTCGCCGCTAAAAGCAGCACACCGTGCTTTTAGGTAAAATAATAAAAAAAAAATTGCGGAATCAATACTTGTAAAGCATCTCTTATAATCGATGTATATAAAGCATCACTTTTAAACAAGCAGCTGAAAATAATCGATGTGTAGGAAACATCGTTGTTTTAGAGCTCGTTCAAATTAGTCGCGAAATGAACGTCTTAAAAATAGTAGCGTGACCGACCACCCCTGGGCGATCGTTTGAAAACCCTATGGGTGAGCTACCACTTGGTCGATCGCTCCATGTGGAGGAGGGGTGGCCGGTGATCACAACGCTACCCTGTTGGACGTCTGAAAATAAATCTACACCATTCAACTAGGCTAGCGAAGTTGGATGGACGAGATGATTTGCGGAGGTTGTACATTGCCGCTGCTTGATTTTTTAAGATTTAAAGTCGTGTGGCCAACCCTCTTTTGGGCAATCAATTCAAGGCATTAGACGTTAGTTGGAACAGGCCGACCGGTGGGGTGCAAAGGCAGGCTGCCAGTGATCATGTTGATGTCTTCTGGGCCGCCTGAATTTGGATCTAAGCCATTCAATTTGGCCGGCGAAGACGGACGACTATGATCAGTTTGCGACAGCAGTACGTTGCCGCAACATAAATTAGGGTTTTTAAAACAACGCGTTCACCCTATTTTGGGAAAACAGTTTGGTGCCTTCTTGACTTGCCGCAGGCAGGTCGATCGACCATGGGTAGATTTGGGTCACCGGTGAACACGTTAGCACTTCTCTAATTATTCGAAGGAAGATCTAAGCCATCCAACTAGGCTAGCTAAGTTGGGCGGTCATGATGTTTTTGAGACCGTTTTGCCAGTCTTAGCTCATTTGAGCTCATCTTCCAACATCGCGATCACCCATGTTAGGGTTAGCGTCCAAAGGCGTTGCAGGTGTACTAGATGGAACCCGATCGGTCGGGATGTTAGTTGGCCCGTCGGTGGTCATCATGATGATCGCCTAGTTCCTAGGAGTAGGCTAGGCTTGTTGAATTGTGTGGCCAAATCGTGTGGCCGTGATCGTTTTTTGAGACTGACATGGACAGTCTAGACTTTCCTTAAGGAATTTAAACGCATTCGATCGTGTTAACTTTTAATTAAAAAGTATGTAAACACACCGATCTCTTTATCAGAGAGTGGTGTAGCCTACGCGAGTGTTTTCATGCAGATTTCAATACTGACACTTCGGGAGATTCGTGTTACTCTGCTGCGAGTGAACATTAATCGTCATGTCATGCCAACATTGAAAGTTCAGCTGGGGAACATAGCATAGGAAAATACTAGGCAGGCGATGCATTAGTGAATAATGCCAGTGAAGAAAAAAATTTCGCAGAATATTTGGGATTGTTGCTGCATGCACCATTCTGAGTAAATTTTATATATATATTCACATATATCCAAATCTGAAGTTGCTCAGTTCATCCGTGAGCGAAGAGGTTTATGCACTCATCACTTTCAGATGACTCTTGTTCCTTTTCAGGATGACGCATTAAACATAGGGTTTTACAATTTTGACCCTGAACTAAAACCACCATAAACAATGACACGAGCAACGATGTGAATCAAAGTGGAAAAACAACCGTCTCTGCACTTCAGGGTCATGAGGATGTTCCTACTGAAGCCGTTGAAGAGACCGAAGCTCAAGTCGCCATCACTTCATAGGTAGAAGAAACCGTCCTTGGGACAGAAGAAACTGTTCCAGAGATAAAATAAACTGCTCGAATGATGGAAGAAACTGCTCTAGAGATAACTTCTCCAGAGATTGAAGAAATTGCTCCAATGATGGAAGAAACTGTTCCAGAGATAGAAGAAACTACTCCAGAGATTGAAGAAACTGCTCCAATGATCGAGACTCGTAAGGTGGTGCATAAATACCCTAATGCAGGAGGTGTTTTTGATCCTCCATTCAGTGATACACTCCCGTGTCATGAATTAGTTGGTGGATTTAGCGTTTCTACCGGATATTCTAGCATGTATCAGAAAATATAGGAAATTTACGGTCATATCTTCGTCACCAAATATCCCGAACGTGTTTACTTCTTGATAATGCAAGTTGACCAAAGATGTACTCTTTGATTGGGAGTACAACTTGGAAAATTCTGAGAGACTGGGCTTCAACTTGAAATGGTTGCGTCAGAGGATTAACATCATCAAGGACATAGTGAGAAGAATGTACCTTTTTCAGTGATGCTGTAATGAAGAAGGAAGCCAAAATTGCCAAGTTTACTGAAGATATGGAGTTGGAGAAAGCGGCTTTGCGAGACTTCAAAGTTGTAGAGGAGCAAAATCTTACTTTGCCGATTTCCTTTAATTTTTCTTCCATAATCTCTTGAACTTTGAACTCCTGAGAGATATGAGGTTTTATTTGGTTTTGATTTTTTGAATGGTTTTGGATAAGTGGATGATTGATGATTTGTTTTTGGATTTGATAGAGATTTTTTTTAAGTAAAATAAACTTTGATTAATTGCCGAATTCAAATACTGAATGCAAGTATTGCATACGTTTTGGAGGAATTGAAAATACAGAAATAAATGGGGAAAAACGATTTGCTGGTTTTTTAGGAAGTGGAGAGTCGAGCGTGCGGACGAGACTCCTCAACCGAGCAAACTGTTTAACCTCACACAGATGCACTGCAAAGAGAGTGCTTAGATTCGAGAGATCAATCTATAGGACTCCGGCCTAAACCAAGTCAATGGCCGTTCCAGAGTCAATTCGATCACAAAGAGGGAGATGGGTTGATCTGTAGGAGGGAAGCTGAGAATTGTGTGGGATCAATGATGATCAAGGATTGTGGATGTGTTGAAGGTTTCTGTGAACTGATGAGTTCGAATAAGTTCTGGTAGATTGTTGAATTCTTGAGAGTAATTACTCGAGAAATTCTGTGTATACGAATGTTCATGTCCTCAATCATGGATTCAGAGACTTATTTATATTGTCAGAATGGTAAAACCTTGATCCCTCTAAGTGTGACGGTTTCTTGAGTGAAAGAGTGGGGAAGTGGGAAATCGTGGTGAAACCAGTTCCAGGTCGTGCGGAGACTTGGTTAACCGTTCACCCACTACTTTGCTAACTCCTTCAACTGTTTGCATGACTTACTCACATTTCTCATCGTGGATGAATCCACGTGTCGTAGGCCGCCAAACCAAAACCCTAATTGATATCCCCCCATGTGACGTGATTGGTGTCTCACGAATCGTGGAGTCTGCATGACAGACGTGTATTTTATTAGTCAGTTGTTGACTGTTTAGAAAATGAGTCTAGGTTTTGTTGAATTGAGCATGAGTGAAGAATGCTCAGAGATTCATCGATTCGATGAATTATTGAATATTGATAGTTGGGTCAACATTTGAACAACTGAGCAAGTATTGCTCAATTCGACGAATTACTGAATATTGATAGTTGGATCAATATTTGAGCAACTGAGCAAGTATTGCTCAATTCGACGAATTATTTATTGGTGACCTTACTCAATAAAATATTAATTAAAATATTGGTAGACTACCGAATATTATATAATTAATCCAGATGTTGATTGCTGGATCAACATAATTTATTAGTGTTTGAACTTTCTCATAATGATGAATTCGTAAAGCGTTTGTTCGAAACCCTAATTTTTGATTAATCGTTCGTCAATTGATGAATTGCTGAAAACAGTTCATGAGTGATAGAGGGACCGACCACACATGGAATTAGGGAGTCCATGCGCCGCCCTAGTGCTCAAGTGAGCGTGCACCAGGTCCTTAGTTGGCCGGTTGGTGAAAGAATGATGATAAAATGCTGGTTTCATCATTTATTGAAATAGTGTTCGATTGAGCATTAGGTGATAAAACCTAATTGTGTAAAAGTGAGGGACCGACCAAGAGGGCATGAAACCGGCCCTTGGTGGTCGTGGGACCAGTTGATGGTCGTTTGAGAAAATTCCAAGTCGGTTGGAAAGAGTTTGGACCCAATATGAGCAATTGAGCAAATTAGGTCAAAATTATGAAAAGTGTGGGACCAGCTCCTTGAAAGCCTTAGGGCCATCCTTGGTCGGTCAAGGGAGCATTCCCGTGTCACCATAATGTCTGTGTCTCAGTCTTGAGAGTTTCAGCATTTTCTGATGTGCGTTGAGCAATATCTCGGATTTTCCGAAGAGTTCGATCTTTGACTGAAATTCTTGATTTTGCTCGAATGAGCAAGTGGAACTTTGCTCGTTTGATCAAAATTAAGAAAATATTAAAATAATAATATTTTAATATTTGGCGTGAGTAGCCTAGTCGGTCATGTGACCATTTGACTTTTTGGCCTTTTCATGGTTTGAGCAATATTTGAGAAAATATGAAGAAACCATGATTTTTGTTGAAGCGGAGGAGTTTCATGAAATTAGGAAAATAATAATAAAATAAGGGTTTGGAAAGTGTGGGACCGTCCAAGGCCAGGGCATGGCCGGCCGGCTAGGAGCCCGGTCCCGCGACACTTTTCCTAATTTTATATTGTTTTTCATGACTCGGAGGAAATTCCATGAAACCAAGGAGTTTTGTTGAAACCATGAAATTTCCATGAGATAAGGAAAATAATAATAATAAAATAAGGGTTTGGAAAGTGTGGGACCGGCCACGGCCAAGGCATGTCCGGCCGGCTAGGAGCCCTGTCCCGCGACACTTTTCCTAATTTTATATTGTTTTTCATAACTCGGAGGAAATTCCATGAAACCAAGGAGTTTTGTTGAAACCATGAAATTTCCATGAGATAAGGAAAATAATAATAATAAAATAAGGGTTTGGAAAGTGTGGGACCGGTCACGGCCAAGGCATGGCCGGCCGGCTAGGGGCCCGAGCCCGCGACACTTTCCCTAATTTTGTATTATTTTTCATGATTCCGTGAAAGTATGGAGAAACCATGAGTTTTTCTCAAACAAGGAAAATTGCTAGAATAAAGGAGTTTTCATGAGTTCATGAAAATAATAGGACAATTAAAATAAAGGAAAAAGGGCGTGGGGACCGGCCACGACGGCATGACTGGCCAGCCGGTGGGTCCTGTCCCACAGACGCCACTTTATCATTTTAATAATATTTTCTCTCTCCCATTCCGTGTAGGATTCCTCATTTTTCCATATTTTTGAATGCTCGTTCATGCATTTAGGTGCTCGTTCGCGCATCATGGTTGAGTACACTTGCACAATTTTATGAGGCTTACTCAGTGATAGTCCAGATGCCCGATTGTTGAGTATTTATTACTAATTTATGAAATTTAGTGGAGAATGATTCATGAAACAGAGTAATAAAAGTGAGTAGTTTTTTATTATCAATCCATAGGATCAGCCGTGGATTCAACCATGAATTCGAAATAATAAAACGAGTATTACCATTCCATTGGATCGCGGATTCGACCGTAGAATCGGAGTAATGAAGGTAGTAATTACCATCCCATGAGATCATCTGTGGATTCGATCATGAAATCGGAGTAATGAGATTATCTATTACCATTCCATGAGATCATCCGTGGATTCGATCATGAAATCAGAGTAATGAGATAAAATAGATTATCTTCTAGGAATTCAGTGGTGAATGTCATGGTAGAATTAATCTATCACAGAAGGGATATTAGCCAGTTAAAGCGTCATACCCATTCTGAAAGGTGCATAGTCAGGAAAACAACGAGTGTTGTCGAAGTCATGAAGGCGTTATTGCTCTCAATCTTACTGAGAACCGCCTGGATCTATACATGGTCTCTCTACATAGTCAGGGAACAATAAGTATCACCGACATCCTGAAGGCGTTATTGTTCTCAATCTTACGGAGAACCGCCCAATCGTTCTTCTATGTAGAGGTGGGTCTCTCTCATGTAGTCAGGAACAGTGAGTATCACCGACGTCCTGAAGGCGTTAAGTCCTCAATCTTACGGAGAACCACCCAATTATGTTATTCTACATAAAGGTCATGATGAAACGCAAGGTGTCGAACGCTCAGCTAGTGGAGGCTTTTCGAGGAACATGTTCATCATGGCTCGTAAAATATGAATCGTACATGCCTGAAAGTCGCGTCAGAAACATGCAATATCATGATTTTACGATTTTGACCTTTGCTGAAAATCTACCATCTACATTAAGTCCCTGCTTAGTGAGGGACAGTCATGTTCCGCAGTAAGCATTAAATGGTGATTTTCAGTCGCCGAGACTAGTGGTCGAACCCAGTTGTACAAAGGTATTTTCAGAATCCTCGATTTACTCCAATGATGTTGTGTATGAGCAAATGTTAGGGTGAGGACCATGATAGTATGATAGAGTGTGATTCCATGAGCATGGAGGAATGAAGCACTGCTGATTTGGACTTCAGAAGCCTAGTTATGGTCGGTTTAGGATTTATGGGCCCGAGCCCAAAAAGGAAACCCATGTTTTATTAGGTTTTGGCAATAAAATTGATATAAAAAGGGAAGAGACCCTCAAAAAATATTATTTTCTCCTAGCTGACCGACCACCCCCTCCTTGATTTCTCCACGTCCAGAGAAGGAGGAATATTTTTCGCACATGCCGGAGCTCCGTGACCACCGACTGCCGCCGGCCGATTTCCGGCGCGGCGCCGACAAGGTACGATTTTTTTTTTTTGCTGTGAGTTTTGTGAGCTTTTCATGAGTTGTTCAAAACAAAATTTCATATGTATGCATGAAGATGTAAGTTTCATGAAAATTGTTTTAGAAAACGTATGTCCGTTCGTTCGTTAGTTTAAGAAACGAGCAATAATTCCTAATATGAAAGAGATACATGGATCCTTGAGTAAATATGATTTAGTTACAGTAGATGAAATTTTTTTTACGAGGTTTCATGAAAATCCAAATTTGTTCTCAAAGCATGAACTTTCACGCAAATACCTTTAGGAAACATATATTTCGTTCGTAGTAGAAGTGATAAATAATGATCCTTAGGGTTAGAGGAATTTTGAAAGGACCTGTAGTTCATGATAAAATTTATTTGTGAACTTTCAAAATTTTATTTAGAATATGTGGAATTTTGCAAAAATAGAAAAGAACTTCGTTTCATAGAAAAATGCTCGTTTGAGCAAAAAATTATTATTTTTTATATAAAATTTAAGTGAGTTATTAGCTCACTAATTTTTTTTAAAAACAATTACGTGACTTATTCACGTTTTGTTTTAAAAAATCAAATATTGATTTATGAAAAATTGTTGAAAGCAAACAATATTTTATGAGTTCATGAACTCGTAGCATAAGTTTGGTGATTTTATAGTGTATGCACACGTAAAAATCAGTGAATGTTCACATGGGAGGTTATATAAATCACTCATGGTTTTATGAAAAGTTGGGTGTTTGACTTTGAATTTTTTGCTCATCTTTGCAGGTTTGAAGAAGCGAGCAGGTTTTCAGAGTTTTACGTTGTTATCACTAAGTTCGTAGAACATGTGAGCATCATGTTTATTCCGTTGCTTTAATTCCATCGTGTTGATGATATTCATGTATGAATGTCACATCAGCTTTGCAAAAATGACTGATTTCCGTGATAATGTTCCTGAAGATGATGCTTCCAGAGAGGAAACTTCCAGGAAGGATGTTTCTTCAAACGCGTCTTCCAGAGATGATGATTCTTCCAGAAATGATGATTCTGAGACTTCCAAGGAGAAATAGGAATCTCCTAAAACCAAGAACATCCCAAATACTGATGATGAATTCTTCGTGTTTGTGTATAAACCTGAAAAGCGTCCCTAAGGTTCCTCATTCCGGATGCTCATAAATCCTAGGAGTACTACTCAGAACAAGTTAGTATCTCCTCAAGCGATAATTATATTTTGTTTGAATGGGAAACACTATTTGGGTTCACATGTGGAACTTAAGCTTTCTCGAAAGCCTCTGGCGCATTTCTCTGGGTGGGCAAGGCATATGTTGGGTCATAGCCGTGTGAGGACCATGCTGGATCGTGCACAAGTGACACGAGCTATTCAAGATGCTGGGGATTTAGTCATTCATCATGATATACCAGGTATGGTGTCTTTACTTGCTCGCTGGTGCGTTCCTACTCATACTTTCATATGCAGATGGAGAGAATTCACCATCATTTTGGAAGATGTAGTTGCTTTGTTGCATCTCCCAATTACTGGAAATTTCCCTGAAAAGCTCTCAGCAGAGGAGGACGTGATATCTGACGTGTTGGAAACTACGATGCATGAATTCAAAAAATCGCACAAAACTTGCTATGCTCAATGGTTGAAGCACTGGTGCCCGAGAGATGAGGTTCCCAAAGAACCTGTTGATGGTACCTTAACTATTGCTGCTTTCTTATGCTTGTGGCTTTCCAAAGATATTCTTGAGGATAGTGGACATTTGTTGAAACCATTCGTGATTCCTTTTGCTATAAAAATGGCTAAAGGTGAGAAACTTCCTATCGGCAGTCTGTTTTTGGGTTCACTGTTTTCCAATTTAGACTCCTTAGTCATAGACTCTAGTATCTCCAATGGCTTCATGAAAATTGAGACATATGCTAATACCATGTTCCTCCAAGCTTTGATGTGGGAGCACTTTGAGAAATATTCGCCGATTCCTCGTAGTATATTGCAAGGGCCAAACGTCGACACTCGCCATGCTTTCCTTGAGAAAAATAACGCCAAGATCATGCGTTGGTCGACAAAGAAACCACAACATAAAATAAGCCTCACCAGCGTTTTGTACATTGAGTTTGAGTTTGATTTTCGTCCTTGGGTGTCGGTTCCTCATCTCTTCTCGCAATTGATCACTTTCAATACTGCTGAAAGAAATGTCATATTGAAATCTTGTACCAATCTGAGTGATGGAGAAAGATCTTTTATACTGAGTTGCACTCCCGACTATTTAATATCGGTAATGCACGGAAAGTTCCAGGTGGAAGAATATAACATTGACAGATCAACTCGATAAATGGGTCTTGATTAGTTTTCCCGGGTCATCAAGTGAATAAGACATAAGTCGAGTATCTGAAGGCCCATTTGGATTGCACACATGTGGAAGGAAATGATTATTTGTTCCCTTGTTCTGACCGAGCTACTTATGCAAGTCCGGGTTATGTAGACTTCTGGCGTCAGCAGCTCGAGCGTTTGTATAATTTTTCGATGGATTTTCAGCCTCTGGTACGAGAGTTTCCTCCTGCTGATGTGATCTCTGATCGACCAAGGTTGAAATATCTTTCTAGTGGCGATAAGAGAAAAAACGCCTCCAGAATATTCACAAGTAAGCATCTTTCTTATGATGATTTTAGTGAAGACATGATGATAGTACCTTAATTGTTTCATTAACTTTATTGCAGGATGGCTGTACTGTGAGATCTCATATTCTCGTAGACTTTTCAGAAGTGCAAGAAAGTCCCCAGGGTGGAGAAAGCAGAAGCAAAACATCTTATAGGATGATACCGAATAATATGAAGTCTCCAACCATTTCTTTGGTGAGTTGTTAGCACTTCCCTTGTCATCGTGATTTTTCTTTGTCCGTGTAATTAGGATCCAAAAGAATATTGTTAATTTGTTTCAGAATTTTTCTCCATCGGTCATTGACGGACTTCACCTTGTTTCTAAACGAACAATCCAGGAATCCAGCACAGATGATGAAGTGGATGTAAGTATCCTTTGTGTAAGTGGTTATGGATTTTCCTTGATTAAAGTAATGACAATTGTTGTTGATGCATCCAGGAGGACATGGTTATGGAAAGCCAACATGGTCATGCTATTCATTCGTCTTCGACTGGTGGTGAGAAGGAGAATCCTCAAGAATTGCGACTGAATGGAGACAACGGCGCTCCCAGTGTTGATACCAACCTTATTAACCTTTCGAATGACTTGGTGATAGGCGTCTAAAACATTCTAGTATCGGTTTCTTACATTTTTCTTGGTTATTTCTCTTGAAAACATTGTATATTATGCTTGGTTAGTAATTTTGTAGGTACTCGGCATGGTTTGGCACAAATGAAGGAAAATCGAGGTTCAAGGCATCATTTGGGTACTTGTGGTGCTGCGGATGCAAGCCCAGGCGAGAACAAAAAGACTGACCATGACAGCCCACATCCAACCACAAAACTCACCACACGAATTGTGTACGTGTGCGCTGCTGAGGAGAATGAAATCAAAAGGGAATCAGATTAGGTTTATGCAGTTCACAAGCAAAGAAAAGGAATCAAGCCATTGTTCCAGTAGCCGCCGATCCTGCAGATTCGTTGCCGTCACTGGCCAAGGTTCGTTGGTCGTCTGCCAAGGGTTGAGCCAAGGATTGAGAGGTGAACTGAAGTTCAGAAGGAGTACGAGAAGATGATCCTACCGTCATCGTTTTTGGGAGAAACTATGAGATAACATCAACAAAAAAATAGGAAGAGAAGCTGTTTGAATTAATGGGTTTTGAGAGATGAATTTGAAGAAGCAGAAGTTCGAGATGAACAGGGAATTTGGGTTATTCGAGTTACATAATTATGGGCTATGTTTGAAGTCAAAACAGGCAGCTTTATTTCTTCTTTTCTCTTCTTTGTCCGTACAACCAAAATGTGTTGTTCCTGTGGTCGATTGTGGCAATAAATGGGGATGATTGAGACTAGTTTACACTGAATGGAGTTATGGGTTGTGTATGAATTTGAATCTGCAGGAATTGGAGAGCTAGAAGAGATAATTTCTTGATAAACAGCAACAACATCAGTTCCTGCTAAAAAGGTGTTCGAGAAAATGCTTGAACCAGCAGCTATACATCTGAAACTGAGAAAGAAGGTCAATTGAAGACGTTGTTGCCATGGTACTGTTGATGGGAATGAGTGTATGAAGTTTGTGCTCGAAATGCAAGGTTTTGTTGCCATATACAACGAGTACAGTTTTGGAGAATGTTGAAGCTGGAAAGAAGTGTTTGAGTCAATGTTGGTATTACAGGGAAAGCCTTGTGTTGTTGCTGCAGGATGAGCTGAAATGTTGATAATGGATGCTGCAGCCGTGAGTGATGACAAATTAGTGATCTCAGGGACAAAGAGACCAAGATGGAGATGACAAGGGAGGAACTGACTCGAATTCGCTGGTCACAGTGGTTGACAAATTTGATGCTGTTCCAGGGAAAGAAGCTTGAACCGAGAGGATGGGATTGCAATGGTGAGTGTTGGTTGTAATTTCAGCCGAGAAACAATGAGGTAGTACATGACCTGTTGCTGGTGTTATGGGCTAGTTCAGGCGAGAAAATGGAGGTTGGTACAGGCAGTTAAGGTGAAGTATTGAGCTGCTGAATGAGTAAGGGATAAGCCTTTATAATGTTGATGTTCATAATCCATGGTCAGAATGGGTTGCCTGCAATGGGTAGTGGCTGTGAAGGTCAGTGAATGAAGTTGATTGTGTAGGTTGGTTTGCAGTCGAGCTGAAGTGTTGCTGCTGTCCATTGTGTTGATCCTGTAGTGGAGTCGTAACTTGTAGCTATTTAACAAGGGTTGCTGCTGGTTGGCCGTTGCTAGAAT
Source organism: Papaver somniferum (assembly GCF_003573695.1). Classification (NCBI taxonomy): domain Eukaryota; kingdom Viridiplantae; phylum Streptophyta; class Magnoliopsida; order Ranunculales; family Papaveraceae; genus Papaver; species Papaver somniferum. The sequence goes on from NC_039360.1 coordinate 185,092,422, forward strand.
GGTTGGCTGCAGTTAGTGGTTGGGAGGTTCCGGTGGAGTTATCGGCAGCGAGAAGGAAGAACAGAAACAAGTGCGATATAAGAGTCTGGGTTAGGGCCTGTCTCAATGTTGTGGAGACTAAGCCAAGTTTTGGCAAGCAAGAAATCTGTCCAGGAATTCTGCGCAGCTCCTGGCAATGGTCCCATGGCTAAGTACAAGGGTTTTCTGGCAAAGGCTAGGGCTCATATTTAGAAGCCAGCATGATGAGCTAACTTGGGTAACATTTTATTTCAGTTTTGGAGAATTTTTGAGCGTGACAACAGCCCACTGATTTTAACTTGGCCGAGAGTTTTGGGAGCTGAATGGCCGAGATTGAAAGTTTGCAGTATTTGTGAATGATGAGGATTGTTGGAGCTGTTTAGGTCGCGGAATTGAGGGAAAGAAAGTTATAAATAGGAGGCGCAGAAACACAAAGAAAGCACCTCTTTTATCACCAGTTTAGTGCCTGCAACCTGCTTGGGAGAAGTTCTGATAGAGAAGAAGCTACACACAGCAACCTGAACCTGTTTTCTGAAGCAGCTGCTTAGTTCTTCACAGTGGTTTGCTTTCGAAATCGTTTAGATTCAAAACCTTGTTTACCTTGACTTTATGATTGTGTTTATTCCAAAAACCATGAGTAGCTAATCTCAATATTGATTGGGGAGGATTTCAAAACTCCAAACATGTTTTATTTATCAATCTTATGCAAGTTATTCTTCCGATAAATATTTTTTGTTGATTGTCTTTTACCGTTCTTATGACCATGAGGTGTATGCTTGGTATCTAAGTGCGCAATTAGGTAACTCGTATGCAACTTTAATGCTAGTATTGAGAACTTTAATCCGTAATTGTTGGAGAGCTTATTTTGGGTGGTTCATTTAATTAGAATCCGCTAGAGAACTTATTCTATGTGGTGATTTTTGGAGTCTAAAGATTTGTTGAACTTATAACTTGTCTTAAAGTTGTTAACAATCAAAATTAATTGGAGGTAGAACTTGTATGATTAATAATATCTTGTTCGGTAGTGGCGAATGAATCTCTAGTCAATTCCATCTCATAATTTGAATTACAATCTTTGAAATCTTAAAAGTTTGTGTCTTTAAATAACAAAAATTTGTCTTATATAATAACTTAAAAACTCACACCTCCCTGTGGATTCGAACCCGACTTGTCTCACTACTTCTTTATAGAATTGTGTAGTATAAGAGAATTATTATTAATAGGTTGACAACCTCATCAAAATTGGCGCCGCTGCCGGGGAGGCAGTGGTAGTATTAAGTTGTTATTTTTCTTTTTAGTTATTCTTTGTTCTTTTTGTTTCACGTTTAGATTACTAATACAATTTTTGAGAATCCTATTTTCAGGTACTATTTCTTTGATGAATGCTTAAAGAGGGTAAACCAAGTCCAATTGGTATACGTCTTCGTTCGGGCACTTTACTAAAAGATTTGATTCGAGCAGTGAATACTCCACTTCCTCCTAGTTCTACATCAAGTGAATTCTCGGACTCAGACAAAGAGGAAGACAACACAATGGGAGGTCGACCACCTGCTCCAAGAACACTCAAGGAGCTCACTTCTCCAAACATTGACCAGCATCCTTTATGTATTCAGCTGAATGGAACCATTGAGTTGAAGCCGCAATTGATTCACTTGCTGCCCAAATTCAGAGGTTTAGTGGGAGAAGATCCTAATCGTCACTTGCAACAATTCCATCATGTTGTGACTAGTTTGAAGAAAGCAACTGCAGATGCCGATATGGCTATGATGACAGCTTTTCCTTTCTCCCTTATAGATGCTGCAGGAGAGTGGTTCTTTTGCTTACCCTCTGGAAGTATAACCACATGGAATGGGATGAAGAAGTTATTTCTTGAGAAGTATTTTCTGGCATCAAAAACAGCAGTGATTCGTAAGGAAATTTGTGGTATTGTGCAAATATCAGGAGAGACTCTCTATGAGTATTGGGAGCGCTACAAGAAGCTTTTAGCTAGCTGTCCACGTCACCAAATCAGTGATCAACTTGTCATTCAATATTTCTATGAGGGGTTGCTTCCTAATGAAAGACATTTGATCGATGCCGCAAGTGGTGGTGCACTTACCAACAAGACCATTGTGGAAGCTACAAGTTTGTTGGAGAACATGGCTGCAAACACTCAACAATTCTACACTCGAGGTGAACCAATGGTAAAGAAGGTGAATGAAGTTGGTGATTCTTCACATTTGGAACATAGAATGGGTAACATGAAGAGGATGATCCAACAAATAGCACATGTCGTCATACCATCATCACACACCGAAGATGTTGAGCAAGCAAATGCTATGTACCAAAATCTGCAAAGGCCAAGATATGACCCGTATTCCAGAACATACAATCCAGGTTGGCGTGATCATCCTAATTTCAGCTACACCAACAAGCAAGCTGCAGTTTCCAATCCTTTAAATCAACAAGGTGGGTACCAATTCTTGCAAAAGCCACGTCAAGAAACTCAAGGCACGAGTATAGATGACAAGTTGAATCTCATTCTCAACACAATGGCGCAAGATAAACAAAAGGCAGAGATGGATATGAAGGACATGCGAACACAAATGGGTCAACTACCTGCTACCGTGAGCAAATTGGAAGCACAAGCAGTTGGAAAAATTCCTTCGCAACCGTTGAACCATAAGGAGAATGTCAATGCTATTGATCTAAGAAGTGGGAAGCAAGTAGAAAAGCCGACACCATCACCAGAGCACCATGAATCCGTTGTAGAGCAACAAGAGGATGAAACAACCCCAAACAAGGTTGATTTGATACCAAATTCTCACTCTAAACCTCTTGTTTCTACTAATGTCACTTCTCCTCCTTTTCCTAATAGGTTTGCAAAGTCCAAGAAGAAGACACTATACAAAGAGATTTATGAGATCTTCAAGAATATCCAAGTGAACATACCACTCCTTGAGGCGATAAGGCAAGTTCCTCGCTACGCAAAGTTCTTGAAGGAATTATGCACTAACAAGCACCAATTGGTCGGTAATGAAGTTATGTACATGGGTGAGAATGCTTCCGCGTATCTTCAAAAAAAACTCCTACCAAAATTGAAGGATCCCGATAGTTTCACTATACCATGTACAATTGGTACAACCAGGTTTGATCGCGCTTTGCTAGACTTAGGTGCAACTATTAATGTTATGCCTGCCTCAATATATGAATCATTAGACCTTGGTCCTCTTAAGGATACCGGTGTTATTATTCAACTTGCTGATAGGTCCAATACTTATCCGAAAGGGGTTGTGGAAGATGTTTTGGTGCTGGTTAACGGGTTGATTTTTCTTGCAGATTTTTATGTTCTAGATATGAGGGACGAAGATTGACCCTCGTCTACACCGTTGTTGTTGGGTAGACCTTTCATGAGAATTGCTAGAACTAAAATTGATGTTTTTAAAGGCACCATAAATATGGAATTTGACGGTAAACCCATAAGTTTCAACATCTTTGAGGTTATGAGATACCCGAGTGACATACATTCCCGTTTTTCAGTGGATGTGATTGATTCTTTAGCTCAACAAACGTTTGAGTTAGACGGTGATGATGCGTTAGAGAAATCTATAGTGAAAAGTTTGGATTGTGGAAAGCATGATGACATGAAAAGTGACATAGAAATGTGTGATGAGCTTACAGAAATTATTTGCTCTCTTGATGCATTACAAGAACTCTCACCTAGAAATAATGTTTCTTACATTTCTTTATCTTGTACTAATGAGAAACTCTTGCCGTCGATTTTGCAGGCACCTATCCTTGAATTGAAACATCTTCCGGATCACCTCAAGTATGTTTATTTAGGTGATAAGGAAGAGTTACCGGTGATTATTTCCAAAGGCCTTACCAAGGTGCAAGAAGAGAATCTTATTCGTGTGCTAAGAGAATACAAGTCTGCCATAGGGTGGACCATTGCTGATATCAAGGGAATCAACCCTTCTATGTGTATGCACCGAATATTTCTAGAGGAGGGGGCAAAACCAACATGAGAAGCTCAACGTCGTTTGAACCCTCCGATGATGGAAGTAGTAAAGAAAGAAATCCTGAAGTTGTTGGATGTAGGGGTTATCTATCCCATATCCGATAACAAATGGGTAAGCCCGGTTCAAGTCGTTCCAAAGAAATCCGGTGTCACGGTGGTGAAAAACGGAGATAATGACTTGGTTCCAACTAGAATTCAGACCGGTTGGAGAGTGTGCATTGACTAGCGGAAGCTCAATTCTACTACCCGAAAATACCATTTTCCTTTACCATTGATTGATCAAATGCTTGATAGATTGGATGGACATTCTCACTATTGTTTTCTTGATGGTTTTTCAGGGTATAATCAGATTGTAATAGCTCCGGAAGATCAGGAAAAAATGACTTTTACTTGTCCATTTGGCACTTTTGCATATAGGCGTATGCCATTCGGGTTGTCTAATGCTCCTGGCACTTTTCAACGTTGCATGGTAAGTATATTTTCAGATTATGTTGGAAGCATCATAGAAGTGTTTATGGATGACTTTAGTGTGTATGGTGATTCTTTTGGCAAGTGCTTACAACCTTACACTAATTCTTAAAAGATGCGTAGAAACTAATCTTGTGCTTAATTGGGAAATATGTCATTTTGTGAATCACGGTATTGTGTTAGGCCACATTGTATCCTCTAGGGGGTTAGAAGTGGACAAAGCCAAGATAGATGTGATTAAAAACTTACAATACCCCACAACTGTGAGGGAGGTTCGTTCTTTTCTTGGCCATGCAGGGTTTTATAGGAGGTTCATCAAGGATTTCTCCAAGATTGCAGTACCTTTGTGCCGAATTTTGCAAAAATATGTGACCTTTGATTGTGACAAGGAGGGCAAGAAGGCTTTTGACACCTTGAAAGAGTTGTTGACCACCGCACCGATCATCAAACCACTGTATTGGAGCAAGTCCTTTGAGTTGATGTGTGATGCTAGTGACTATGCCGTTGGAGCCGTGTTGGGACAGCGAGATGGTAAAGTTCCATATGCCATTTATTATGCTTCTAAAACTCTTAATGGCGCACAAATCAACTACTCAACCACTGAAAATGAGCTCTTGGCCATAGTGTTTGCACTTGAAAAGTTTAGATCTTACTTGGTGGGTACGCAAGTGATTGTCTTCTCCGATCATGCTGCGCTTCGATACTTGCTAACAAAGAAAAATGCTAAGCCGAGGCTCATTAGGTGGATATTACTTCTTCAAGAGTTTCATCTCCAAATTAAGGACAAGAAGGGGAGTGAGAATACCGTAGCAGGTCATTTGAGCTGATTAATTGCATCCGAAGAAGCAATTCCTTTGTGTGATAGTTTTCCGGATGAGCAACTCTTTACGGTGGATGACACAACTCCATGGTACGCTGATATTGTGAACTACTTGGTGACGGGACAAGTACCTAGTACCATGTCAACTTTTCAGAAATTGAAACTCAAGAAAGTCTCAAGGCAATATACATGGGATGATGAAAAAGCGGGGGCCTAACAACACCACCCAATATTTCGCTTAGCAATATGTATGGACTAACTCCGAAACACTTTCTAGAGAATCAACTAGACAGTCAGACTCAATCTAGGTAAAAGTATCTCAAGGAGTTAACATCTCTCTCTTGTTTTGATTCACTCAAGCTAATAGAAATCAACGAGTCTATAATCAAACACAAGGAATAACTTGGACGGTACCAAAGACCAATGTCCAAGGATCAATCAATATCAATCAACAACCAAAGGTCGGATTTCCAATTGATTGATTCAAACACACAACCTGTATTATTTCAATTATATAAACAAATATAATGTGGAAATAGAAATAACACAGACACCAGAATTTTGTTAACGAGGAAACCGGAAATGCAGAAAAACCCCGGGACCTAGTCCAGATTGAATACACACTGTATTAAGCAGCTACAGACACTAGCCTACTCCAAGCTAACTTCGGACTGGACTATAGTTGAACCCCAATCAGTCTCCCACTGATCCAAGGTACAGTTGTACTCCCTACGCCTCTGATCCCAGCAGGATAATGCGCACTTGATTCCCTTAACTGATATCACCCACAACTAAGAGTTGCTACGACCCAAAATCGCAGGCTTTAACAATAAACAAATCTGTCTCACACAGACAAGTCTATCAAAGGATCAATCTGTCTCCCACAGAAAAACCCTAAAAATTTTTGTTCCGTCTTTTGATAATAATCAAGGTGAACAGGAACCAATTGATAATCCGGTCTTATATTCCCGAAGAACAACCTAGATTAATCAATCTCCTCACAACAATTTTAATCGTATGGTAGCGAAACAAGATTTCGTGGAATCACAAACGATGAGACGAAGGTGTTTGTGATTACTTTTTATATCTTGCCTATCAGAGAACTCTCAAGATCTCAAGCCAATAAATATGATTGTACTGTTACGATAGAAGATGCAAGATCAGATCACACAACTACGATAAAAGTAGTATCGGTCTGGCTTCACAATCCCAATGAAGTCTTTAAGTCGTTAACCTGGTTTTAGAAGAAAAAAACCAAAGGTTAAAGGAGAAACGACTCTAGCACGCAAACTAGTATCACACGTAAGGTGTGGGGATTAGTTTTGCAGAATACTAGATGTCTCCTTTATATAGCCTTTCAAATCAGGGTTTTGCCTTAGTTACAAAGCAATCAGTATTCACCGTTAGATGAAAACCTGATTTAGATTCAAGCTAATATTTCTCAACCGTTAGATCAAAAACTTAACTTGTCATACACAAATGACTGTACGCTTCTAGGTTTGTTAACCGCACCCAAACGTGTACATTGTTGGTTCAACAATAGTCTACCCAAAGAGGTTAACCATATGAGCGTTTCATACCAACCATGTTCTTCTTCACCATAACTAGTTCAATTGACTCAAATGAACTAGTTAAGAGAGTTGTTCAATTGCAAAGAAATCTTATGTAACTACACAAGACACAATTGAAGCAAAGATGATTTGATTCACTCGAATCGGTTCATGAACTTTAATAGCCACGGTTTGCAAATGCATTCCTTAGTCTTTTAAGATAAAGTTCAGAAATCATCTTTAGATATATAACCTTCTCAAGTTCGCAGACTAGGTTCGCGGACTTAAGACACCTGATAGAGTTTACAAACTCCAGCAGAAATTCTCGGGTTCGAGAACTACGCTGGTTTCCGGACTGGGCTCACGCAAGTAGTTTTTCAACTCCAGCAGAAATTCTCGGGTTTGAGAACTTCGGCAGTTCGCGGACTGAGTTCGCGGACTTGGCACTTGCCATACTTCCGGTTCTCTTGATCAACAAAGTTCGAAAACTTCGATTCAAGGAATCCATTGGTTATGTAATCTAAACTCTCATTCCAATAATTCAAACATTCTTAGAGGACGTTATATAGTTGTTATACTATTTCGTCAAAGCAATTTTCAAAGTGATTGAAACATTCATGACTTTCGTCACTAGGTAAATATAAACTTGGTCGAAGTGAAAAGCTAACCAACACATATTTCGAGATATAGATAGGAGAGGTATACTCGGCTCGAAATACCAAATGTGTATGATCTAGTCTATATATATAGCATACGACTTTTGTATCAAAGAGTAGGAGATAGAATAGATAGACTTTTGAGTGACATATAAGTTCAAGTCTCCACATACCTTTTTGTCGAGAAGTTCCACCGGTTCCTTGAGTAAATCTTCTACTTGTATGATGAATCGCCATGAAGTCCTTGAGCTCAACTACACTTACTATCCTAGTCCGAGACTTAGCTATAAGAGACTAGAAATCAAGACTTATAGTTTTGATCACTAACATTGACAAACATGCTTGATATAGCAACACATGCAATTTTGACCGAGCAGTGCTCTAACAATCTCCCCCTTTTGTCAATTTTAGTGACAAAACTATCAATACATATGGAATACAAAAAAGATAAAGAAACTTTAGTAGCTCCTATTCCACATGTCTAATCTTCAACATTCCTAGAAATCTTCGTCACTTCCAAGTACTCCAATGATCCCAAAGGTTGTAAGTTTAGCATCACCGTTGTTGAAGATCCGTAGCTATAACAATGAGAAAGTATCGGTCTCTATCATTGTTACACAGTGTCATAGTACTATTACAAAGTGTCAAAGTCTAATTGTATCACAACTTCAACAATAATACTATGGTGATATGTATCACTCCCCCTTAGTCAATACTTCATCTCACATGAAAGCCACTCCCCCTTACACAATGATCCGAAAACCATATGTATTTGTAGTGTGAACTACATATTAATTCTCCCCCTTTTTGTCAATAAAATTGGCAAAGGTACAAGAACGGGATCATAATGAAATTTCCGTAAGAGACATTTCATGACCGAGAGAAAGAAACAAACATCATCTTATTTAGATGCAATTATATATCCGAAGCTAACAACATTCATCAAGGAGTTTAAAGATACGAGATAACCCCTCTAAAATTCCACAGCCGCACACCCCTCAAGATATGACCATTAAGCACAAGTTCAAAAGAACTCTCCCCCATTTGATGTCATTCCCAAGGGAACAACAACGAGCGACCTTAATTTCAAGAGAAACGAAGGATTTTATTGGACACCAAAACCATGAGAATGATTTTTATATCCAACACTCAATCAAATTATTCATAAGTAAACCCATGAATAATCTAAACGGAATACATAATCAAATTAACCACAAAAGTGATCAATTTAATTCATTGTGCTCAACATAAGTAAACTTACGGAACATATGACTAACATAACCATTAGAAAATGACTAAGATAGCCATTCATATACTCAACACAAGAAAAACTCATGGGATATATGAAAACTCAACTAGACTAATTACAAGAGATCCCATAATTAATCTAATTGGAATACACAATCAAACTAATAACAAAAGTAATCAATTTAATTGTAATTTGTTTTGCTCGACATAAGAGAACTTACGGAGCAATAACTAAATAACCAAACAAGATGATTAATTTAGTTCACAAATGCTCAACATAAAGTACCTTACGTAACAACCAACCAAGCTAATCAAAAATAATCAACTTAGTTGTATCGTGCTCAACACAAGACACATCACAGAGCCTCACGGTAATACAAAAAGATGGATCAATGAAGATCTATACCGTGGAATACACAAGGATTCATTCTTTTGCACAAGCATATACAATAGAAATAATCCTTGGATACAAAATATTTTAACCTATCTTTCGTCAATGGTTGACAATATAGGCTTAACTTTTGTATATGCCAAAAGTCTATTCATTCTTAAACCAACATGTGAATATCGATCATGAACGACTTTACTTTTGACAAAATATGGGACAATATAGTTCACGAACGTAAACACAAATATCCCATAACAAGTTGCAATATAACAAATCAAAAATATTGCAAAATATCATCTTCCAAATAGTTTTAGAATTTTAAACCAAATAACCTAAAAACAAGAAGATGAAAATAATAGCTATGTGTAGTCACAATCATCGCTATTCAAAGCATTAGTTATTCTTCCAACTAAGCCAAAAAGAAGACATACTAGGCAAAAATTGTAAATCAACAAGCTAAAGGAAAACAGACTTCAGTACACTTTCCGAACACGAGCTAAGATCATATGGACGGTTCAGGAACTGCACGAATCATGGGGTTTTTGAGCTTGTGAAAGACGATTCTCTTTGCGAAGATCATTGATGCATGACTTTATGAGACCAATGTCAGTAGTAACCTTTTTCAACTCAGTTTTCAAAGCATCAAGATTTTTCAGAGTAGCAATGAGCTCTTGTTTTGCTTTTCCAAAGTACTTAAGAAAGTCGTGAACAACTTCAGCAGAAATCATATCATCCTTTTCAGCATCCTCATGGACATATGCAAAGTAACATGAAGCATTGGGATGATCTTCGTCTACAAGAGTTCTTTTCTTCTTATACTCGACAACAACTTATTTGTCAAGGAATCCTCTTGCGAAACCACCATAGCAAGATGAATAAGAAGACATACTTGATAACCCAGAAACCAACCTAGAGTATGCGTACGTGACTTTTGAAGCTCACAAGTTGGTATATAAGGGTCTTTTATAGAAGAGATTCTAAGGTTTTCTTAACAGTTGACTCGTGCCAGAACACGGGTATCCGTTCGAGTACAACATGACCCAGAAAAGGAAGCCCGACAAAAATAAAAAACATGGCTTTTAAAAAAAAAAAAACTTTTGAACCTGGATGTAGCAAGAACCAAGATTCAACGGAGGAATTCCTAAAGAAAATGAGAAGTAACTTTAGACCAAAACAATACTCTAAGCACAACAAGTATGTAATCCTTTCGCTATGGACGATAAGAAGATTGCTCAACTTAACAGATGCACATGCCAAAAGTATACCTGAATATCAACACATCTTACTCAACAGGGTTTTTATGAGTAAGATCTTTAAACCTTGTGATTAATTAGCACAAGTATGAGCAATATGCTCATCAAGAGATTTGTGTTTATGTCCAAGTTTCTTTTTCCTTCCGAGACGAGGAAATGATCCCTTGTTATGTGAGAAATTATCATAAAACTTACTGTCATCAAAATACGAGACATAGTTTAAGTTCTTACCAGAAGAATTTTGGTTTGATAAGGAAGACAACCTGTTGACGAATTCTTTATACCCTTCAATTATCTTCTTCAGATTATCTCTTAATTCATTAATATTTCTCCTTTCATCTGAACTTTCTTTCTCAATAGGAGCAATGTTATTTTCAGAGATCATCACATGATCTTCCTTTAGACGATGTTTATTCAGATGTCTGTTTGTTCTCGAGTGTTTGAGGAACTCATTGAACTGACTTTCCTGGTAACAAACACATGGTAGGTACGAAAACCAAATGGTTTAGACATATGAATGTCAGTTACACCTTTAAGAATCAAATCTAAGGTGTGTTGAAGTTGAACCAAGGAGTTTTTCTTCAACTTAGAGGTTCCCTTTTGTTTCACCGAAATCTTTGTTTCACAGACAAGACATACTTTCTGATCATCAGAATGATTAGATATTACAACCTTAAAACCATCGTTACAAGATTTCCTCTCTTCATTTGATGTGCAGCCTTTTTGATTGATGGTGACTCCAGGCACATTCGTTTTACAAGAAGGGGTTTTTGTTTTTGCTTCTGAACATGAACCATATTTTGTGTCAGAAGTACTTGATATATTAGATTGCTTTGAGCATCCTTGAATAGAGAGTTTACTCAAGCGATGTTCAATTTCCAAGGCATCTTTTCTGAGACTAGCTTCAAGAGACGTACACGATGATTGAACATCAGAGTTTCCTTTCGATTTGCAATCTCTTATTACACCAAGTAGAACATCGACATGATGTTTTAACCTATTAAATATATCATCTTGGATTCTAGCAAGGTTTAGAATCAATTGACTCTCTTCAGCTATTTCCCGTTCAATTGAAGGGTTATCGGAAGAACACATGTCGGTGTTAGTCTGTCTCGTCAGTGTGGAAGGTTTATCTAAGCACAAGATAGTAGAACCCTTCTTTTTAGAATTAGACGATATATAACTCTTATTTCAGGTATTGCGTTTATCATAGATAGTACTCTTATCCATAGAGTCGGATCGCTACAAACACAGACTTGTGAGGTCTTAACGTGTTTTCCTACTCTGATACCAATTGAAAAAGCGGGGGTCCAAAAACACCACCCAATATTTCGCTTAGCAATCTGTATGGACTAACTCCGAAACAATTTCAAGAGAATCAACTAGATAGTCAGACTCAATCTAGGTAAAAGTATCTCAAGGAGTTAATATCTCTCTCTTGTTTTGATTCACTCAAGCTAATAGAAATCTGCGAGTCTATAATCAAATACAAGGAATATCTTGGACGGTACCAAAGACCAATGTCCAAGGATCAATCAATATCAATAAACATCCAAAGGTCGGATTTCCAATTGATTGATTCAAACGCACAACCTGTATTATTTCAATTATATAAACAAATATAATGCGGAAATAAAAATAACACAGACACAAAAATTTTGTTAACGAGGAAACCGCAGATGCAGAAAAACCACGGGACTAGTCCAGATTGAATACACATTGTATTAAGCCGCTACAGACACTAGCCTACTCCAAGATAACTCCGGACTGGACTATAGTTGAACCCCAATCAGTCTCCCACTGATCCAAGGTACAGTTGTACTCCCTACGCCTCTGATCCTAACAGGATATTGTGCACTTGATTCCCTTAGATGATCTCACCCACAACTATGAGTTTCTACGACCCAAAATCGCAGGCTTTAACAATAAACAAATTTGTCTCACACAAACAAGTCTATCAAAGGATCAATCTGTCTCCCACAGAAAAACCCTAAAAGTTTTTGTTCCATCTTTTGATAATAATCAAGGTGAACAGGAACCAATTAATAATCCGGTCTTATTTTCCCGAAGAACAGCCTAGATTAATCAATCACCTCACAATAATCTTAATCGTATGGTAGCGAAACAAGATTTCATGGAATCACAAACGATGAGACGAAGGTGTTTGTGATTAGTTTTTATATCTTGCCTATCGGAGAACTCTCACGATCTCAAGACAATCAATATGATTGTACTGTTACGATAAAAGATGCAAAATCAGATCACACAACTACGATAAAAGTAGTATCGGTCTGGCTTCACAATCCCAATGAATTCTTTAAGTCGTTAACCTGGTTTTAGAAGAAGAAAACCAAAGGTTATAGGAGAAACGACTCTAGCACGCAAACTAGTATCACACGTAAGGTGTGGGGATTATTTTTGCACAATACTAGATGTCTCCTTTATATAGCCTTTCAAACCAGGGTTTTCCCTTAGTTACAAAGCAATCAATATTCACCGTTAGATAAAAACCTGATTTAGATTCAAACTAATATTTCTCAACCGTTAGATCGAAAACTTAGCTTGTCATACACAAATGACTGTACGTTTATAGGCTTGTTAACCGCACCCAAACGTGTACATTGTTGGTTCAACAATAGTGTACTCAAAGTGGTTAACCATATGAGCGTTTCATACCAACCATGTTCTTCTTCACCATAACTAGTTCAATTGACTCAAATGAACTAGTTAAGAGAGTTGTTCAATTGCAAAAAAATCTTATGTAACTACATAAGAGACAATTGAAGCAAGGATGATTTGATTCACTCGAATCGGTTCATGAACTTTAATAGCCACGGTTTGCAAATGCATTCCTTAGTCTTTTAATATTAAGTTCAGAAATCATCTTTAGATATATAACCTTCTCAAGTTCGCAGACTAGGTTCCCGGACTTAAGACACCGGATAGAGTTTACAAACTCCAGCATAAATTCTCGGGTTCGAGAACTACGCCGGTTCGCGGACTGGGTTCGCGGACTTGGCTCACGCAAGTAGTTTGTCAACTCCATCAGAAATTCTCTGGTTTGAGAACTTCAGCAGTTCGCGGACTGAGTTCGCGGACTTGGCACTTGCCATACTTCCGGTTCTCTTGATCAACAAAGTTCGAAAACTTCGGGTCAAGGAATCCATTGGTTATGTAATCTATACTCTCATTCCAATCATTCAAACATTCTTAGAGGACGTTATATAGTTGTTACACTATTTCTCGTCAAAGCAATTTTCAAAGTGATTGAAACATTCATGACTTTCGTCACTAGGTAAAGATAAACTTGGTCGAAGCGAAAATCTTACCAACACATATTTCGAGATATAGATAGGCGAGGTATACTCGGCTCGAAATACCAAATGTGTATGATCTAGTCTATATATATAACATACGACTTTTGCCTCAATGAGTAGGAGATAAAGTAGATAGACTTTTGAGTGACAGATAAGTTCAAGTCTCCACATACCTTTTTTTCGAGAAGTTCCACCGGTTCCTTGAGTAGATCTTATACTTGTATGATGATCGCCATGAAGTCCTTGAGATCAACTACACTTACTATCCTAGTCCGAGACTTAGCTATAATAAATTAGAAATCAAGACTTATAGTTTTGATCACTAATATTGACAAACATGCTTGAGATAGCAACGCATGCGAGTTTGACCGAGCAGTGCTCTAACATATGATCCATATTTGTGGAAATATTGTACCGACCAAATAATGCGAAGGTGCGTCCTAGACTCCGAGTTTCAATCTATTCTTAATTTTTGTCACTCATATGCTTGTGGAGGCCATTTTGGGTCCAAAAGAACGACACTCAAGGTTCTTGAGAGTGGTTTCTATTGGCTCATTTTATTCAAGGATGCATGCTTGTTTTGTAAATATTGTGATAGGTGCCAACGAACCGGCAATCTAGGTGCTAGAAATCAAATGCCACTAACACCAATTCTTCCTGTAGAGATATTTGATGTGTGGGGTATCGATTTTATGGGGCCTTTTGTGAATTCGAATGGGAATCTTTATATTATTCTTGTTTTTGATTATGTTTCTAAATGGGTGGAGGCTAGATCCACCAAGAATAATGATTCTAAAGTTGTTTGTGAGTTTGTGAAGGAACAAATATTTTCTAGGTTTGGCACACCTCGAGTAGTGATTAGCGATGGAGGTTCCCATTTTCAGAGATCCTTCCACGCTCTTTTCAAGAAGTACAACGTTACTCACAAAGTTGGCACTCCGTATTATCCGCAAACAAGTGGACAAGCTGAAATTTCCAACCGAGAAATTAAGTCCATTCTAGAGAAGACGGTGAATACTACAAGGAAAGATTGGAGCTTTAGACTCAATGATACTTTATGGGCGTACCGGACAGCGTACAGAACTCCCATTGGAATGTCTCCGTTTAGTATGATTTATGGCAAACCTTGTCATCTTCCTGTAGAACTTGAACACAAATATTTTTGGGCCATCAAGATGTGCAACATGGAGTTAGATGCCGCAGGGAAACAAAGAAAGCTTCAACTCAATGAATTAGAAGAAATCCGCAATGATGCATATGAAAGTTCGCGCATTTACAAGGAGAAAACTAAAGCTTTTCATGATAAGATGATTTCTCGGAAAAGTTTTATCATTGGGTAGAAAGTTCTCTTATTTCATTCTCGTCTTCAGTTGTTTCCCGGTAAACTTAGGTCCCGATGGGTTGGACCATTTGTTGTTACTAATGTGTTTTCTCATGGTGCAGTTGAGCTTTATAGTCCCAAAACAGGGAAGATTTTCAAGGTGAATGGCCATCGAGTGAAACCATATTATGATCAATTTGTGACGGAGAATCAAGAGGTCATAGAACTGAGTGATCCACTCCCTTTGGAGGAGTAATTTTAGATGAAAGTCGGGCTGACGACTTTAAACCAAGCGCTGCATGGGAGGCAACCCATAGGTTTTGTATTTCTATCTTTTGCTTTTAATTTTTTCTTCTTTTGCATATCATATTAGGATTTCCCACCTTGATTTTACTCTGGATGACTTAATTACATTGAGGACAATGTAAAGTTTAAGTGTGGGGGAGTGTTTGGATATTTTGCATATAGAATTTTTCAAAATTTTTGCATAAAAAACCTCCAACTTGTAGAGATTTTAGAGTCACTAGCATACTTCTAGGTATGTTTACATAGAGATTCTGACCGACATAACTGAACTTAGAGTGTTAGGGAACTACGTTGGATTTCTTACTTATTAGAGTGTTAAATAATGGATTTAATCATGTCGTGATGC
This sequence comes from Papaver somniferum, assembly GCF_003573695.1. NCBI lineage: Eukaryota > Viridiplantae > Streptophyta > Magnoliopsida > Ranunculales > Papaveraceae > Papaver > Papaver somniferum. Next base: position 185,108,113 of record NC_039360.1, read on the forward strand.
AAATTAGGAGCACGTAGAAATGCATTATTAGAGTTGCTGATCAATCATTAGTTGAGACTACCTATTTTCATATCAACTGAGGCACCAGACCAAAAATTTCTTTGTAGCTGACTAAAAAGCTTTATTTTGAGTGTGTGTCACCGTACGCTAATTCTGGGTAGAATGGTGAGCTACCCAACTTCACAACATTTTCAGCACTATCTTTGATCTCTTGAGTGCTAATTTTGTCAATCATGAGGGTGACGTCTATAGATGAAAGCCTTCTTCTTGTAGTTTGGTTTGCAGTTAGCACCATTCTCTCCACATGAACAGATCCATAGAAACACACATCATCATCAACAATGGAGCGACATCAAAATCTACAAGGAAAGTTGAAGAGGTTTAAGGTTTAAAAGCAACAATACAAGTAAGAGCAAATTACAAATCCAAGTAAAACAACATACAATGAGCAGAATTTTATATACATGTTGAATACTTACAAATAAGGAGCGAAATTATATATCTAAGTATGAAGACTTATTACAAGAAGAAAATCAAAAGATGAGAGTTATTGAAGTTTATGATTTCGAGACAATACAAGTTGTGAAGAATCAAGCGGTAAAGTACATCACCCATGGCTATTTCTATTGTTATTTTTGTATTATTTTTCTTGTCTCGATGAGGAAAAAAAAAAGATCGAAAAGAAAAAAAAAAGAAAAAAAAATAAGACAAGAAAAATTTGTTATTTTTTTTAGTTTTATAAGCCGTGGGGGAGGAAAAATCTATAAAGAAGTTTCAAGCGACAAGGATTTTAAGGAAAAAGGTTACGAATTGTTAAGGATCTAAGTTCAAGAGTTTATCATCAACCATTGAAGACCGAAGACGAAGACCAAGAAGATGAAGAAGACGAGCCGAAGGAAGACGTTTCTATTGGATGATGTGAGAGTGGTGCTTTTGTCACTGCCGATCGGATGTGAAGGTGGTAAGTACTCTCATCCTCGCAAAAATGGTTGATTTCCTTTCTTAGAGATCATTAGAAAAAATATCTTTATTTTCCACGATTATGTGGAGTCTCCAGAAATAATTCGGAAGGTTTCCTTCCCACCATTCAACGTGTGTAGGATTCTCTCTTCATTCCTACCTGCACACATGTGAGACCCATAAAAAACTGTCTTTTTGAGTGCAATTATCATAAAACCCTTATTGGTGAGGCAGAAGTCGAGGAGAAATGCTTATTGATCGCTCTCAAACACGCGTTCTCTCATTATGGTGTGGTTATTTCTCACTCAACATTAAAAATGAGAATATGTTCTTTGGTATTTCTAACTTCTTATTACTAGCATGCAGAAACTCTATGTCCTTGATAGGTGTCTAAAACACCTTGATATTTATCTATTGTTTATGCTTTCTTCGCGAGTTTTCTTGTAAATTACGTATCTTATGTTTGCTTTTGAGTGATACAGGTGTTTGGAGTCATTGGAGCAAAAACAAGTGAAAATAAGCCCAAGAAGATCATTTCACAGGCGGATGCTATCTGGAGCCAGTCACAGGTTAAGGGGATACCACTGGGTGGCGGTACCCAAGTACAGTTAGGTGAAAATAGTTATCCCACTCATTTAGACCTGGTTAGGTCGAGAAGAAGGGATCCATTTCTTCCCCAATTCTTTCTCCTCTTACCCCTGTCTCTCTGCTGCTGTTATAGATCGATGAAGGAGGCAGATGGGGTTGTTACAGGATTGAGTTTGAGAACAACACAACATGTTAGACATGGGGCTTGGACTAAAACACGGTTTTGAGTTCAAAAAGATAATTGAATCTGATTCTTCTTTTGAAGAAATGGAACTAAGATTCCAAGTTTACAAGGAATTGGAGAGATGGGTTATGTTGGCTGCAACAGATCAGGTGTGAGAACACGGCAAAACTTGAGTTGGCATCTGAATTTGATGAGAATATAGAGAAGATGAGTTTGTTGTTGATGAATTGACAGAATTAGGTTCTGTGAAGCTCAAGGGTTCCAACTGAGTGAAAATTGGATGGATGGAGGATGAGAAATAATGGGTTTTGGCTTGGGATTGAACTGAAACAAGAGAGAATGATGAACTCAGATGAAGATTTTGTTATACATGGAAGAGTGATGGAGTTTGTGCTGGTGAAGGGTGGTTGTCTTATTGAGCAGCAGGAACAATTAGATGCATGTGTTAGGAATTACAGGGATTTGAATGAGCTAATGGGTTTATGAATTGTTGGCTGGGTGAACTGATACTGTTGGTATGAACTGGTGAATGGTTTCGAGCTGAGTTTGTGTGGTGATGTTGGTAGAATGTATGCAACAGTACTGCAATGGAGTGTTGGCCTTGGCTTGTGTTGTCTGCTATTCAAATGGGTTTGTCTCGGACTGGGGTTTTGTTTGTGTTGCTGAGGAGATGAATCTGGAATTCAAGAAGAGCATGTTGCAGATGATGGCAGTTAATGGAAGGCTTGAGACTGAAATAGTGCATGTGGTACAAGTTGATACTGCATTTGGGAGACAATGTTGCTGCTGCTTATGCCATTCTGATGCTGTGAGCTGTAAGCTGAAGGATTTGGCGACTACTGGAGAAGCAAGAGAAGAAATCTGGTGAAATGTTGTTGCTCCTTGAGTTCAAGATTGCAGGAGGTGGAAACTGATGTTGGTTGTTGATGCAAAGAAAGCTAATACAAGAGCAGAATAAGCTACAGGTTGCTGCTGTTGGAATTGGGGTTTGTTGCAGCTGGTAAGATGGAATTGGAGTGATGCTGGTGAAGAGTGACTGGTGGTGGATTGAAGACAGAGTCTAGTGAGTTGTTTGTAGGCTTGTAGTAGTGATGCAGCTGAAACTAAGGTGCTGCTACGGAGTGAGCTTGAAGCAATGATGCAGTGGCTAGTGATGCAGAGAAGGGTACCAAGTGGTTGGTGCTTAGAGTTGAGCTAGCGCTGCAGATGGAGATGAATATGGAAGGAAGAGCAGGTGTTGGTTCCGAGAAGATACAACTGAGAAATTGGACCTGTGCAGCTGGGATCAGTCTTGAACTGAGAGTGCAAGCAGCCGGATGAACTGAAGTTGGATAGAAGAAGGTTGTTGTTGGTTGGATGGACTGAACTGTGAATGTTAAGTGAAATGGAATTGATGCAGGTGGTGATGGACCTGAAGTAGGGGCAGTGAGCAGTGAATGCTGTCGTTTGTCACAGGGAATCAAGGCTTATAGACGCAGTGATTTGTGGTCAGAGTTTAAGCTCAGTTGGTTCATGGGTGATGAGATGCAGTTGCTAGAGCTGGTGTGCGTGGGGTAGAGCTTATGCAGCAGGTAGTAGTGCAAGGTGGAGGTTGTAGGTTATGGAGATGTGATGAGTGCGCTGCAAAGGGAAGTGTTGGCAGGGCTGTGAAGAGCAAGGAATGAATGAATGTTTAATTAGATGAATGCTAGGAACTGCAAGGAATAACTGATGGTCTGATCGGCGGGGAACATGCCAGAAACAGACAGAACTCTGGCTGAATTTTAGTTATCGAGTTGACTCACCGATCCAGCAGTACTGAGGTGGATTTGGGCTGTGATATGCGGGCTTGACTTTGGAGGCTCCTTTCTCGCAGAAGCAACAGTGAGCCTATGCGGTGGATATAGAAATTGGCAGAGGAAGTATAAAAGGGAGAGATATCTATCTACTATCGAATCTTTTCTTCTACTTTTGTTCTAGGGTTTAGAAACATGAAAGCTTTTCTTTTTCTTCTTGTTATGAACTCCATGAACATGAGCTAGTTTTTATTATTGGTTTATGGATTAAGTTGAGTTCACATAACATGATTTTGGGTTTAATGAATTAGTTTTGTCTCATATTTATCGTTCATAATTCTCTGAAAATATAGTTGTATGATTGACGTATTACAACATGATTGAGTATTTTTTTTGTCAAGTTGCAAATTGGTAGAACTCATATCCATATCTAAAGCTAGTTTAGGATTAATCATCGAGCGATAATCCTTGAACACAAGTAGCATAAATATGATTGTAGGTTATAGTGATATATCCTTGTAATCATATGTGAACCGTGACCTTTGTTCGAATTGTTTGCGCAATGTATTTCAATTGCATTGATTAGCCTAATTTCATGAATCTTAATGCTCCATGGGAATTGAACTTGATTAGCGCAAGGCGTTAGGTTATTTTTTTGGTAGAATTCATACTTGCATCGTTTTACATGTATGTGTGATGATAAGAGGAAATTGCGGGATATTCTTTCGACTAGGTATTTTAGGGCTTTTGATAATGAGAGATTAAATATCAATTCTAGTTATTAAAACAAGAACGTGTTAATGAATGAAAACGGAATCCTTGAACAATACTTTCACATATCCTTGAGTTGATTTGTTTACTTTTATTTATTTGCTTTTAGTTTTGTTTAGTTATAAAAATCAGAAAAATCCCCCCATTGTTTTATATAGGAAACCATAACATATTAACAATCCAAGACCTCTCTGTGGGAACGATCCTTTCTTTCCCTTGCTTTATAATATATTTTGAGTAGTAAGAAAGTGTAATTATTTTTGACGCCTACGACAACGATCAATCCTCATAGTTCTTCGGATGCTTGGGACGCTGGAACGCTTTGAAGATGGAGTAGGTTTTATGGGTATACCTCTCGTAAGCCCTCACAAGACTATAACTCGTCCACTAGGGACTCCTAGGGGTTTAAAGACTTGTTATATATGCTAAGAGTAACCATATCCTCGACGAAACGGAGTTGTTGTATTTTAGTTTTGTTTTGTTTGCTCGAGAACTAGTAAAGATTAAGTGTGGGGAAATTTGATAGGCGTCTAAAACACCTAATCCTAGTATCGGTTTCTTATATTTTCTTGGTTATTTCTCTTGAAAACATTGTATATTACGCTTGGTTAGTAATTTTGTAGGTACTCGGCATGGTTTGGCACAAATGAAAGAAAATCGAGGTTCAAGGCATCATTTGGGTACTCGTGGTGCTGCGGATGCAAGCCCAGGCGAGAACAAAAAGACTGATCATGACAGCCCACCCAACCACAAAACTCACCACACGGATTGTGTACGTGTGCGCTGCTGAGGAGAATGAAATCAAAAGGGAATGAGATTAGGTTTATGCAGTTCACAAGCAAAGAAAAGGAACCAAGCCATTGTTCCAGTAGCCGCCGAGCCTGCAGATTCGTTGCCGTCACTGGCCAAGGTTCGTTGGTCGTCTTCCAAGGGTTGAGCCAAGGATTGAGAGGTGAACTGAAGTTCAGAAGGAGTACGAGAAGATGATCCTACCGTCATCGTTTTTGGGAGAAACTATGAGATAACATCAACAGAGAAATAGGAAGAGAAGCTGTTTGAATTAATGGGTTTTGAGAGATGAATTTGAAGAAGCAGAAGTTCGAGATGAACAGGGAATTTGGGTTATTCGAGTTACAGAATTATGGGCTATGTTTGAAGTCAAAATAGGCAGCTTTATTTCTTCTTTTCTCTTCTTTGTCCGTACAGCCAAAATGTGTTGTTCCTGTGGTCGATTGTGGCAGTAAATGGGGATGATTGAGACTAGTTTACACTGAATGGAGTTATGGGTTGTGTATGAATTTGAATCTGCAGGAATTGGAGAGCTAGAGGAGATAATTTCTTGATAAACAGCAACAACATCAGTTCCTGCTAAAAAAGTGTTCGAGAAAATGCTTGAACCAGCAGCTATACACCTGAAGCTGAGAAAGAAGGTCAATTGAAGACGTTGTTTCCATGGTACTGTTGATGGGAATGAGTGTATGAAGTTTGTGCTCGAAATGCAAGGTTTTGTTGCCATATACAACGAGTACAGTTTTGGAGAATGTTGAAGCTGGAAAGAAGTGTTTGAGTCAATGTTGGTATTACAGGGAAAGCCTTGTGTTGTTGCTGCAGGATGAGCTGAAATGTTGATAATGGATGCTGCAGCCGTGAGTGATGACAAATTAGTGATCTCAGGGACAAAGAGACCAAGATGGAGATGACAAGGGAGGAACTGACTCGAATTCGCTGGTCACAGTGGTTGACAAATTTGATGATGTTCCAGGGAAAGAAGCTTGAACCGAGAGGATGGGATTGCAATGATGAGTGTTGGTTGTAATTTCAGCCGAGAAACAATGAGGTAGTACATGACCTGTTGCTGGTGTTATGGGATAGTTCAGGCGAGAAAATGGAGGTTGGTACAGGCAGTTAAGGTGAAGTATTGAGTTTCTGAATGAGTAAGGGATAAGCCTTTATAATGTTGCTGTTCATAATCCATGGTCAGAATGGGTTGTCTGCAATGGGTAGTGGCTGTGAAGGTCAGTGAATGAAGGTGATTGTGTAGGTTGGTTAGCAAGGGTTGCTGCTGGTTGGTCGTTGCTAGAATGGTTGGCTGCAGTTAGTGGTTGGGAGGTTCCGGTGGAGTTATCGGCAGCGAGAAAGAAGAACAGAAACAAGTGCTATATAAGAGCCTGGGTTAGGGCATGTCTCAATGTTGCGGAGACTAAGCCAAGTTTTGGCAAGCAAGAAATCTGTCCAGGAATTCTGCGCAGCTCCTGGCAATGGTCCCATGGCTAAGTACAAGGGTTTTCTGGTAAAGGCTAGGGCTCATATTTAGAAGCCAGCATGATGAGCTAACTTGGGTAACAGTTTATTTCAGTTTTGGAGAATTTTTGAGCGTGAAAACAGCCCACAGATTTTAACTTGGCCGAGAGTTTTGGGAGCTGAATGGCCGAGGTTGAAAGTTTGCAGTATTTGTGAATGATGAGGATTGTTGGAGCTGTTTAGGTCGCGGAATTGAGGGAAAGAAAGCTATAAAGAGGAGGCGCAGAAACACAAAGAAAGCACCTCTTTTATCACCAGTTTAGTGCCTGCAACCTGCTTGGGAGAAGTTCTGATAGAGAAGAAGCTACACACAGCAACCTGAACCTGTTTTCTGAAGCAGCTGCTTAGTTCTTCACAGTGGTTTGCTTTCGAAATCGTTTAGCTTTAAAACCTTGTTTACCTTGACTTTATGATTGTGTTTATTCCAAAAACCATGAGTAGCTAATCTCAATATTGATTGGGGAGGATTTCAAAACTCCAAACATGTTTATTGATCAATCTTATGCAAGTTATTCTTCCGATAAATATCTTTTGTTGATTGTCTTTTACCGTTCTTATGACCATGAGGTGTATGCTTGGTATCTAAGTGTGCAATTAGGTAACTCGTATGCAACTTTAATGCTAGTATTCAGAACTTTAATCCGTAATTGTTGGAGTAATCTTTACAAAAGTAGCGGTGCACTATTTATCGCAAAGGGATTTTGTATGCAATAGTGTGTAAAAGATAACCCTAGGTTAACGTGTCGAACTTACGAGCATGTGACTAGGAGCAACTTGATTCACAAATATTATTGCAATTGTTTGAGTTACATCTAGAGAGCTTATTTTGGGTGGTTCACTTATTAGAATCCGCTAGAGAACTTATTCTATGTGGTGATTTTTGGAGTCTAAAGATTAGTTGAACTTATAACTTGTCTTAATGTTGTTAACAATCGAAATTAATTGGAGATAAAACTTGTATGATTAATAATATCTTGTTCGGTAGTGGCGAATGAATCTCTAGTCAATTTCATCTCATAATTTGAATTACAATCTTTGAAATCTTAAAAGTTTGTGTCTTTCAACAACAACAATTTTTCTTATATAATAACTTAAAAACTCACACCTACCTGTGGATTCGAACTCGACTTGCCTCACTACTTCTTTATAGAATTGTGTAGTATAAGAGAATTATTATTGATAGGTTGACAACCTCATCACTTGGAGACTCCTCAAGTAAGTATCCATGTTATGTTTTCTTCATGGAAGTATAATATCGCTGATTTGAGATTGAATGAATGAGAATTCACACGAATGAATGAAGAAACTTTAGTGAAATACGTCACCAGAAAATTCAGAACCCAGCCTTTTAGCAAAAACGCCATAAAATCTTCATACGACGTCAGATTTTCGCGATCTACCCATGTATCCTTATGCCAAGGAAATTTCCAAGCTTTTTCAAAGAAGCTTTTAGAGTTTTGAGCATGTTTAGGGGACGAAATTAGCGAAACAGTAAACTTCCAGGAGACTTTCAGGAATTTTTCAGCTGGCATGTCGTCCGATGTTTTGGCTACAACTCCTTACTTGTTTATCCGATTGCTATAAAACTTTGATATGTTATAGAAAACATCCATACAAAGAGACCGGTATATGACTCAACCTTATATTCCTTACCAATTGCTCCCAGTTCGTCATCTTATACATGGCAGTATAAAATCTCTTCAGTCGGGCTTATTGAAAAACATGTTTCATGACTTCCACACCATTTGCTCATGTCTTGGATGCATAATAAAGAACTTAAATGGTGTTAGTTCACTCACATGCTAGAGTTTATGATTTCCTTTGGTTCTTATGCTTGAATCCTTCTAATCTCATGTAATCTTCATATTAGGCGCCACATGCCGAAGTTGAGAATGACGGAATCAATGTTGATGATTCGAGCAATATGGTGAATCAAATCAGTGGCATCACCAGCTCTACACCTCAGGGTCATGAGAATATCGCTGCTGAAACCGTTGAGGAAATTGAGACTCCAATTGTTGTTGAAGCCGAGCCAAGAGTAGAAGAGATTGTCCCAGAAGAAGATGTTACGATGACTATAGAGGCTGCTTGATGAGTGCTAAAAAGTGCATATTTCTATATATTTTTCTTGGCATTTAACTCATCTTTTGTGCATTAATTCTACATTTTATCCCATATTCTGTATTTTCATTGTTTTCAAGAATAAGTATTTTTATTAATTAGTTTTGCATTTTTAGGTTGTAAATAAAGTTTGGATGAATTGCGGAGCGAAAAGAGCAGAAAAGTAGTGAAAAGCCGAGAGGAATCACGCAAGGAAGTCGCGAAGAATGTTGTGCACAAGACCAAAAGGCTAGAAGTGGGCTTGAAGAGGAAGAATTGTTCTTAAAGAAGATATGGGCTTGGCATACCCAAGACCCAAAACCCTCACCCAAATCCATTTCCTATATCCATACCCGTTTCCCTTTCTAGCCGTCAGATTGGATCATCTCAGCATCCTATGGTCGCAGCATCGCCAGTACATCAAAGTCTGAAGCTCCTGTCTAACACTTCAGCACCTAACTCCATCTTGAGCCGTCAGCTTCGTTGTACTTCAGCATCCAACGGTCGCTCCTTGCTCCCTTCCATCTCGCCGTTAGATCGATCTATCATTTCCGCATCACACGGCTCAGCTTCGAGAAACATCAAGATTTGATGAGCCTGCTCAACACCCAAACAACCAAATACCTATACCCGCAAAACAAACAACCCCTTCCTCAAACCCCATCAACTCCATCTTCTCCCTCACCCTCTGCAACACCACCATACCCTGCCGCACCACCATCATCACCTCCACCTTCCTCAACTGCCACAACCACCACCACTCGAGCCATCATCACTTCTAACAACCAAGACCTACCTTTCTAGCCACTTATATTATCATCTCCTAATCGTTTCATCTCTCAGGAACCCTAGGTTAGGAGTTGATGAAATAGGTGAGGTTAGAGGATAAATCGAAGGCATGGGTAGCATCAGCAGACGACAAGGAAGCATGGGTCGACGTATTTGAGTGTCATCAGAGATTAGGTGAGTCGATTTTAGATTTTTTAGTAAACCCTAATTTTACTGTTTGGGGATTTTTTAGGGAAAAAGCTTGCATGTATAAATTGAAGACATGGGTGTTGATTTTGGGCATGCCCGGAGTAGCCGGTGCACCAAGTTGTAGTAGTTTATTTTCAGTATTGTGTTCATCATGTTATAATTTAGTAACTAGGGTTTTGATGAAACCCATAATCATATGTTAAGATAATTCATGTTCATGTTGTTGTTCTTGTTGTGCTTCATTGCTTTAGGAATGATAGTTAGCTAATGGATCAAATTAGCCTGTGATCAATTGTACTGTAAGAAGACAGTTGATACTAGGGGTGATTTAGTGAAGTTGGTTGATAAGTCATCCATTTGAGACCTCTCTGGAGGAAGAAATAGGAAGATCCAAAGCCCAACTGGGCTTGTGCAACTTAAGAAAAGGGATAAAAGCCCAACTGGGTTTCCCTCCAAAAAGGTAAGCCTAAACCCAAACCCAAATTTTTTGGGCTTGTAATTTTTTTGGTTTGTATTGTTATTCTCTTTTGGGCTTGTAATTGTAATTATCTTTTTGGGCATGTAATAATTATTTTAATTTTATTTCTTTTATTTTATTTTTTTTTATTTGGGATTGTAATAATTTTAGTTTTATTTTATTTTTTTTATTTTTTTTTGGGGTTTGTAATAATTAGTTTTATTTTTATTTCTTTCTTTATTTGGGCTTGTAATTTAGTTGTTTGTTAGGCTTGTAG